>NW_024719965.1:977500-1297659 GCF_018991925.1 Homarus americanus
GGGCCTTTATATTGGAGGAGAGCCGGCAGATGACCTCTCCCAATTAACACTAAACTGTTTAGATCAGGACAGCTGTGTTTGCCCAGCTGCGTGATCATGTCCATGTCAGTAATGCTTCCCAATTATAACTGCCCAGGTGTGTCTTGGCTGGGCATGGTTTCTTTAACACGGTCATATCACAGGGTTAACTCCAGTACTTAGTGGCCATCAGCTCTCCTGGGACTGTAGGTTGTCAACTTACATGAGTTACCACCAGGGCCTCTACTTACTGTTATATGTGTTGTAATTCTATGGGCTGTATACTGTGGTCTGATAAACAATCATTATATATATATATATATATATATATATATATATATATATATATATATATATATATATATATATATATATATATATATATATATATATATATATATTTCATTAGCCCAATAAAGCACGAGGTCTTCCACATATAATCAACACCTCACCCCGCCAGGATTTGAACCACCCCCCATGACTGTGACCGGCGCCATAAGCTCCTTGAACAGGCTTTGTGTGAAATATAACAGAGTCTAGGACTGCTATTAGTACCCTGGTGGTCTAGAGGTAGCCTTCCCCAGTCATCACAGTCATGGGCCGTGGGTTCGAATCCTGGCAGGGTGAGGTGTTGATTGTGTGTATATATATATATATATATATATATATATATATATATATATATATATATATATATATATATATATATATATATATATATATATATATATATATATATATATATATATATATATACATATATACACACACACACACATTCATGCTTACATACATGCATACATTCCATACATATATACATTACATACAGTGTGTACTCACCCCTGAAGATGTGAATTACACGAAAGCGCTTGGGAACTCCGTGTTTTCTTTTTCCTTGTGGTTATCAGCATATACCTGGATCACGCGCACCTACAGTGATTTTATTGCATGTATATAGTACATACATACATAAATACTACTTCTTGCACTGTCACTATGTTGAAATGCCCTGTAGTTTGAGCTTTTCCCCATCTAATTATTATATATCTTATTTGTATCACTTATGTTACTTGTATATTATTTGTAATTCGTAACCCATTCCCCAAATATGTAACTGTATATTTTCAGCCTTCTGGCTGCCAAGCTCTTTCAATAAACCGTTAATTATTATTATTATTTTATTATTACATACACATACATACATACATACATACATACATACATACATACATACATACAAGTAAATCACTGTACAGTGGGGTATGCTATAACGAATCTAATTGGTTCTAGAACCTCGTTCGTTATAGCATTCATTCATTATAGGATTAATCCGTCCCAGGCCCCCAAATACAACCACTTAACACTGAAAAATTTCTGTTGAAAATGTAAAAAATACGGTACTTTATCTTACCTTAGGGTTGTTCAGCATGCAGGACAGGAGGCAGAGGAGGAGGGGGAGGAGAGAATTATGGAGAAGAGGTGGAAGGAGAGGAGTCATCCTTCCTAGCCCTCTTTGGTGATTGTCTTACAGGCACTTTGTCTGTAAGGTCTTTTGCTACTTTTTTAAAGAAGGAATCCAGGGTTGGCTGCTTCAACCTTGATTTCTGGACCTTCCAAAAGTAGTTCGTAACATTATCATTAAACACTGATGGCCTTGTGCACAGCACCAACATCAGGATGATAATCCTCAGCAAGCTTGGACAGTTTGCTCCAGCAAAAAGAACGCATCCTTGAGATCTTTGGCTGGAATGATGCGGCTTTCCTCCTTGTCCTCATCCTCCCTGACTCTAGTTGTGGGTCGCGGTACAACAATATTCATACGCCAGGCGAAATCGTCCCGTGTTCATCCGCGTTCGTTGTAGGAGTTGCGTTCGTTATAGCATTCTCAATTTTATAGGTAAAACCGTTCGTTATAGGAATATTCGTAGTAGGATCCGTTCGTTATAGCATACCCCACTGTAGTTGCGCGTGATCCAGGTATATGCTTATGGCGCCGGTCACAATGAGTGGTTATCAGCATATATATATATATATATATATATATATATATATATATATATATAACTATATATATATATATATATATATATATATATATATATATATATATATATATATATATATATATATATATATATATATATATATATATATATATATATATATATATATATATATATATATATATATATATATATATATATATATATACTGTATATATATATATATATTCCCCGACTTACAACAGGGTTAGGGACCCAAATCCAGGACGTAAGTCGAAAATGCGAAAATAATAGAGAAAAACTAAAATGGGTATCTCTTTTTCTTCTCAGCACCACAAAACTCTCCATTTTAAGCTTGCCAGCCATTTTAAAGGGTAATTACAAACAAAAAAATTTTCAGTACACAGCGCAATCACTAACGTCAGGACTCGAAAATACGTAATTTGAAAAAAAATTTAGTACGACTGCGTCGGTCGTAGGTCAAGGAGTACCTGTATATTAACAGAACTACACTGCAGTTTATATTACGGTCATTGAATGTGAGCAGATTACAGAACTGAACCTGTTCTGTATTTTGTTAATTAATATAAAGTATGCAAAATATGGCTTCAATATGTACAATACTATTTTATATTAAAATTTTATTTAGCAAAACTTTTTTAATCGGTTATTAGTATGATTTTCAGTCCATTGAGTGTAGTACAGTATGTTAGGTGGGAAGGAGGCTGCTGGCAGCAACTTAAGTGTGGTGCAATGCTCTCCTTGCAAGGGAGTGGGCCCGGTTTCGAGCCCTGGGCAGGGTGAAACTGTGGGCAAGTTTCTTTGTCATTTGCCACTGTCAACCCAGAGGATCGTAGTAATGGTTAGCCAGTGCAGTTGGCGAGTTTTTTGTTCTTCTCGGACTCGGATTATTCCTTGACACTGGGTCATGCAGCTTGTTAACTCAGTGTGTGGTTGTTGTGTTGACGACAGCTTTTATACCTCAAAGAAATTCACCCCTAGGTGGCCCTTGGGCCGACCATCCTTGTTACACGACGGGCAACCATTATTATTATTATAAGCGTGGTTTTATATTGCAACTACTGCATAGTCAAACTCCAGCTGGTTCATTGAGACCCGCAAGGGCCTCATGTTGAGAATATCACTGATTGCAGAGTTGCAAATTTAGGAGCCTTTGTATTTAGTTTTAAACAAATTATGCAAAATAGTAAATTTAAGTAAAGTGCAGTGTGCAGTACTGTACTGTATAGCTAAAGAATAAATGTGTACATATACTTAGAAGTAATTGTGTGATAAAAATGTATTTTGCGACCCCAGAACAAATTACAATACATTGTCATGATAATTTTTTCATAACTTTGAAAGTGTGAGCTGCCCCCCACCCTTTTATCAGCTTGTATCATGTAGATAAATGTCATGGATTGTATAAGTAGAGGAATGTGATACGAATTCACTAGCAGATAGATAAGACAACACTTGTGGTGGTACTGTACAGTAGTTTAAAGATAAAAGAGTTATGAAACCTGCCAGATGTCGTATCTTGCAGTCTCAAGATATCCATCAGGTAAGTTAAGGTGTGGGCTCTATGCTTAGAATTACATTACAGTATAATACATGTATTTACTTTTGCCTTTTGGGTTTTATGATGACAAGGGTAGGAAATAATGAATATAATGTACAGTAATTCCTTTAATTAAAATAAACTATTTTGAGGAAAGTAGGTCCAGATTTTGTTTATTTCTAGATTTTCCTGGGGATTATTTCCTGGAATATGGGACAAATCCATTTTAATTCCTTGTACAGTATACACTTTTTACTCTTACTGGGTATAGAAACATGTACAGTTGTGGACAATCACACTTCAGCGGGGAGGAAGGGTGGGGGTGGGTGGAGACTTGGCAACATTGCATAGAGGTGGTGAATAAAAGTGTGCAATTTTCTTTCCTCTTCTCAAATATGCTATTTTCATTTATAACCGAGGAAGCTGCAGCTTAAACTTACTCCCAGCAGAATTCTTTTTGTCCACAACTGTACTGTTGAACATGAAAAGCAAACAATAACTACTCACATTAACATCAGTCAATAAAGTCAACATCCTTTTGTGAGGGTTGGCGAGCATGACACTCTTATTCTGAATTTTGTCCATTGATATTTCTACCATTATCCCTCCATCCTTAAATTTCCAGAATTTTTCTCATTATTGCAATCAATCCTAGGACAGGACAGGTACAGTACTTCTTCTTTTTAGCATTCTCTTGTTGCTTTATCAGCAACCATTTTCTCAAACTGAAATTAGTGTCCAGTGCTTTACTTTTAACCACTTGTGTACGGGGTCACCTCTGAGCTGAATAAAATTGTCTAGCATCGCATCAGCCAAATAAAATGTGGAAAGTGATATCCTCTTTGTGAAGAGGTTAGCAGGTTTTCAAGTTTATTTAATGCTGTTCTTTAACTTTGTTTTAATTTCTTTTTACTGTTCCTACATTTTCCATCACAACTAAACTTACTTGCCTGTACTATGCACAAAATTTTCTGCCCATTTAATTTCCCTGTTGCTTATCAGAATTTTTTTTTTTAGGATTTATTCTAATTATAAACATTAATTTTATCTTTATAGTACAGTACCTGTTGTATCACTTAAGCTCATACTATATTTTTTTTCAAATACAGTACATGTACTGTATATTTCTATAAACACTATGGGCAGTTTTTGTAATGCGTCATTACTGTTTGCAGCAAGAGCAAGATCGTCTCTGTACAGTATTGTACTTAATATTTGATACCATGTACAGTACAGTATATCCTCATCCCTACTCACTGACTTATTTAGTTAACTTTAACATAAACAAAAGCATATACTGTACTGTATGTTTATCGATCCCAGTGGACATAAGCAAATACAGTGATATCTCCATTAGCCGAACAATTGGTGCAGAGGACTTCTGGGAATGAGACATTTTCAGTTAACGAGGTGGCTTTCTCAAAGCCGGGGGGAAAATCCCTCGTCCCAGGAATTTTTTGGGTAACGGAAAAAATTTCTCGGAAGTTTCACAAATTGCCCATTACATCATCTCTTGAACCTGGAAATATGTCCCCCTTCCGCGGGATTCTCCAGGTACCGGAAAAATTGTCTTTGAATTTCCAGAAATTGTGCCCAATTTTCATCTCTCAACCCCGTAAAAAAACTCCCCAATCCCAGGAATTTTCTGGGTATCGTGAAAATTTTCTCAGAATTTGTTTGGAAAGTGTGCCCCTTGGAAATCGTTCCCAAAGCTGGAATTTTCTGGAAAATTCCAGCTTTGGGAATGAATTTCCGAGAAAATTTCAATTCCGGCTATCAGAGAGTTCCGGGCTTAAGGGAGATATTGCTGTAGCTTTCTCGAGTTATCCTTGGATTAATTAACTTACATTTTACCAGTGTTTGTGTACATGTACAGCATTGTAGTATACTACATACATGCTAAACTAATATGAACTTGTTTGATAATTTAACTTTTTTTTTATAGAACTGTATCCTGGTGATTAACAACCCTGCTTATTTCACCACAAGATTAAAACACCCCAATGTTAAATGAGAAGAGTATGTTTGGTTAGAATTAGGGTACAGTACTGTATTTAATTATCAGGAAAAAATTGTGTAGTTCCTAATTTTCATGAGATCCAAAAATGTCTTAAAGATCAATGAATGATTAGCCTATATTTACTTAATTTACTCCAGTTATTCAAGTTTATAAGCAATATTTGTATACCAGTGTTTTTTTTTTACCTTGCACCATTACTACAGTACTGTATTGCTCACATCAAAGTGGTGAAATTGGGAATACTGTACTATAATACACAATAAAATAGTGACAATACAGAATGCTAGGATTTAATGACTATAAATCCTCTAGGGGGGTGTGTGTGTGTGTAATACCCTGTAATAATAATAATAATATTAATGGTTGATTGAAAGAGCATGGCAGCCAGAAGGCTGAAAATATACAGTTAATCAGGGAATGGATCACTTGGTTGACAAATAATATACAGTGGGGTATGCTATAACGAATCTAATTGGTTCTAGAACCTTGTTCGTTATAGCATTCGTTCGTTATAGGATTAATCCGTTCCAGGCCCCCAAATACAACCACTTAACACTGAAAAATATAATATAAAATTGTAAAAATTGTAAAAAAAGTGCATAAATATGCATCTAAACCCCTTGAAATAAAGAATATCATTAATACTTGTAATACAAAAACAATAAATTAGTAAAAAAAAAATTAATTTTTAAATAATGTTCGTTGTAGGAGTTTCGTTCGTTATAGCATTCTCAATTTTATAGGTAAAACCGTTCGTAGGAATATTCGTAGTAGGATCCGTTCGTTATAGCATACCCCACTGTACAAGTAACATTAGTGATGCAAATATGATATATATTATCAAGGTGGGAAGGAGGTCATACTACAGAGCATTTCAACATACAGTAGTATCAGTGCAAAAAGGTAAGATTGGCTGGGTTGTGAACACACTGGTTGACTATGAGTTGTTGATAATTTTACAGTGGTCGGGACTGGGCTGTTCTTATAGCGATCAGTACGTGCTCGTATGGGCCGGATACGATTGTGGTGTCGAACAGTAATTCGCGGACGAGGTATCTCAGGTGGAAGCAGGAGCCAGTGTTGAGGATGGTGCAGAAGCTTCTAACGAAATTTGCAAATGAGGTCGTGGTGATGGTCAGAGAGAGCCAAGAGGGTCAGTGTGTTGAGCTCTTCTTGATTTGTGGAGGAGGGGAGAGAATAATTTTACATGCCCTCTTTTGCACTTTTTCTAGGTGTTTATGTTGTGTGGCATTTAGGGAGGAAGACCAAGCAAGGGAGGCATTAGGGGTGAGTTTGGGAAGTACTGTATGAAAGTTGAGTAAACACTGAGGAGCTCGGGCGCAGAAACTCCGAGGTACTTAAGTCACCAGAAGAGATGGAAACTTAAACTGGAGAACTTGACAATTGGACTGGCAGTGTTTTCCAATTTAGTTTATCAATAGTGATGCCAAGGAGTTTGGTGGAGTCCACAACCTGGAGTGTGTTGGGGCCTAAAGTAATGGGGGGAGGTGGGACAAGGTTAGAGGAGAGGTTGATGTGCATAACCATAGTCTTGGTATGGTCGATGGTGCCGTGGTTGTTGGTGGCCCAGTTTTGGAGACTGTTCAATATATTCTGGAGGGCAGTGTAGTTGGGAGCTGGGTTGTTCACACTGATCCCAATGGTGGAGTCGTCAACATAACTTATTTTACGGCATATTAGACGCATGGCCATATAAAACGCAGCTCCCATTTTAGCAGAGGGTATTTAGGGAAAAACTTTTGTCTGTATTTTCCTCCTGAATCCATGGTTTTCTTAAAACATTATATACAGTACCAGTAAATGTGAGGAATGACTAAATATAATACTGTACCAATAAATAAGTTACAACAAAAATACTGTTATTACCAAACCAGTAAATAACAGCCAAATGAAAGTTTAATACAGTTTCCATTTGCATATACTGTACATCTGTATTCCGTTTACCATAACGGTGACACCACCTCCGCTGCCGATTCCCCACCGCCTGCTAAGCCAGCTCATAACACTCGTCTTGCCTGTGGTGCCCACCGTTTATGTGTGGATGTTAGTCACACTAGAATAACTTGTTATATATAGTACCTCCTTCTTTCCTCACACTGCCAAAATGTGGAATGCTCTGACTTCTGTGTTTCCATACTCATACAATGTCTCACTTCAAAAAGCTGGTTTTCTGGCATTATCGTGGTGTAGATTAATAGTCTTTATCTCTTCTCTTTTTAATTTCATTTTACTATTATTTTTTCGCCCCATTGTGGGTTAATGACCTGTGCCCGGGTTGGCTATTCCCTGTGACTCGTTGAGGGTGTTGTGGTGCCATGGTGGGTTTGCTTTAGCCAGTTGCATAGTTGAATTGAAACATTATAAAGGTTGGACTCTTCCCTCACCGTCTTGGTCTGCAAGCTGATAGTTTGGTAATTTCTCTACTGGCCTTGTTGGTTAAAGTGATGTGGCCCCTTTTTATGGGTGTTTCTGGTAGATTTAATAACCTTTTTTAGCCAGAAAGCTGTTTGACTATTGGTGCACACCTGGCTTGTGTTGGAAGGTGTATTCCTCTCCTTTGTTTTCAAGGTTGAGTGTTCCTGTCTCTGATATTGATTCCATAAGTGCTAATCTAATGGAAACCAATGGCATGTACAGTAGTCGTTTTTGTGAATACAGTACTGTATAGGTATATGCATTGCTAATGAATACGTATCTTTAACATCAGTTTGCTTCTTCATTGTGTGTTTTTTTGTTCAGAAAGCATGTTCTTTTTCATTATGACTGTACCGTATAGTATGTTGGTTGTGTGTATGTGCATATCACAGTGAATTACAAGGTAAGCAAGTGTATATGTTTAACTACAGAAATTATGAATTGTTTGCCTGTTACTATTATATATATTTTTTTTTATATAGTAAAGCTAACCTTAAAGTATGATGATGATGCAGGAAGCTGGTGGAGTGATGTGCACTAGTTTGTTCAACCGTGGTTCATGGTAGCTGCCACTGATTTTCAAGTACCGGGTACTGTATGTAAGACTGAAAATTATGAGTACGGTACAGTACTGTACTTTTGTTCCCACGAATCTTTGAAGGGGTGAATTCTAAATACTGTATATGTGCTACTGTACCTGGCTTTAAGGATGAGTGAATTTTCAGTATACAGTAGTATAAACAAAATGTTAAGGAACAATATTTAAATATAAATTATATGTTACACCACACACAGAATTGGTAGCTATATATGAGATTTGTTATGTAGTTATTAGGGTTCTTTGGTATGGTGGGACCCTTGATCCCCCTCCCCCCCCTTATATACAACATACAGTTTGTATTATATACTACTGTACTACCAATGCATATAGATGAATAAATATGGTATTGTATTTGTGTGTTCTTTCTTATTAGACCTGTCACCCTTCACTTGGCATTTTTAGTACTATATTAGTGCAACACTAACCCTTTGGATTAGACTGTGGGGACCTGACATTAGTGGCTGGGATTAACTTTACCAGTGCCGGATTTAGACCTGTGGAGGCCCATGGGCAGCCTCTTTGTGGAGGCCCCCGTCATTATAACTACCCAAGAGGGTGGGGTGGGGAGTGAAGCGAGCCTAAACATCTGGGAGTTCCGGGGGGCGCTGTAAGCCCCCCCGGGAAAATTTTGAAATTTGAACACTTCTTTGGAGAATTTTGAAGCCATATGCAGTTATATTGAGGAAATTAGAACATTGAGAAATTTTTAATTAGCTGTATATTTATTGATAGTGTACAAATTCCCAACACACACACACAGACACACACACAAAAGTGAGACATGACTGGAGTCATTCATGTGGTTTCAAGTCGACCAGCCCTGATATAGCTACTACCACACATGTAGAAAATAAACATGAATTTTAAAGAATGAAAATAAAAATAACCCAAATGAATAAACAAATAAATAAAATAATGTAATATGTGGAGGCCCCCAGATTGTGGAGGCCCCTGGGCAGTTGCCCACTTTGCCCACTCCTGAATCCGGCCCTGAATTTTACAATCATTATATATGAAATGGAATCCTTGCCATAGAAAGGATAGTAGAAGCATTTGTTGAGTATTTTTCTTCGTTGACACTATGGGAGGAGGTCTGAATGAGCAGGTGATATTTCATCAGTTTGTGATCTTCATCATTTTCCTTGTGCTAAACCATTCAGTCCCAACCATAATTTCCACGGAAGAGATCTTGTTCTGTTATCTCTATGATAATAATAATAAAGTTTGGGGGGTTGGACCACAACTTCCTCAGTGTTAAGTATTTAGCCAAAAGCTTACTGTACATTAATTTATGGTACAAGTGTTGTGTATGGTTAACTAATAATATAATTTAGATGCAGCTGTGATGGGCAAGTTGGGAACAGGTACCAGTTGCTCTGTGTCTTGATATCAGCTAATTTCCCAGTTAGTAATCAGGTCTCTTTAGATGGGTTGTTTTTCCTTGTCACTGGGGGCCTGAAATTTGGAGGAAATTCTTTTGTATGTGCTGAAATAGAATGTTGGAAATTTACTGTATATTTCAGAAGTGGTAGGGTACTCGTATGTTTCAACTTCAGGAGTTAACAGGTTGGCATATGATATCCTCATTCAAGAGGGTGTTAGATACTCTTTTTTTTCATGTAAGAATTTGGAGGAACCACTCAGGGTCTATTATTTGTTTGAATTTGGAGTGGATCAATCAGTGTGATCCTTAGGTCATTTGGTCTTGTCCAAAAATTGAGTTTTATGACCCACTATATTGTGTGTATTTTCCTTGGAAAGTTTGTAAGGTCTCTTAACCCTTAAGCCCCGGGTTAGGGTGCTGCTGGCAGTAACACACACACACACACACACACACACACACACACCCCGGTGAGGTTAATTCAAGAAAAAAAATCAACTTTTCCAAAAATAAAAAATTAACTAAATAAGTAAAAAAAATGGCAGGAAAATGAGCGGACGTTCCGGAACGTCACCCGGGGCGCGCTAGTCAGACGTTCTGGAATGTCACCCAGGGCCTAAGGGTTAAAATTAATACTGGAGTAGAGCATTTAGGGTGCAGTATCACATAAAAGTAGTTGGAGCATTTACTGTAGTACTTCCTCCTGTTTGTAGCTAAATTCAGTTACTCAAGCCGCCTCTAAGGAAGGGAGATTGGCCAGAAATTAAAGATTGATCCTGAAATCCCATTTTATGGATGAGCCCAAAATGGGCAGTTCAAACACTCGCCCTTTCTCCCATGGGTTATTATGTAAATCGGCTGGAATTGAATGGGGATTGATGCTGAAACCCTGTCATGGCTATTCTGAGCAGAATGGCAAGATGTGCACTTGACTTGTCATGTGTGTCATGAAAGAAAAACTTAGCTACTACAGTACTTTCTTTTTCAGGGAGATGATTACCGTAAGGGGGGGTAATATATATACTGTATTGTACATATATATATACAGTTAGCGTTCCCCGGTCACAGTCATAGGCTTGTGTGCCGTGGGTTCGAATCCTGGCGGGTTGAGGTGTTGATTGTGTGTAGAAGTCCGCGTGCTTTATTGGGCTAATGAAATATATATGGATCCTCGTGTTTCGAAGCCGGATTTGGTAAAACGTTACTCTGACCACCTAAGTGATACGGGTGGTCCCCATTAGAGGTTCACGGCGCCATAAGCTCGTTGAACAGGCTTTGTGTGAAATATAACAAAGTCTAGGACTGCTTTTAGTATCCTGGTGGTCCAGCGGTTAGCGTTCCCCGGTCACAGTCATAGGCTTGTGTGCTGTGGATTTTGTTGACGCGTTTGGTCATTTATGCGGTGCCTTGCCAGAATTGCCAGAATGAAATGTTTTAATTACGCGGTAAATTTCATCATTTACGCTGGAAGCGGTGTGGGCAGGGTGCGCACTAGGTCGCCCATTCATCAAAACATTACCGAGTTCTTCACCCACCACAGCTGGCCCAAGTCAGTGATAGTGAGGATATGGACTTTGTGGGGTTTGACAAAGAGGCCCTACACACCTCTGTGGTGGATAGTGATACAATTGATGCAAGTGATACAGGTGAGGGCCAATAATCTGCCCTCTACCTCGGAACCATCCCCGTGTGCCCAGCCATCTTTTCTATTAATGTAAGTGTTAAAAAACCTAATATTATTGATATTTCTCTTAAATATTAATTATATGTGCATACCATCATAAAATCAAGATGTTATTTATACTACAACGTACGTATTGTGTCGGAAAAAGTGTAGTTTGGGGGTCGGCCCAGTCTCTATTTCAATTAATCCCAAATGTTCTGTTATTTCGTTTACGCGTTTTTCGTTTTATGCGGACCTCCACGGGTTCAATTGACCGAGTAAATGCAGACTATGCTGTATATACAGAAATGAATAATTTAGACACCTGAGATGTATTATCATTTAGCATCACTTGTAGCCACATTATGTATGTATGTGTTTTCCAGTGTGATGTTGTTCAGTGGGTCCTTAATATTAGTGAAAGGGTTTCAGTTGACACTTTCTTGGCATGCAGTATTGCACTGCCAGTTTAAAGTGAGAGGTAATTATTATTTTACAGAGGAGTGTTGGTGTAGGGAATGAATTGTTGTGGGGAGGTTAACTTGGGACCTCCCAAGTGTTGCCTGGCCCAGGAGATGGGGTCGTGCTGCAGCTCCTATACTACAGTTGAAGACCTCAGCGAGCCCCACTACCAGTTAAAAAAATCCCACCACCAACGCAGCCCCACTCCAAAATATCCTATTTCTCATTCAGGCTTTTTGTCTATTGACTTAAAGGGTACCCCAGTCTTTCAACGTCGTACACCATGGGTTGAGTACCCTTACATCCTTGCTATGGCAACTTTCATTATGGCATCACTCTTGCTTGCATTATACCAGCTTTAGTGTTACATTATTTTAAATGTACTTAAGATTCATTCATTTGAAAATGCTATGACAGGTGACCAGGAGTCACTTTTTATTTTTATTTTTACCTTTTTGTGATACTGAGTTGCTCAGAGGTTTTCTGTGGAATTGTATGCATTTGGTCATTTAACTATGATCACTTAATGGACTAAATTCATAAACTTCTCAAATATTGTTCTATTTCTTAGAGCTTTGTATAATCCTAAAATTAAAGTATGGTATAGTACTAAAATGTTTTAGGAGATTTAGAGCTTTTTTTGCAATAGGGCACTAAAATTGCAACTATAGACATTAAGAAACAGTCTTTAAATAAGCTGTAGCAGATATGTTGCTCAGTCCACTAAGTACAAGCTCATGCAGTTTGGGTGATCAGACAACCACATTAAGAACTCGATTCAGTATGGTGTTCAGAAGAGCCTCCTTCAATCTGACTGAATTTTGATTGCAAATTCTCCTGCATAATGTTGTTGTTAATATTGATAACGAATAGATAATATCCAATGAAACTTTACAGTTCAAAACAAACTTAAGCAGTTAGCAAGTGCAGTCATCAGCACTGCAGATGCATTTTAAAACTAAAAAGAACTTAATATTTTTTTCTGCATTTCCATATAATGGGTAGTGTGATTTTTATTTTATACCAGTACAGTAGTGTAAAGAATATTAGATTTTTCTTTTTTACTAATTGTAATAACCATGAACATTGAGCCCTAGTGATGGGGCAACCATGATTCTGATAGTGAATTTAGCTGAAGAAATTTTTTGCTGTAACATTTGTTTCAGCACTGGAACCATAATGAATGTTTGCCATTTAGCTTGAGTATTGATGTTGATTGGTAGCACACAAGCATCTGAGTTATGATCAAGTATTGCAATCTCACATCACCACTGAAGGAACTCAGGCTGCACTTGTAACAGTCTGATGCAGTTGTGCACATATAATTAATTTTTACTTTGCAAGCTTCGATTTCAGCACTTACTATATACAATACTGTACTGTAATAAGATGCAGTTAGCTTACTTAAGGGGAACAAAAATATGAAATGAAAGCTAGATCAGGGTATTAAGTGTCAAGGTGATAAGCCTTTTGTTCTCCTTTCCCTCACTATTCATCTACTGTACATTATAGTATGTTTTTTAATATTTTTTAATTCATTAATTATCAAGCAGTCTGAACATAATTGAAGTTGGTAATTTTTATAGACTGCACTTTTGTGCCTCGTGGCTAGGCAAGCTTATACAATGAACTTGTGCTTGCTCTCTCTCTCTCTCTGTCTCTCTCTCCTGCTACCAGCTTTTTATCAAAATACAATATTATGACCTTTTGCACATGCACTTGACCACTCCATTAGTGAGTTCATAGGGTCTTCATATTTTATAGCTTGAATGAGCATGAAAAGAAGTGAAGATCACACGGCACATACTGCAGCTGCACCCATATTGATGGATAACACAGTAGCTAAAACTTTGTTGTAGTGTATACTGCCAAGTCCAACTCCAACTTGTTCAAAGCCGAGTCGGTCCTAATCTGGGCACCCAAATACAGACAGGGTCATCGAAAAAGAATGCCAAGATTTTAAATGGTTGTACATTCTGCCCATTCTTTATTAATGACTATAATTATGCTGTCATTATGCAACAGTTGCAAAGTATGAAAAATTTATAAAACTAGTTAAGGACAATACTCTATTAGCATGACAAGTGATCATTGTTGCTGCCAATTCATGCATCATCATTTATAAAAAAAAGATTAAACTGGTGGTGGTTTACTAATCTATTGAGCACCACATAGTGCAACAGTGTACAGTATCTTAAATTATGTAAATCTTGGAGGAAGTTATTTTGTTTACAGCCACTTAACTTGATATATTTCATACACTATTGTACTGTACATATGGCTGTTGAAATTTGGCTCATAGAAATGGTGATTACATAAAGAACTGGTAATATTTCATTTATAATTGGTGATGGATTCAACTGGATATTGCTTGTGTCAAGTCCAAGTCTTCAGTGTTCAAGTCCATAAAAACTGGACACTTGAATCCAAGGCCAGGCCTAAAGATTGTACTGTACTACAGCAATGATTACTGCACAACATTGATAATTTTCATTGACCATTAAAGCTTGAAAATATTGGCATGAGGAAGGGTCTCAACAAAATTTGGACGAGTTTGAAAGAAAATTGACTTTGGTGTCTAGTCAAGATATGAGGTAACTTACATAGTGAACAATGTTGATTTATTGTTCAACTGCTGTAGCTCAATTCCACCTGAGCAGCTGTTGGAATTTAAAACAAACTGGTATTTACTTAATGATTTTTCATTTCACATTTTTGGTAATTGAGAAGTTGAATTGTTATTTGCACCCTTTTGTTGATGCACCTTTTACTGTACTGTATAGAGCAGTGCACTAAACACTGGGTTAATGTGGTTGTCTTCAAAAGTACAGTATTGTTAAGTTTAAGGGATATTGGAGTTCAGTGTATGAAGTAATGTTTACAAAAGAAAATTAATGTCATGTATGACATTTTATGGAGTTTTTGTTTTGCATGGAAGTTTATAACTTATACTGTGCAGTACAGTATTTGTAAATATTTAGTGTATTGGTGATGTAATACAATATGTATTATATAAGGCTACTGTATATGTATTCATGAATATTAATATTTGGTTGTCATTACTCTTGTCAAGCTAATTGTAACATTTTATCTTGCAGAATATGGCTGCAAATGGCTCTGGGCAGGACATTGATGAGTCACTGTACTCACGCCAGCTCTATGTACTGGGTCATGATGCCATGCGGCGGATGGCATCCTCTGATGTCCTCATTTCAGGACTAGGAGGACTTGGCGTAGAGGTGTGTATATGTACTGTATACTCTACTCAACTAAACATTATAGTATAATAATTGTGGTAATTTCTTTGGTTCCATTTCGTTAAATTGATTTTGTGTGTTATAAATTTAGGCACCATATTACATCTTGTTTCTCAGTGATATTTATGAAGGTACAGTACTGTATTTACCATTTCTAGTTTGGTAGAGTGCCTTGGAACCAAGAGTATTTATTTATTTATTATATACGAAATACATTAAAAAATTGTTGACCCATATACTGTATGTGTACATGTAAGTACTAAATGTAAAAAAAAGTAACACCTACCAGCACTGAAGGCCAAGAATGAAACATCATAGTAGATGACACAGGCATGGTAGGTGACACAGGTATGGAAGGTGACACAGGTATGGTAGGTGACACAGGCATGGTAGGTGACACAGGTATGGAAGGTGACACAGAGGTATGGTAGGTGACACAGGTGGCTAGATATGCCAAGATTTTCCCAGATAATGTTATACAGTATATCTTGGCATTTCCCGAGTTATACTATGATACAATCCGAGACCATACCCATGCCGAGTTATATGAAATTCAGAGTTATCGAGGGTTTACTGTGTGTGTGTCCATGAATACAACTCGTTCATAACTATGAGTGCCTGTATCATAAAACAACACGTTTTGCCCACTTGTATTTACTTATATGAATGCCAGGCCAAGTGCTTTACTAATATCAATAGGCTCTTGTCCATTATCCCATTGCTTAACACATCATTTTTATGAAGACTAATAGTGTGTGTGTTTTTATTGCACTGATACAACTATTAAATGCATGATGCTTCTTAGTAGTCATTTTAGGAGGGTAACAAAACAATGCTACTATTTAACAGCAAACACAACAGGTGAAAAGATTATTTTGCATTTACCCAATATACAGTTTGATTTAAATCGCCCCTCAAACATCTAATGCCACAAATTGGTTCCTGGTATTATAATACACTTATTGTATAGGGTAAATTATAGTAAACTTGGTGATGAATTATAGTTAATTGTTGTAATAGCTTACTAAACATTATCATTGATATCTACTGGTATCACTCACCTCTGCTCTAGATGCTGCTATTGGGAGACAGATTAGGGTTTATTTGTTCTGGCTCATTCTAAAATTTATTTATCTTTAATTTTCTAGTGTTGAGTGTTATAGTTTTTTGTAATGACCAACATGAGGGAGGAAAGATCTTATTTTTTATTGTAACCTGCTGCTATGGTTCTTGTGTATGGTTACTCATCATCATCATTGTTTTAATGATAATAACAATAATAATTAACGGTTTATTTTGAAAAAGTTTGCAGCCCGAAGGCTGAAAATATACATTGGACATAAATGACTTATTACATAGATTGGTGGTTTAACAAAAGCCTTCATTAGAGAGAGGTGAAGGAACATACAGATTAGTGTTTACACACTTAGATCATGTGAGTTGAGGTTTTGAACAGCAGACACATAGTGTAGTAACTCCCTCACAGATGGCTTTATGAGGGGCATCACGTGGAGTACTAGTTCCCTCACAGGTGGTGTTGTGAGGGGCTTGATGTGGTGTAGTAATTCCTTCACAGGTGGTGTTATGAGGGGCATCACGTGGTGTAGTAATTCCCCCACAGATGGTGTTATGAGGGGCCTGATATAGTGTAGTAATTCCCTCACAGAAGGTGTTAAGAGGGGCCTGATGATGTAGTAATTCCCTCACAGATGGTGTTATGAGGGGCATCACGTGGTGTAGTAATTCCCTCACAGATGGTGTTATGAGGGGCATCACGTGGTGTAGTAATTCCCTCACAGATGGTGTTATGAGGGACCAGTTTGCATGCTTATGTGGGTTTGCCATAGTTACTAGATGGAAGTTCTCCAAGCTGCATATTCTCTCACATCCTTTTTCATTAGGTACGTAACTCTTAGGTCATTTCTCACATCTCCCTCGTGTCATTTTCTTCTTACCTTTAGCACTCCTGTCCACATTCAAACTTTGTTGGCTGAAAAAGGTTCTCTGTCGAGAAGCGTGAGGATTTGAAAGGAAGGATGGAAATCGACCCTAATTTCATTAATTGCATTGTTACTGGTGATGAGACAATTCACCAACCTTGCCATTTCTTAAAAAGGCACGAGTATCAGTCAAATGTAAAAGCAATGTTGATCGTGATTTTTGACATTCTGGGTATCATTCATCATGAATTTGTATAGTCGGGCAGTAAACCAGGCCTTTTATAAAGCTGTTCTGATTCAATTGAGGGGAAATGTAATAATAATAATAATTCATAGTAAATGAAATTAATAATATAAATACAAAAATGAAAACAAAATCAAGAGTGAGAAACAATATATGTACGTTGTGTTGTTAAAGTAAGAGAAACAATTGAAACCCTGCAATTGTGTGTAAATGTGGCAGAAAGTCAGATCAGCAACCTGGGACTTGGTCACAATTTTTGTGATGCCATATGGCAGCAGGGTCTACCATTAGACAACACATTATGCTTCCAATATCTTCCCAGGCGGTAGTACCTCCCTGTTTGATAGCTGCCTACTACCTATGGAGGGTATTCTCCTGACCTTGACCCAAGTGATATTTTTTCCTGTTATCAAAATGAAGCTGAAAAGTAGAAGATTTAATGTCATTCCAACCATTCAAGATAATGTGAAAGTTGAAGACTTCTAACAGTGGCAGGAGTGTTGGGACACTTGCATATCATCAGAGGCTAGAGGGAGATTACTTTGAAGGGGCTTACTGATAAAAATGTTGTATGTACAGTACAAAATTATTTAAAATAAAGGCTAAGACTTGGAACTTTATGATCACCTCTCATGTGTGCATTTGTAATAATAATAATAGTAATAATAATAATACAGTCATCCCTTGGTTATAGCGCACTTGGTTATCGCGATTTTCGTTATCACGCCTCCATCAAAATCTGCACACCTGCTGTTATAGCACATTTTTCAGGCCGAGAATTTGGTCATCACGCATTTGCCTCCATGTGTAATGTTAACCCCTTGGTTCACCTACATCTATTGAGGATAAAATCTTTCACCTACAAATTGACAATAACACATTTGCTGTAATTAGACATATCTAGTTGCCTCAACAATTGCAAATTGGGGTTGCAATTTCAAATTGTGTCATTACTAAGGAATAACGAAGTCTCTGGTGCACTCTAAGATTGAGAAAAACGGAGGACTCAGGCGTCTTGAAGCGAGAGAAAACGGACTCCTATGATGGAGACCAAATAAAGAAAGCATAGCTACATGTTTTGTGGACTACAGTATTGAGCGTACCGTTTTCATCACTTTGTAATCAACCTAGCCATGCTTATGTGTGTTTCTGATATTTATCATAACATTATATATATATTTAGTGGGTCAAAATAGTCGAAAAATGGGAAAGTTGGGTTTGGGTCTTGGATGCCTGGAACCAATTAGAATAAATCCCATAGGTTCTGTACTTTCGTTATCGCGTTTTTCGTTATCACGCACTCGGTGTGGTCCCAATTAGGCGTGATAACCAAGGGATGACTGTAAATGGTTTATAGTGGTCCCTCGGTTAACGAGCACAATTCGTTCCAGCAGGTTGCTCTTTAACCGAAAAACTCGTTAACCGAAACCATTGTTTCAATGGGTTTTTGGATAATTGGTTCCAGCTCACCGAAAATTGTCTAAATTCAACAAAAAAGGTAGAAAAGTACACTTACTTTGAGGTGTGTATGTAGAAGGCTCCTGGATGATGATGATGATGGGAATTAGAATGGGGGTGGAGGAGAAGGAAGAAGAGAAGGCATTCGGGTGGAAGAGAAGTCACCCCATGGTGCCATTTCGCCCATAAAATTTTAGCTCTCTTGGTGTAATTCAAGATTATTTTCTTTAAATCAACACTGCACTGCATTATATATTGTCAATATGTAAAATATATTTCAAAATGACCAATAATTTGCTTGGAAACACAGAAAAAAAGCATTTAGTTGAAGAGAGTCTCAAGCAAGATGTTACCTCCAGTGAAAACAGAGAAAGACTAATGCCTGTCTGGTGTGTTAACAGGCTGGATGGCACGCCAGAAACTAGTTTCTTTACCTTCAATTATGCTCAATAATTGTTAAAATGACTAAAAAAGTTAATATTAAACTTTTAAAATTATTGAATAGTATAAACTTCTTGATATTTACTAAAATAGTAAGGAACTTAAACCCTAAAACCGATTACTGTATTGGCGGACTAATACTACAGCTGGTGGACTGCCAAATGCAAGCGAAAACATGTTGAAGTCGGCTCGTAAAAAACTCGTTAATCGAGGGATTGCTCGTTAACCGAAGTTAAGAATCTTATGGAAGGTAAATCGTTAACCGAGGCGCTCGTTAACCGAGGGACCACTGTATTGAAGGAGTATGGCAGCCGGAAGGCTGAAAATATACAGTTACTTAATTGGGGAATGGGTTACTTGATTGACAAATAATATACAAGTAACATAAGTGATGCAAAAATGATATATAATAGCAAAGTGATGCAAAAATGATATATAATAGCAAGGTGGGGAGAAGGTTATACTACAGGGCATTCCAACATAGTGACAGTGCAAAAGGCTGGGAGTGAACACACTGGTTGATTAAAAGTTGTTGATAATTTTTACAATGATTTGGGACTGGGCTGTTCTTATAGCAATCAGTACATGCTCATAGGGGCTGGATGCGGTTGTGGTGTCGAACAGCAGTTCACGGAGGAGAGATCTCGGGTGGAAGTAGGAGCCGGTGTCGAGGATGGTGCAGAAGCTTCTCACCAAATTTGCAGATGAGGTCGTGGTGATGGTCAGAGAGAGCTGAGAGGGTCAGAGTGTCGAGCACTTTTTGGTATGTTGAGTAGGAAGGGGAGAGAATAATCTTTATGCCCTCTTTTGCACTTTCTAGGTGTTTACATTGTGTGGCATTTAGGGAGGAAGACCAGGCAGGGGAGGCATACGTGAGCTCGGAAAGTATGAATGTTGAGTAAACACTGAGGAGCTCGAGCGCAGGAACTCCGAGGGACTTGAATCAGCGAAGGAGTTGGAGACGAAAACTGGATGATTTGACAACTGTGCTGACGTGTGTTTTCCAGTTTAGTTTATCAATAGTAATGCCGAGGAGCATAGTGGAGTCCACAACCTGGAGTGTGTTGGGGCCTAAAGTAATGGAGGGAGGTGGGACAAGGTTAGAGGAGAGGTTGATGCGCATACCCATGGTGTTCATATGGTTGACGGTGACGTGGTTGTTGTTGGCCCAATTTTGAAGACTTTTCAATAAATCCTGGAGGGTAGTGTAGTTGAGAACCGAGATGTTGACACTGATCCCAATGGAGTCGTCGACATATTTCCAGCAAGCAGAGGTTTTTCTTAGAGCATCATTAATAAGCATAAGGAAGCAGATCGGTTCCATCTTGGTTCATTGGGAGACGGCACATGTGAGTGACTGAAAAGTGGAGACACCCCCTCAGAAGCGTACAGCTTGGCGTTGGTCGCTGAGGAAGTCTGTAAGCCATGTAAGACTTCTCTGAAACCCAAGGTTTTTCCAGATGGCGGTATATGTAGTCGAGAAAGCATACAAGTTAGTGAGTGGTGGAGGAAGTTTTCATATGGAGAATTGTTGAGGATCTCTGGTGCCTGCAATATCATCATAAGCTCAGTCAAACACTAAATTTTTGTAGAGTAAGCTGGGTATTGGGGTGATGGCAATGAGTCGTAGATCATTTAAGGATTATGGGTTGGTTGACTTGGGCACTGGTGACATATATGAGGGAAGCATTGATGATGGAGCAGAGGGGTTTAGCTAGTTCCGGGGAGGACTCTTTGTAGAGTTTCATTGGTAAGTCAATGGGGGTGGTGGAGCGCTTGAACTTCAGTTTGTCCAGACGTTTTGCTACTTCAATTTCTTCTACTAAGTCAGTGGGAAAAGGAGCTGGTAGGTAAGCAGGGAGACTGGTTGTGTCAAGCCGGGGAAGCTGCGAAATGGTTGTTTGATTGCTCAGCTTTGTCAACATTAGTGAGATGAATAAGGAAGGGGAGGGGGTGCGTCTTATTGTTTAGTCCACACAGTTCTTTAAGCTTACCATGCCACTGACTGGTGTTGCAACTTCATTAGGTAGTGAGACTACTTTGCAGTGTGTATTTCACTGATGACTTGGTTGTGAAGGGACCCTTCGCAGGTGTATAAGTCATTTGATCCGAGGTGTGATCCAGGACAAGTCAGCTGGGTGTGATCTGACGGACTTCTCGGGAAAGAAGTGGTGGTGAGCTTCTGTGGTGGTGTTGGTATAATTTATCACCGTAGTATCTACACCATACATTTTAACATTTTTGTATAAAGCTTGACGTCTTGTCAGATTTTTTAATATAATTATGATGTATGCTGCTGTTGCTACCACCAGAAATGACAAGCCTTATAACTAGAATGATTACTGACTCTTCCTTACAACCACATCTGCCTTTTGAATGGTCTCATAATTAAGAATGTTCATAATCACCCATCCATACAGTATACACTCCCTGAATTGTGTGGCTTGAATTTATGCATTTTACCTTGTCTCAACAAATTAGCTGGAGGTGTATTGAAAAATGCACTTATAGTGGTCCCTCGGTTAACGATTTACCTTCCATAAGATTCTTAACTTCGGTTAATGAGCAATCCCTCGATTAACGAGTTTTTTTACGAGCCTACTTCAACATGTTTTCGCTTGCATTTGGCGGTCCGCCAATACAGTAATCGGTTTTAGGGCTTAAATTCCTTACTATTTTAGTAGATATCAAGAAGTTTATACTATTCAATAATTTTAGAAGTTTAATATTAACTTTTTTAGTCATTTTAACAATTATTGAACATAATTGAAGGTAAAGAAACTAGTTTCTGGCGTGCCATCCAGCCTGTTAACACACCAGACAGGTGTTAGTCTCTCTCTGTTTTCAGTGGAGGTAACATCTTGCTTGAGACTCTTCAACTAAATGCTTTTTTTCTGTGTTTCCAAGCAAATTATTGGTCATTTTGAAATATATTTTACATATTGACAATATATAATGTAGTGCAGTGTTGATTTAAAGAAAATAATCTTGAAATACACCAAGAGAACTAAAATTTTATGGGTGAAATGGTGCCATGGGGTGACTTCTCTTCCACCCCAATGCCTTCTCTTCTTCCTTTTCCTCCACCCCCATTCTAATTCCCATCATCATCATCATCATCATCATCATCATCATCATCATCATCATCATCATCATCATCATCATCCAGGAGCCTTCTACATACACACCTCAAAGTAAGTGTACTTTTCTACATTTTTTGTTGAATTTAGGAAATTTTCGGTGAGCTGGAACCAATTACCCAAAAACCCATTGAAACAGTGGTTTCGGTTAACGAGTTTTCGGTTAACGAGCAACCTGCTGGAACTTGTGCTCGTTAACCGAGGGACCACTGTATGTCTTTAAAATAAATATGTTAGGCAGATCTCTGTTATAAGAGGGCTGCCTGTCATTACTTTAATGTGTAGCTAAAAATCACAATAAAAAGGTGAAAATTCATCATAGGAGATGAATAAAGGTGGAAATGTCCAAGACAAAGGGTTTTGCTATTGCTTAAGGAATTTTGAGTGTTTCCTAAATTAGTATCAGTATATTTATATGTAACATTATATATTTTACCTACAGATTGCCAAAAATTTGATTTTGGGAGGTGTAAAATCAGTAACACTCCACGACATCAAGGATGCAAGCATTACTGATCTGAGCACTCAGTTCTTCCTGACTGCAGTTGATATTGGTGCCAACCGAGCCACAACATGCCACCGCAGGCTAGCTGAACTTAATACCTACGTTCCCATCACAACATCAACTAGCTCCCTCACAGATGACTTACTCAAAAACTATAGTGTGGTTGTTCTTACAGGTAAGAATAAGTGTAGGTGAGAGTGTTAGTGCTTTTATTTATAACTACTGTGTACATTGTGTGTGTGTGTGTGTTATCTAAACATAAATGAATAAATTGGTATTATAAATAATATAGTACTGTACTGTAAAATAAAATGCATATACAGTACAGTAAACTCTTGCTGTTTGCGATTTCGACTTTGTGGTAACCAGATGGGAGTTAGCTTGCGAGCCTCTCCTGCAGCGCAACAAGTTGCCCCCACACACCCACGGTGTGTTCTCTCCCTCCTCCCTTTATTTGTGCTCGACCATTGCCTGCGACGGAATATGTCTTGTGTTGTACTCGAAACTTTAGTGTTTCTTCATGAAAAGGCCCCTAAAAGACTACCTAGTGTCTGTGCTAATGGAGTGAAACGGTTGAGACCTCAAAGCCATGAGGAAACAATTACCAATCATGATGTTTTTTCAAGAAAGAACCAGCTGCTCACCCAGCTGAATTGTCTCCCTCACCTACTTGGTCAACTGTTCACCTACCTCCTTGCCATGTGCTTTTCTACCGACCACTACTGCATCACCCTCTTGCAACAATGATCCTGATGATCTCCCTGTGCTTCAGTAACTAGATTTTATCCTACTGTGCAGTACACTTCTACGAGCTCCAAAATTCACATATGAAGGAGATTAGTATTGGTGACTTAAGTTTCTCATACACAGTATAGGTATACAGTAGTGCATCAAGGTTAAGTTGCTATTCGTGGCTTTGCCAATTTGCACCATTCCTTGGAACCTAATCCCTGCAAATAGTAAGGGTTTACTGTTTTAAATAATTATGAATTATTTGATGAAATAAGCCACGTTACCTTAGATCTAATTGATGACTGACATCGGAAGTTGGTGACACGAGAGGGGGATGGAGTCTTCATTAGAAGACAAGAAGGATGACAAACTTGTATGCAATATTTATTGGCTTTATTAGCTTGGAACCTGTTGCATTTTCCTTAATTTGCACCATTATCTTTTACAACAGTTGTGAGGCTGGAAACCCACCCACCCACCCACCTACCCACCTACCTACCCACCTACCTACTACTTTGCTGTCACTCGCAATCGAGTATGACCATCATCCAGCTATGATACAATGATATGCGTTATTAGGGATGTCACCTAGGTTGGTGAGTTTTGCGGTGACTAAAGAGTCCAATATGGGACCCACAGCGTCGTTCACATTCATTGCACAGGTGGAGGGCTCCATCTACTGCAGGAGGGGTGGTGGCAGCGTCTTTCCAGCGTTGGCGCTTGTCTGCCTCGGTTTGCAGTCGGGCTAACTCGAAAGTATTGACACCTTCTCGTGCGGTTCTCCTCCAAGCGTTACGATGTGGAGTAATCGACTCCCAGGTGAGGGGGTCGATTTGGCACTTTTCAGATTTGTCATAAGACTATCCTTATACCTTTTCAATTGCCCACCTGCATTACGTTTACTAATCGTTAGGTTACTGTAAAGTAACTGCTTTGGCAGTCTACTGTTGTCCATTTGGGTAACATGGCCAGTCCAACATAGTTGTCCATGGATAGTGGTAGCCTTGATGCTCCTACAGTTGGTGTCGGCAAGAATACTGGCAGTTGTTCTCTTGTCTTCCCATAGAACTCGGAGGATGGAACGTAGGCTACGTTGGTGAAAGTTTTCAAGTGCCTTGAGGTGCCTCCTGTATGTGACCCATGTCTCACTGCCATATAGCAGGGTGGGGAGGACCACTGCTCGATATACATGCAGCTTTGTAGATAATTTCAACTCCCTACACGGTTTCGGAGTCTGCCAAAAGCTTGAAATACACATCTGTTCCGATGCTGAATCTCCTCATCGATATCTGCGGTGGTGGACAGGTGGGAGCCGAGATGCCGAAAGTGGGTAACATTAGAGAGGGTAGTACCGTTAAGCTGGATGGATGGTGGCGGTGTGTCCGAAACCAGGGGCAGGTTGAAAGAGAATCCGAGTCTTACGTACATTCACCTCAAGGCCGAAGTGTGCATACGCGTCAGCTTAGGTGTTCTTGCCTGGAGTAGTCTTATGTTGAAAAGGCCCCCCTTCACCCGGTACTTGATGCTCATACCTCTGGCTAAATTGGCACTGGCACGAGTAAGGAAGGCAGCCAAGAAAATTGAAGAGAGAGTTGGTGCCAGTACACACCCTTATTTAACCCTGTTTGGATGGGGAAGAACTCTGACTGGGTGCCGTTGTGCAGGACATTGTCGTTCATGCCATCGTGGAGTTGCTTCTTATTGGCTATGAATTTTGGTGTGCAGCCAAGATGGCTGAGGGTCCACCAGAGGGCTTCCCTGTAGACCGAGTTGAAGGCCTTGGTTAGTTTGATGAAAGCCATGTACAGGTCACGACGCTGTTCTCTGCACTTTTCCTGTATCTGACAGGCAACGAAGATCACGTGATGGTCTAAAACCACATTGAGATTCTGGAAGGAAATTTTCCGCCTCGGGAAGAAGTCTGTTTAGGATGACTTGGGTGATAGTTTTGCCAGCTAAGGAGAGCAGCGAGATCCCACGGTAGTTGCCACCGTCTGAAAGGTCTCCCTTGTTTTTATAAATATTGACAATGGAGGCGTCTTTAAGAGCTTGGGGGATTTCCTCCTTTTCCCATATATTCTCCAGGAAAGAGTGGAGACGGTTGGTAAGCAGCACACACACACCCCAAATTTGGGGGGGGGGGGGGGCTGTACTGTTATGCCTTTCTTATCCTGTACTGTTTTCTTCTGTGTTTTATGTTATGTTGTTTTATATTTTAAATAAGCAGTATATTATGTTAAGTCCTTGACAGTACAGATGCTCCTCTACTTACGAACGTTCAACTTACAAACTTTCAGAGATACAAACATCATCACTGAGGGAGGGTTACCTGCCAGAACAGGTGTTTAATGTGGATGAGACTGGATGATTTTGAAGAAAATTCCAGATAGAACAAACATTACCTAAGAGGAGAAGAGTGATCCAGGCTTTAAGGCTGTATTAAAGGGTATAGCTGTACTAAATATCCATAACCTTTTCAGTTTTTACAATATGTTTGGTATCTCAAGAGTAAAGTTGGACTTAAAACAAGCCTCAGAAACGTAACTCATTCGTAAGTAGAGGAGCACCTGTATAGACTTTACACCATTACCTAAAATACGAATAAAAGCAAAGTTTGGGGAGGGACCTCTCTAAACTAAACTATTGTATTTCTTCTCATTGCGGAGATTTTTTAAAAAAAACTACATCATGAGGGGTGCAAGAATGTAAGCTGAACCGGTAGGTTTGCTATTTATATTAACCAATGATTTATATTCAGACTCGTCGCTGGAGGAGCAGCTACAAGTGTCATCCTTTTGCCACGCCAATGATATTGCTTTCATTGTGGCCTCAACGAAGGGCTTATTTGGCCAAATTTTCTGTGACTTCGGTGAGAACTTTGAAGTAGTAGATGCAAATGGTGAGAATCCTGTGTCTGCCATGGTTGCTGGAATAACCAAAGAGGTAAGATCTTCTTCCTTTAATCACTGCATTTTATTGTTAGTTTTATAGTCATTCATCAGTGAGGCTACTGAACAGTATGGTTGTATGATGCAATATCAGATTAATTATTTCATTTAATCAGATGGAACATAAGTACAGTAAGTCCTCAATAACTCGGCACATATGGCGCTCCGGCCTTGCACAGTTATCCCAAATTCCGACTTATCGAGGCATTTTCCCCCTCCTACAAAAATACAACAATAGAAAATTATCGACCCATATATGCGTACATGTACAGCTACTCCTCGACTTACGACATACTCGACATACGACCGCCTCAGTCGTACCAAAATTTTGTCAAATTACACATTTTCGAGTCCCAACGTTAGTGATTGCGCTGTGTACTGAAATTTTTTTCGTTTGTAATTCACTTTAAAATGGCTGGCGAGCTTAAAAGTGAGAGTTTTGTGGTGCTGAGAAGAAAAAGAGACATCCATTGTAGATTTTCTATGTATTATTTAAGCATTTTCGACTTACGACCTGGATTTGGGTCCTTAATCCCGTTGTCAGTCGAGGAGCAGCTGTAATTACTAAATGTAAAAAAAGTAACATTTACCAGCACTGAAGGTAAAGATTGAAGCATCATGGTAAGTGACACCAACATGGTAGGTGTCACAGCCATGGTAGGCGATGCAGGTGGCCAGATATGCCAAGATTTGCCCCGAGAATTTTATATTTCTTGGCATTTCCCCAAGTTATACTATAATACATTCCGAGACCATATCCATGCCGAATTATACGAAATTTCGAGTTATCGAGGGTTTACTGTAATTCCAGCAAAATGAGGCTTTTGCAACTCTTCTCTACCTCCAGATGAAGTGTTCTATTGTTGACTGTGGCAGTGCAGAATTATTGTTTTTTTTTATTGTGAAATGGCGTGGACTTGTAGGATGATTTTTTTATTTATTTATTTACGCACACGCACAAAGTAATATCTCCGTTCGCCGGAATCCCTCTTAACCAGAAGTCTCCTATAGCCGGAATTTAATGTTTCTCAGAAAATCTTTCCCAAAGCTGGAGTTTAAAAAAAATTCTGGATTGGGAACAATTATCCGAGGGGCACATTTTCTGGAAAATCCCAAGAAAATTTTCCAGTGCCCAGAAAGTGCACCTTATACAATATAAATGAAGAATAATATGGTCACACAAGAGGAGATGGGATGCCATTGTTTTCGTTAGTGTTTAAACTTGGGAGTCCGGGGTGGTGGTTCTACAAAAGAAAATGAAGAAAATTAGACCCTGGTTGTAGCTGAAGTAAAATTAATGTAAAAAAAAATTAATATACAGTATTGTATATGTTTTAAGTACAGCTCCTCCCCAACTTACGACCACCTGCACTTACGACCTGCCTCGGTCATATCGAAATTTTGTCAAATTACGTATTTTCGAGTCCCAACGTCAGTACAGACAAAATTTTCTTTTGTAATTCACTTTAAAATGGCTGGCAAGCTTAAAAGTGAGAGTTTTGTGGTGCTGAGAAGAAAAAAAGACACCCATTTTAGATTTTCTATGTATTATTTAAGCATTTTCAACTTAAGATCATTTCGACTTACGACCTGGATGTCGGTCCCTAACCCCGTCGTAAGTCGGGGAGTACCTGTAACTTACAAGCACCTCACCAGGCATCACACGCGACTCCACTGCCAGGCGACCAGGCGAATACGCACGGCAAATTTAAACCATCTTGAGTGCGTTATTTCAACAATAGGTGTGCGTAAATTAGCTTTTGGTATTAATTGAACAATCGGGTTATTCCAAAAAAATGCTTGAATCAAACGCGAGTTACCTGTGTATGCGAAATGAACAATACAATTCATTAATAATACCGTATGTGGAATATTAAAACACACAAGAGGATAATAGACGGCATTGTTGTTGTCAGTTTACACCCATAATGTCAGTTATCCACCTGAAACTGAAGAAAATAAGACCCTGGTTGTTGTTGTAGTAAAATTAATGTAAAAAATATGTGTTTTAATTAATGTTATTTAATGTACAGTAGAAGTAACCACTGATATTAAAGAAAAGGTGAGACTGATAGTGGAACGCCAATGTATACGGTACGTGCGCACTCGAGGAAACAGTCATTCATCTTAAGAATGTGTATAAAAGATTCATTATTGTTTATTACTGAATATGTATTTGATTGAATTAATGTTTATATATGCAAAACGAACAATACAATTCATTAATAATACGTAGAATATTAAAACACACAAGAGGAGACAAGATGGCATTGGTTTTGTGAGTGACGCTGGTTCTATATAAGAAACTGAAGAAAATAAGACCCTGGTTGTAGCTGTAGTGAACTTAATGTAAAAAAAATGAATTTGTATGTTTTAAGTAATGTTATTTAATGTTAATAAATGGAACAATAGAAGTAGCTAACCATATCGTCATTTCTCTACATGAGAATATGAAAGCAACACTTATTTTCTGTTCATATACAGTCAGTCCTCGACTTACGATGGGGTTAGGGGCCGATGACCAGGTCGTAAGTCGAAAATGTGAAAATAATACATAGAAAATCTAAAATGGGTGTCTCTTTTTCTTCTCAGCACCATGATAACTCTCACTTTTACGCTTACCAGCCATTTTAAAGGGAATTACAAACAAAAATTTTGTCTGTACACAGCCCGATCACTAACATCGGGACTCTAAAATACGTAATTTGAAAAATTTTTATATATGACTGCGGCGGTCGTATGTCTGGGTGGTCGTAGGTTGAGGACTACCTGTATAGTTTAAATAATACTTACGAATGTAAAACAAAATTTCTGCTCACCAATGGTGGTAAAGTTTTTTCTAAAACATCAGGACAGAGTTTTTACTCCGATGACAAAGTCATCAGGTTCAACTCTGGCTGAAGCTGTAGCTTTCCATAAAGCTGTTGCTGAAACTGTTACTGAACCTGAAGCTGCTTATTATGCTGAATTTGATGGTGTATTTGATATTGGGGAGAGAGAGAGAGCCTCACCATCCCTCACAACTACCAATCATACACTTTTCAGACACCCAGTATGTCATTCATGACATGTTTGATCCTACAGTCTCACTGAATCAGAGTACATTTCTATGCATTTAAGCCTTATAATGCATGTATTATAATATTAATATGGCTCAATTACCTAACTTTGAGAATATCTATACAGTAGACCTCTGTAAAGACTCTACTGTACAATACACAGGAAAGAAGGCTGTAATATTCATAACCCCCATGAGCACACTGAACCCTGACTAATTCAATATCTCAGGGTAGTTCAATATTTTTTTAGTTGAGGTACAAGTAGGATTGTTGCCACTGCCCTCACACATTCATAGTGCATCCCACCCCAATAAACATGCAGCTTCTCAATAAAGTTAAAACATTATCCTCTAAATAATAAATCCAGTTTTGATGAATAAAATATAGTACCTTACTTGTAGGGATTTACTGAATATTTTGAAGTTTCATCTTGTGTACAACTTTAAATATACAGAATACCACTTGGAAACCTAACTGCCTTCAGTCATTTTCAATACATATCAGTAGTCTGCAGCTGATCAGTCCAGATATCTGTACAGTATAACATATACTGTATATGTTAGTACAGTACTATAGTACCATCATCATGATTGTTTTTAACCATTTGCAATGCTTGTGTGGGTTAGCCTCGATGACCTGATGGCAGTTATCCATACTGTGCAGTCTCTTGCAGCCTCTATCAAGTTCTTGTCTCCTAATATTAAGTGCACATGGCCTCAAAATGCCTGTAATATTAGTCAGATTAAAAAAAGGGGGGGGGCTTTACAGCACCCTCCTAACCCCCAGCTGGATGGGCCCGCTGTGCTTGCCATGTTCCCCCAACCACACCTTTTAGCCCCCCCCCCCCTTTGATTTTCCTGGATTTGCCCCTGTAAGGTCATCTATTACAACCTCTCACAGTGTTATTCTTGACCTAATTATAATTTAGCATCATCTGTGTTATGATATGGCACACGAATAAGGTTTGATGCAGATTTCGTATATTTACAATTGTGTACCCAGTTATTATCATGATTTGGCAGTGATTGAATCGTAATAGTAATATAGCTGAATTTCTCTTTTTTTCTTTTTGATTTTTTATAGGAGAACAGTGTAGTCACATGTCTGGATGAATCCCGTCATGGACTTGAGGATGGGAATTATGTCACATTTTCTGAAGTGCAAGGGATGACAGAACTTAATGGTTGCAAGCCTCTCAAGATTAAGGTGAGATTACCATATTGTAAAGTGTATACTATATTTGATTCAGCATACCTAGGTCCATCTTGATATTTAGTCATATAGTAATATGATCCTACATACATTGATATTGTTTGTTTTGTGATTTTAGTTGAAATGAAAGCTGTACCATTAATTTGTTAATGTAAAATAAAGTGAAGATAATTTTACTATTTCATTTTTATTTCAACAGGTGTTGGGACCATTCACCTTTAGCATTGGTGATACTACCCAGTACTCAGGCTACATTCGTGGGGGTATTGTCACTCAGGTGAAAATGCCCCAGAAAGTAAATTTCAAGTCTTTAGAAGAGTCCATGAAAGAACCAGAATTTGTGATGACAGATTTTGGTAAATTTGATCGCCCTGGAATACTACACATTGCTTTCCAGACTTTGCATGCTTATGTGAAGCAGAATGGGTCAGCCCCCAAGCCATGGAGTGATGGCGATGCTGCTTCGTTCCTGAATCTTTTTAAGGAGATAAATTCAGCTAGCCCTGCAAAGGTGGAAGACTTTGATGAAGAACTCATAAAGCAGTTTGCCAAGATTTCTGCTGGAGGCTTTGTTCCCATTGATGCTGTTATTGGTGGTGTTGTGGCACAGGAGGTGATGAAGGCATGTTCTGGAAAATTCAGCCCAGTTAAACAATGGCTGTATTTTGATGCTCTTGAGTGCCTACCTGAAGACACGTCTGCTCTCAGCGAAGCAGCTTGTGCCCCAACTGGCAGTCGATATGATACTCAAATTGCTATCTTTGGGCAAGAATTTCAAAAGAAGTTAGGTGGCCAAAAATACTTTGTGGTTGGTGCTGGTGCCATTGGGTGTGAACTATTGAAGAATGTTGCCATGTTGGGACTAGGTGCTGGTGAGGGGGGTCAGATTGTAGTTACTGACATGGATCTAATTGAGAAAAGTAACTTGAATAGGCAATTCCTTTTCCGTCCATGGGATGTCCAAAAACCTAAGTCAGATACTGCTGCTGCAGCAGTAAAGAAAATGAATCCTGAGGTTAACATTATTGCCCATCAGAACAGAGTTGGTCCTGAAACTGAAAGTGTGTATGATGACAGTTTCTTTGAACCCCTTAACGGGGTAGCAAATGCTCTGGATAATGTGGAAGCTCGTTTGTACATGGACAGACGTTGTGTTTACTATCGTAAGCCTCTTTTAGAATCTGGTACTTTGGGCACTAAAGGTAATGTTCAAGTTGTGGTACCACATTTGACTGAGTCATATGGCTCATCACAAGATCCTCCAGAGAAATCCATTCCCATTTGTACTCTAAAGAACTTCCCCAATGCCATTGAGCACACCCTCCAGTGGGCACGTGATATGTTTGAGGGAGAGTTTCGACAAGCTGCTGAAAATGCAGCTCAGTACCTACAAGATCCCCGTTTTATGGAAAGGGCCTTGAAGTTACCAGGCTCACAGCCCATGGAAACACTGGACAGTGTTAAGCGTGCTCTGGTGGATGATCGACCACGGTCATTTGAGGATTGTGTACTTTGGGCCCGTAAACATTTTGCTGAACAATTTCATAATCAGATAGTACAACTTCTTCATAACTTCCCAAAAGACCAAACCACTTCCAGTGGGGAACCTTTCTGGTCAGGTCCGAAGAGATGTCCTCATGCACTTGCATTTGATGCCAGTTATGACTTAAACCTTGATTATATTGTTGCAGCTGCCAATTTGAAAGCGGAGGTTTATGGCCTAACTAAGGTGCATGATCGGCAAATGATTGCTGACATTGTTAATAAAATTCATATTCCAGAGTTTGTTCCCAGATCAGGTGTTAAGATTGCTGTTACAGATGCTGAAGCAGAGGCTCAGAGTAATCAAGTAGATAGTGAACGAATTTCAAACCTTCAGGCAGCTATCCCAGCTGCATCCAGTTTTGGTACTCTTAAGTTATCTCCTTTGGATTTTGAAAAGGATGATGACACAAACTTCCACATGGATTTCATTGTTGCTGCATCCAATCTACGTGCAGAAAACTACGACATTGCCCCTGCCGATCGCCACAAGAGCAAACTTATTGCTGGCAAGATTATCCCTGCCATTGCCACCACCACAGCACTGGTCTCTGGCCTAGTGTGTCTAGAGCTACTCAAATTAGTTCAGGGGCACAATAAACTAGAGACCTTCAAGAATGGTTTTGTCAATCTGGCCCTGCCATTCTTTGGCTTCTCAGAACCGATTCCAGCCCCAACTAATAAGGTGAGTTAAGTTATAGGAACAAACACATTTATATTGTCTTGTGAGTTGTCTTTGTATTATGCTAATTATTATGTTAAAACTTAATACCAGAGTGTGGAGATTGAATTGGCATTCTCGAAGTTCACAGTTTTCCTTTCACAGTATTCTTAGTGTGAATATATTTTTAAGTTAATGTATACCAGTAAGTATATTTCACAATTATAAACCTTTTCCAGCTACAATGCACAGCAGCTGAAATGAAGAAAATACCATTACACACAATTTTTTTTATTTTTCATTCATTAATTTTTACTCCATTAATAAATGTACAGTGATATCCTCGTTAGCCGGAACAATTGGTGCAGAGCACTTCTGGGCATGAGAGATTTCCGGCTAACAAGTGGACTTGCTCAAACCTGGAAAAATTCCTTATCCCGGAATCTTTTCTGTTTTACTGGGAAAAGTTTGAGTGTCTAAACTAGACATCTTGCACAGACGGACACTACCGGAGTCCTTAAAGCAATTCTAATTAAGTTAGAAACATTTCTTTACTATAATAATCCAGAATAGTTTAATTAAATATATTTAAAAATAAAAAATGTATATGATATGGCCATGAATGAAGCCTCATTCATGGCCGTTAGAACAAAGACTGGTGTTTTCCACTCCCATGGCGCTATGGGGGATTAGTGGGTCTCATGTAACTGACCTGACTTGATGCAAATTCAGGTGGAGGTAATGGTGGGGGATTAGTGGTCTCATGGCCTGAAGATGTCTTGAATAAGCAGGAAACCTGAAGTATTTTTAGGGAGAGTGGTGTAAGTATAAATGAGCAAAGTTGTATCCCTTCAACATTATGTTACGTAACATTTTAAAATATGGAGTGAGAAAACAGAAAGGTGTGGGTGATTAGAGAGATGGAGTGGAAAAGAGTGCTACCAATCGGTCAACAGCTGATATTTAACTCTACCACGCATTCACACGGATGCCTGGTGCCGGTGGGAGGTAGTGTTGGGAGGGTCGTGCAATGAGTTTTCTCCCCTCATTCCTCACTCAAATGTGTGTGTGACTGTATGATAGCGAGTTAAATATTAGCTGTTGAGGAACTTTTGGCAACACTCCTTTCCACTCCAAAAAACTCTTAATCACCCACACCTTTCTGCTTTCTCTCCATATTTTAAAATGTTATGTAACAATGTTGAAGAGATACAACTTTGCTCTTTTATATTTAATCTGTATTTATCACAATCTTGTGTTAATTCAAGATATCTTCAGGTCATGAGACCCACTAATTGCCCACCCAAGAAAGGGTGACCTGACATTCCATCAGAAGGTCAGTAGTAGGAGACCACTAATACCCCACCCACCCCTGACATTGTGTCAGTTACAGGAGACCCACTAATCCCCCACAGCTCCATGGGAGTGGAAAATAAGTCTTTGTTGTAACAGTGGACCCTCCATTAACGAGCGGTTAAATTTACGAGATTTCAGTTAACGTGTTACCTCCAGTAAGGACTTTCAGTTCTTTTAACGAGTACAAATTCTATTAACGGCATCCTTACGAGGAACACATTTTGGTGCGCGCATCAACTGATTGACTCGTCCACCAATAATCGGTTCTCTGTTTAACTTTGTTTCCATTGGATTAAACATTGAGAAAGTTGTGCTCTGCAATATTTTTGCATTTTTACATAAAAATTATTGGTCATTCTGGAATTTAGTTAACATATTTATAATATACAGTGGTTTAAATAAAAAAAAAACTGGAATTTGTTAAAGAAATTATTGTGAATTTTAAATTTTTTTGGTGAAATTATCAAGCATGGGTCCGAAGAAATCTCAGGAGGCGATTTCAATTCAAGTGAAACAAGAAATTTTTAAGAAATACGAAGAAGGCACGAGAACCAATGCACTCTGGAAAGAATATGGCATGTCATCATCGACTGTGTCTACAATCAGCTGTTTGCGCTGCCGGTATGTAAACAAATCCACCGAAAATCTACATACACACCTCAAAGTGAGTTGGAACCAATTCTCCAATATCCCATTGAAATAATAGATTCAGTTGACGAGTGACTGTGTGGAACCAATTGTGCTCGTTAATGGAGGGACCACTATATTATTTAGCTAAACTTTTAGAGAAACTATTCTGGATTATTATAGTAAAGATATGTTTCTAACTTAATTAGAAGTGCTTTAAGGACTCCGGTAGTTGATACTCGAGGAAAACATCCCCAGCATCCAGAAACATTCTGGGGAAGTGGGCTAGTGTCTGTCTGTGCAAGATGTCTAGTTTAGATACTCGGAAACTTTTCCCAGTAACTGGAAAAGATTCCGGGGATAAGGAATTTTTCCAGGTTTGAGGAAGTCATCTGGTTAGCTGGAAATCTCTCATCCACGGAAGCGCTGTGCACCAATTGTTCCGGCTAACAGGGATGTCACTTTATTACTGTATTGGGCTGTAATGCTCGCAATTTACAATGCAGTTTCCAGATATCCATCTGTTTACCTTTTGTCACTTAACACAATGTAGCTTCACCCAGCAGTAGCATTTCCTTTCTAAAAGTAATTTGACATCTTTCACTCTGTTCTTTCATGTGCACCTTTGCTTCCTAGATACAGTAGAACCTCGATAAATTGGACTAAGTGGAACAGACCTCACTCCAAAAAATGGGAAAGTCCTAAAAAGCAAATCTATGGGGGGGGGGAGATAACACTGCTTATCTGAACTGCTTAGAGAAGATCAGTTATGTTAATACTACACTTCAACAACTAAGGTCTTTAAGTGTATAACAAGGTTATAACAAGAATATTACATCAATAATAAAAAAAAATTATGAATCGGAACTCTCTGGGTTGAAATTCAGACACATGTCTGGTTGTCACGGAAGATTATTTACTGTAAAGTGTTATATGCAAGTAACCACAGAATTTGTCTTGTGAATGAAGAGAAAACTATACTACAAAGATAAAAATAAGTGTAGGAGTATATTGTACCACGTGGAAGGCGAGTGTATGAATATATCTGGGACTGGGAGCAGCAGGCGGCTGGGTGAGGAGGGGAGGTAGCGCGGGTGGGTGTCTCCCTCCCCCTCTCTCGCCCAAGATCCCTTTAACACGTCTTTATGCAATTTCACCATAATTTAAGTTCATTTGGTGCCAGGTTGATAAGATTTTGTCCTAAAAGAATAAATTTTCCTGAAAAAAGAATCCCACACAACACCATGAGTCGTATGTTTACAAATGGCAAACAGCTGATAGGCTTAGCTGCTTACTGTAACATGTCTTCAGCACTTAGTAAATTAGTACAGTACAGTCGTGTATTTATTATAACTTAATAAATACTATTTTAGTGTATTTATCATCACTTAATAATATTGTAGTGTACAGTACAGTGATATATCTGTTAGCCGGAAGAATTGGTGCAGAGCACTTCCTGGAATGAGAGATTTCCGTGTAACGAGACGACTCTCGAAGCCGGAAAAAAAAAACCCCAGAACTTTCCAGAAAATCGTTCCGAAGGGCAGGATTTTTAGGAAAATTCTGGCTTTGGGAACGATTTTCCAAGAAAATTTCAATGACAGCTATCAGACAGTTCCGGCTAACGGAAATATTACTGTATTGTGCATTTGCATATACCTTGGTTTATTCATTAATCAGTTGTCTAAGTACAAGTAGCCATCGTGTGTCACTCAAAGGTAATAACATTGTTAGGAAGGTATCTTCATATCAAATACTTTACATTATGTTATAGTGACCCCTGTTGTAAGCTGCTTTGCTGAAAGCTCTCACACGAACGCATCTTTAGTGAATACCATCTGATACAGCTTATCCTTTTATTTTCAAGTCTTATTACAAATTATATACTGTATTTTTTCTCTATTATTGAAGATGTTATATTAATCCTGATTAACCATAAACCATAAGAGGTTAATCATATGAGAATATAATACTGGATCAATAAATAAATAAACCTGACGAATGCGGCAGCATCTGATCAGCACCAGCCTGATTACATTCTCTACCTCCCCGTATGTGTTTCTGGTGATCAAAGCACCTCAGAGAGTCCAATAAAAGCAATTTCCAATATATTGAAGTCCAATTTATTGAGGCTTTATGAAACTTCATCAATTTCCTTCATTTCTGGTGCATTCTCACACCATTTTCCATCCACAAATTGTTAAATTTTTTCCCAGGTGTGTAACTTAACATTTTACTTGTACTGTAGAGTTTATCCAAACTGTGCTCCTTTGAGAAGACTCTTATCCAACACTTCTTTCACTTTCATATATCCTTATTTCTTATCTCAACCCACATATTGCTTTATTGCTTTCAAGTAGGTATATAGTTTTTGCCAAGCATTCAGAGTCAACACTGCACATTCATATGGTAATGTCAGCTCAGTTATTTCCATGTACAACTTGGCCTCTTTTCATAGGACTCACTCTCAAAGGAAAAAGGATCTTTCACCCATTGCTTTTTCTTTCAATATTTCAGACTTCTCTTCTGGAAAATAGTGACTAAATTGGCTTACAAAGCAGAGGTCTGTAACTGTGTAGCACATTTCATTATTTCAGATTTTATTTATTGACGCTCTCTTCAATTTGTTGGTGTTGGAACATGTAATAGTTTGGGTGATCAACATGAAATCTGACTTGCCAGAGTAGTAATGACCTTTTTAAATGTTTGGACTTGTTCACAATATTAAAAAAAAAATAATTATTGCCTCTCCCTTGTAGCTTCAAATTAAGTTCATTCAGACTTGAAAAAAATGACAGCCAAATATGACAACTTCATTAACCAATTGTCATTGCAAAACAAATCAGATATCCCCTTTCTCTCTCTCTCTCTCTCTCTCTCTTTACTTGAGCATATTTGTGTAGCTTTTTGTCCATTAGTAATGGCTGGACCATGGGTCTTGTAGGGCACCTCATGCAGTGACAGTGATATAAGAGAAGATTGTGACTTTCCCTGAGATTTAAATAGTAATTCTAGTGAATTACAAGAAAGGGTGACAAGAATAAGAATTATGCTGGCAGTTTAGGAGTAGCTTCCATGCAAGTTGGTTACCTTGGTATAAATACAGGTGGGACCTGAATAGAGGCGAATTTGCACTTACGCTGGGATCCCAGAACATAACCCTTACTTACTCCGAGACCCTGCTGTATTACCGGGTATGTAATTATAATACAGCTATTCCCCGAATTACGACGGGGTAAGGTACCCAAATCCAGGTCGTAATTCGAAAATGCAAAAAATAATACATGTACATATAAAATTTAAAATGAAATACAGTACAGTAAAAGTAATCAATAATGAAGAATGGATACAGTGTTACTGTACATGTCCCTTTAATGTAGTCAGCTGAATGCGCACGGGGCCCCCATAATTTTCTATTTCAGGTATATATGGAGACTACATTAATTGGGTGAAGCAGAGGAGGAGATGGCTGGGTGGGTTATCAATGTCGCTTTCTTCAGACAGGTTTATGTAATGGGGGAAACTTGTTGGTTGAAGGTTTTGGATCATCTTGGGGAGTTAAGAGGCAGCACTGGTGGGGCGTGAGGAGACAGCAATGGGTGACTTCTTAAAATAGATGTCCAATTTAGATTGCACAGTTTGCTTTTTCTTTTCATTATAAATCTCCCTGTAGCAAGCAAGTGCATCTTCGACCATTCTGTCAACTTTGGCAAAACGCTCAACATTTTGATCCATTCCGTCAAACATTTGCATCTCCTTATTAATTGTAGCAAATGCCTCTGCCATTTGCTTCACTGAAAAATTTTTGGGGGGTGCAGGTTCTTCTTCTACATTTAGACTCTTCTTCCTCTTCATTGTTCTGTGCTTCCAGTTCGATAAGATCCTCGTTACTGAGCTCTTCTGCTACACTTTCAACCAACTGCTCAACATCTTCATTATCAATTTCTAACTCGAGCTGTTTACCCACCTCCACTATCTTGTTACTAATCTCAGAAATTACTTCATCTTCATTAAATCCTCTGAAACTGTTCACATATCTTTTCAGGACTTTCTTCCATATTCCATTCATGCACTGTCCTGTAATGTCATCCCATGCTGCACTAATGTTCTTTATACATTTCAAAATGTTGTAGTCCTTCCAAAACTGTCTGAGCATTTTTTCACCTTCAGTAACAGCAACAGCCTGAGCGAAGGTTGTACGTAAATAATAGCACCTTGATCCATGGGTTGGATGACAGAGGTAGTGTTAGGTGGAATTGTAGACTACCTTAACATCAGGGTGCATGTCGTCCAGGTGTGGTGGGTGTCCTGGAGCATTATCCAAAATTAACAAAATCGAATGCATTCCCTTGTTGCGGACAATACTCCTTGGCTCGTGGAATGAAACAAGTCATGAACCAATTCTCAAACAATACTAGGGTCATCCAGGCTTTCTTGTTACTTCGATAAAACACTGGCAGTGATTGATATATCATGTAGGGCTTTATCTTGAAACCAGCTACATTCCCTCCCAACAGAAGTGTAATTCGGTCCTTGAATGCCTTGAATCCTGGCATTGTTTTCGCCGTTTTGTGGATGTATGTCCGCTCAGGCATGCCATTCCATAATAATCCAGTTTCATCCACATTAAATATTTGCTCAGGCAATAATTTCCTTCCACAATGGCATGATCCAGCTCCTCCTTAAAAGCTTCGGCAGCACCCACATCAGCACTTGCTGCTTCTCCACTCACCTTTACACTAGGCAAACAGTAGCGGTTCTTCAACTTTCGGAACCACCCATGACTTTCTGTGAAGGTTTGGTCGCACTCATCTCCTGCCTGCTCCTTCAGGCTTTTGAAAAGGCTTTTTGCCTTAGCCTGTAGGGTTAGAAGGCTTAAGGGTACATGCTTTTGTATCTGGTCTTCCATCCATATTACAAGTAGTTTTCCATCTCATGAATGGGACCTTGTCTTTTCTTCGTTATTATAGTTCCCTTTATAGGTGCTGATCCCTTAACTACCTCACGAATATGTTTCTTGTCCTTCCAAATAGTAGATATGGTCGAGTGCGAGAAGCCTAGGTCGCATGAAATGGTTGCTACTGTTTTTCCATTTTCATACTGCATTATTATCTTCATTTTTGTCTCAAAAGTAATTTACTGTCTCCTTTTCTTCTGAGCACCACCAGCACTCTCACTTGTATGCTTGCCAGTCATTCTAAAGTCAATTAAATACGAAAATAATGTTGGTACACAGCGCGATCAGTTGCGGATACAACGGCAGCCAAACACCAACTAAGCGCTCTACGGCGTGGGTGCTGTAGGCACGAGGCGATCCAAGCCACGCGACTGTCTCGTATGGGACGGAAATGTTTCGGTATAGAAAATACGCGCGTCATTTGAAAAAAATTTTGGTACTGACTGCGGCGGTCATATGTGCAGGTGGTCGTACTGACTAAGACAGGTCGTAGGTCAAGTAGGTCATAAGTTGGGGAGTAGCTGTATAGGTATTTATTCATGCATTGTGATAAATAACGTAAAAAAAAAATGTGGACATATAGATGTGGGAGGTTGAAACTTGGTTAAATTCAATATTAATAAAACTCGGTATTTACCAATTACACTCCAAATTAGATGATCTCCCACCAATCACATTTCAGGGCAATCATTCTGCCAAATTCAAAAACAGATATATACTAGGCCTCAACATTTCCTCTAATATGTCATGGAAGCCACACATCCACAACATTGCTCTAGCTTCCTCCCGAAAGCTGGGAATGCTGTACAGATGCCGTATCTACTTCACTACTGAGCAGTTGCTTCAAGTATATAAGGGATTTATTTGCCCTAACTTGGAGTACTGCTCTCATATCTGGGGTGGCTCTCATTTTGTCCAACTGTTAAATATGGTGGAATCAAAGGCATTTCATCTTATTAATTCTCCTCCTTTAGTTGATAATCTCTCCTTCCTTTCTCTTTGCTGCAATGTTGCTTCACTCTCTCTCTCTTTTATAGGTACTTTAACGGGTAATGTTCAGTGGAGTTGGCATTCTGTGTATCACTGGCAAAACTATGGGCTCGTAACACTTGTCTTGCCCACGGTGCCCACCGTTTCTGTGTGGATGTTGGTCACTAGAATAACCCATTATAGTACATTCTTCTTTCCTCACACAATCAAACTGTGGAATGCTCTGCTTTCTTCTGTTTCCACACTCATACAATCTGTCTCGCTTCAAAAAGCTGGTTTTCTGGCATCTTTGTGGTGTAGATTAATACAGTTTTCTCTTCTATTTTTAATTTCTCTTTACTCTTTATTTTTTTGCCCCCTGGGCCCTGTTGTGGGTCGATAACATGTGCCCTGCTGGGTCTGTCATCTGTCACACATGAGAGGGAGAATTGAAACCTGCTTCAGCGAAGTGGCACATTTTTTTGAGACGTGGAAAAAGTCTTAACACTACATTCATTGGTATTGCATACATGATTCATTTGACTGCAGTCAAACAGCATGTCCAAAGGGTTAATAGAGAATGGAAGTTGCTGAATTAGAGAGTGAAATATTTACAATTTAAATCTAAGGAAGATGAGATTTATGTATTGCTTTTCCTTTTATGTTGATGCCCTTTTCAAAATTTCTCTTTTCAGTACTATGACAAGGAATGGACACTGTGGGACAGGTTTGAGGTCAATGGTGAAATGACTCTTGAAGAGTTCATCAGATACTTTGAGGAGAAGCATCAGTTGGAGATTACCATGCTGAGCCAGGGGGTGTCCATGCTTTACTCCTTCTTTATGCCACCTGCCAAGAGGAATGAGAGAATGGCTCTCCCGTAAGTCAAAATTAATTGTTTAATGGTTGAGGGGCTCCCCCAATGAACAGTTGGCATGTGTACAGTACTAGATAAAACTCACTAATTTTAACTATTGGGGTAAGAGTGTATTGATGTACGTCAACAGCAGTGCTTTCAAATTTTTACCTGGAATTACAATTTCTATATTTATCCTCTCAAACACGCAGCTAAGCATTTTGCAGCTTTAGTAGCTAAATATTTTGTTGAGTTTCATTGTGTTCCAGAAAGCGTGTTACTTAAGGACAATATTTGACAAATAGAAGAGGAAGAATATTTATGGAGCAGAAGTAAAGCTGCTTGATACAGTGAAAAAATGCTAATGGAGTAGTAAGAAGTAAGAAGCTAATGAATGCTTCACTTGTGGACTAGTCAGTAATTTCCAAGTAATCCTTCGAAATAAGTTTAAAGTATTGGTCTATGGACTTTAAACATCCATAAATGTAGAGTCAGTAACCATTTTTCAGGTGTTTAGGAATAGATTATATGGACCACTTGGCTTTATCTTACAGTAAAAACTAATATGAATGTTTTATTTCAGAATGTCAGAGGTGGTTAAGAAAGTTAGCAAGAAGAAAATTGAACCTCATGTGCGAGCTTTAGTTTTGGAACTTTGTGCAAATGATAAGGATGGAGAAGATGTAGAAGTTCCTTACGTGAAGTACAATCTACCCCAGTAATCTTGTGCTCCTCTTGGTGGAAATTCCAAGCATCATTATCTGCACCCATGGCATGGGAGAATCTTATTAAAGCTTGTGACTAATCAGCCACTAGAAATGTAAACCAGTGTTGGCCCTCTCTTGCTGGTTTAACACTGGTGTGAGCAAGTGATTTCTCCATTCTAGGGGGCCAGGATTTTTCAAAAGGTTTAAAATAATTTACTCAGGTCATCATGCCTCTGACCTGTTAAGAGTTACAAACAAAACCTCAAACCCTGAGTACTGATATAATGTCATCCTCTATTTATGAACAGTTAAGAGGGTACTGAAAATTCATTACAAATGAAATTTCTGTGAAATTTCTTTGCAATAGAAGTTTCTGTGATCATAAAAAAGTAGGAAGTGAGTGACTGGTGTAAGTCTAAAGACAACTATGCACTGTAGTAAAATTTTCCAGTGTGAGCACTTATAGTTTATGAAAGTGAAAAGGTCGACTTGGTATTTCATCATATTTGATGAACAGCATTAGTTTCATGAAACAGATCTGAAATCATGTTATTTTCCCAGAGTAGAGTTCCAAGTAATTCTGATGAATTTCCTTTATAAAAAGAGGTTTAATTTAGGTATATACGCTAAATTTTTCCAGGTGATAGATAAGAAACTTGTTGGCATATCTGTATATATATATATTAGGGGTTGTGTAGAGAACCTTAAAGGGTTAATGCCAGCCTTTTCAACATTATATGATATTAATCAAAATTTGTTCAGAGAGAATTTGATCTAAAAGAGTTTTGGTTGGAGCCAGATATTGGTACCGATTAATCCAGTTCTCTTTTGGAATTAATTTGCTGGCATGTAATTGTATACATTTAAATTCTTTGTAGGTAATAACATGTTAAATACACAAAGCTGGAATATTTTGGTGTTTTGGTCTGGTCTTGTGTAAGTTTTCATCACTCTTCTCAGCTGAGATTGCTTCCTGCATGTGATGTCTAAGAGCCAGTATGCCATGTAGGTTGGCATCAGAGGAGCAGATATCTGGAGTAAGGGATGCCAAAAAGAAGAATCTTCTGGGTTGGCTTCAAAGTAGGCATCAGAGTAATAGTAATGTTCAGTTGCGTGCATTCAAGGCTTTGTGAAAATTTTTACTTTTTTTAGGCTATTATAGTTATTTCTTAAATTTTGTATTAGAAATGAAAGCACTTGACCAAAATCAAAGATTTTTTTTTTACTTAATCAGAACAACTTAACTAAAATATTGTTTAATTATTTTGCAAAATTTTTAAAGCGAGTGTCGCTTAACTTTTGTAAGTTCATCTTCGCTTAACACCAGTGATCACACTAGTAAACTGTGATTCCACAAGTAGTTGGTTTTAGTTTTGTTAATCCTTCCGACAGCTTTTTCCAATCTTAACCCTTTAGGTACAGCAAATGTCAAGGCTTTCCCCTGAAAGATGTCACTTCTCCACTTAAGAATTGAACTAAATTTCATAACATTTGCTGACTGGTGGGAGGGGGGTACATTTTTACTTGTGTTCAAAAAAATTTATATTCCCTTTGTGTTTGCCTTTAGGACAATTATTTCTTTTACCTGTATTGTATATATGTGAGTGTGTGTGTGTAGACACACACACAAAACATATACAGTCTCTCCTCGACTTACAATGGGGTTCCGTCCTGACGACCAGGTTGCAAGCCGAAAAGGCGAAAATAATACTTTGATATTCTAAAATGGGTGTCTCTTTTTCTTCTCAGCACCACGAGAACTCTCACTTTTATGCTTGCCAGCCATTTTAAAGGGAATTACAAACGAAAAATTTGTCAGTACACAGCGCGATCACAAACTTCGGGACTCGAAAATACGAAATGTGAAAAATATTTTTATATTATCATGGCCGTCATATGTCCGGGTTGTCGTAAGTCGAGGAGAGACTGTACAAATAAATAATAATGGGAAAATACTCTCACAAATAATAATAAACAAATTTATTAAAAAGACATACCCAGAGTGATGCCGACGCGTCCAAAGCTTGACCCACGCAGGTGTGAGGCATCAGTTGTGTCTCAGCAGAATATAACTTGCATTGCTGGAATCCTTGCAAGACAGCGAATAATTTGAATATAGACATCATATATTTTGCACAAGAGATAAAAATTTTAGTCCTATAGTGTAGTACATTTAAGTACACGTTTTTTAACACGTATTTTTGGGTAGATATACGTAACTCTCTTCATTTATTTTTACTCATAAACATGCACACACCATCCTAAATACATACTGTGAGAAAATTAAAAGAAATAATTGTCCTAAGGGCAAACCTGTACTGTACTCAAATGCACTAAATAATAACTAAATAAAATTTCTATGGCAAATTATAGCATGTTTAATATTCAAATTAATCACTAACTTACAAGAATCCCAGCAATGTAAGTTATATTCTCCCATGTTAATTCAGTGACATTTTATATACTAAAATTTTAAACTCCCTCTGTATGACTGATAATAATGTCTGGGTCAGTAAACTCCCTGCTGGCTGGTCAATACCTCACCTCTCCTCCACCTGCCCTGAACCAAGAACACCCATACTCTCGCTTCTGCCTTACTGTCTCTAGAACAAATGACTCTCTCCCAACCGCAAAAAAGCTGGCAGTTTTAAAACTGCCCACAGACATTCCTGGGTACATCCAGTGTCATCTGCGAATAATAGAGGACCGCAAAATAAAAATTTTTACATCCTCCCCCCAAATAACACTCATTTGTGCAAATCCTGTCTTTTATTGGGAAAATTTCATTAAGGGGAAGGTTTCCTTTTCCCACTTATTCTCACCAATCAAAATGATCATCTTGTATGGTGATGAATATTGTACAGTACAGTATATATAAAAAATTAAACATCTTATTTATTTTCCCTATGTACATTTTATTAAATTAATATATTATAAATTACTATTTTCAACTGCATCATTTTAATTTGACAGTTTTGACAAATTCAAAATTTGTGCTCTGCCATCACTACTTTGAGTACCCTTTATAAACAATTTCCTCCATCATATCAGTTAAGTATTACCTTCTATATTATTTTCTACATATCATATATATCTCCTTGCATAAATAATTTTTTTTTTAACTTGCTTTTTTATCTAAAAGGAAGAATACAAAATAAAGATTTGCTGTTGGGTGTCTGCTAGCCTGCAATAATCAGCAGTCCTAACCACACATTGTTGTGATCTCCCAGGTTTTTTGTATTCTCCCAGTGTGTGAGCAAATATGTCAGTCACCATGCCTAAGTGAGTGCTAAATCCAGTGAAAAGAAGGGTAAGAGAGTGCATATTTCAATTTTACAAAAACTATAAATTTTTATTCTTTACTTTACTAATGTCCAATATGTACTGTATGTGCAAGTGCCATAGGGGGGGTGGTTGCTATGCACAAGTCCTCTTCGTGTCTCAACATGACTGAAATCTTGGCAAGCTGCTCCATTAATTCTATTTCTCCCTCCCTTCACCATAGCTTATCTTCTTTCATCTTTATTTCTTGCCATTTTCCTCCCCTAGTCCTCTTCCTGTCTCTTCTCCTTCAATCAGTTATCCTATGAAGAAACTCTTTCCATTTCATCCCAAATTTGTTGTTTTTCTGACATGAATTTCATTTTAATTTTTTCCTCTACACCTGTTTAGTCAATAGAAAGCCAATGTTATTTTTCAATTGGAGTACAGTACAGGTATACCTTGATAACCAATGCAAATGCAGACTGCAAAAAAATCAACTAACAGTGAATTAACAGTTTTCAAAGCAATAAATCCCATAAGGACTATAACATTCGGGAGGTTAGGTACCAGCCATCCCCCAAAAACTCTCACCTACCCTTGATCTCTGTCATGCTCTAGCAAGTGTCTCTATTAGAGTATTTTAAAATAAAAAGGATAAATTATACAGTACATATAGTAAATAACTTAATTTTGATATCTTTCTCATCATCATAAATGGCTTTTCATAATTTTTTTTTTGTTAGGTTTCTATGTTGTGGGAGGGAGAGAAGATAAAGTGAGGTGTCATCTTTGATACAACATACAGTATCTTTTTATTCTCTAGTCAAAATACAAATTATGAATAATTATTTTTTTTATTGATTTTGTTATTTACAATGAAACATATGCTATGAAAGGCTGATCATAGTAAAATATATAATAATAATAAATCAATAAAAGTGAGGTTGAATGCTTAGTTTTTTTTAGTTTAACAAATATATTGACAAAGCTTGGAGTCCAGCTTGCCTATTCTGAGTAATTCAGTCAGGTCTGGACACTGAGGGTGGTATCACTTCTCACTGCCACGTAGGACAGAGGTTCACACAGAAATACATCATATTCATTGACAGTATATATAGTTCAGATTCTGTGGGTAATGTCACTGTACACTGCCATGCAGGACAGATTCATACACAAAGAAATGCATCATTCATTAGCAGTATATATAGGTCAGAGTCATGTGGGTGATGTCATGGTTCGCTGCCATGCAAGACAGTGGTTCATATACATTGGACGTCATTCTAATTGAAGACTAATCAGTGTGGGCTAGCAAATTTGGGATAAACAGCAAGAATATCCCCAAGCATCCCCAATTCAATATTGTAATTACAAAGTTCATGATACAATAAGCCAGGTGGCCTGAGTGTTCTGGTATGGGCACAGCATTACTAACTTGCCAGATGTGTCATGTTTCCTACCCTGATTCTGGCCACGACTCCATCACATTGTCTGGTTCTGTCCTTATGCTGGCCATACAGGTACCTCTCGTCACAAAATTTGTCATATTTACTAATGCTACAACTACCAGGTCTCTGCATTTCTCAGTTCTTCTAGATAAGAGTTCTTGATTCTGACAAATGTTTTTAAATACAGCATTGGGCAGGCCAATATCAAGGTCAACATTTTCTTTCTTATATGCCTCTTTGGCCAGTCTTATCAGCACGGTCATGATACCTAATTCCAACATGGGACGGAATCCACACAAATTCGATACGAAAGTTGTTCTCATTAACAGTTATCACATTTCTTTTAATATCACATACAACTTTAGACATACTGTAGAACCTGATGGGCTGTTCATTGATTTCAAAACACTTTGAGTCACAAAATATCACCCCACCTCCATCTTCTTTAAGGTAGTCTTGCAAAGTAGATTCCAGCATAACATTCACTTGATTTAATACTCTCTATGTGTCTGTTAATAGTTTCTAGTGTTACACATCTCATCACATCGGTGTTTAACATTTGCTTACTACCAACAGGAGTGTAATCAATAGGAACTGATATATCCAGCCAAGGAGGAATGGCATTAATTGGTTCGTCTGGGGTGATTGGGACATTCAGTTTCAAGAGATCTGCAACACTTTTATGAAGCCACGCCCCAAAGAGAGTCTTTTGTGGAAGGTTAGCGAGATAGTCAGGATTACTTAGATAGAACATCAACTCGGTTTGAGCTGTAGTTTGGGGAATGCTGGCCTTGTCGACGGGAGGGGAAGAGTGGTCAGGGCAGAGATTATCTTCTGATACAGCTTGTCCTTTTATTTTGAAGCCAAATTCCAAATTATATACTGTATCATATTTTTTTCTATTATTTATGAAGAAACGTACACCATAATTGGCTGATCATACAAAAATATAATAATGGATGAATAATAAGCTGGCAAATGCGGTATGGACAGTCCCATCCCTCACCCATCCCCTCCTTTACAGTAGGAGGGGGTGTGTGGTCAGGAAGAGAATTTCCTTGTGATTCGGCTCGTCTTTATTTTTTAAGACCCTTATATACTGAACTGTGTCATTTTCTTTTATTATTTAATACTGTATGTTATATTATTTCTGTTGAAACATACACCATAATAAGCTGATTTTATGAGAATATAATAATGAATACTGTAAATAAAAACAAATATGATTGGCCAGTTCCCCCCGACCTCCAACATGTTAACTCGTGAACATCACTTGTACCTATTAGCTCTTGTTTGGCCTATATCAACCCATGCTCATACCCTGAGGAGATACATACTGTATATGGGTACTCAGATGAATAACGCAACCCCAGCCCACTCTACTTAGCGGTGGATTCAAAATACACGACACTGCGACTGAGAGCTGTGCGACTGAGAGCTGGCCGTGTTTACTATGACCCATGAGATCATCGTGGATGGTGTCAACACAGACTGCCTGGCTGGGCCGCGTGGATATGACGCTACTCGATCTCGGTGGTTTCATCCATCTCCACTACTAGGGTTTGATGTTTTCCTAACATACAACGACCACTCTTGACCTACAGGAATCTGTGAATAGGGCGATGGCAGATCTTAGTCCGAGATGACACGAATGTCTTACGTTTTTACAAGCTGAAGGCCTAACAACACATCAAAGTTAAGTCACTGGATCACTTGTATATTCAAACAAAACACAACTACGCCAAATCACTTAATAGGTCTGGGTAAGACGTAGTAACACATACCTGTGAATAGGGCAATGGCAGATCTTAGTTTGAGAAGAGAGCGAATGCCTCACTCATGTCAACTTTTCAAACTACTGAGTTTTCACAGAGAAGAATCAAAATGATTTTCAAGTTTCAGGATGACAATCTCTGGTAGGGGGGAGCGTAAGACTAGGAGTATTAGGTTACACCCCGTTAGATGGTAAAGATAGGAGGTTGACATTTCCCTTCAGAAAATTAATTAGTTTCTAAACTAGATAATTGACAACACTTTCGATACAAATATCAGATTCTCTGATGTTCACTGATCACAAAGAGGTAGCTTCAGCATTAGTTGGCAGCTCACAGCATTTCTAGGGATGACATCAATTATACCTCATTCTTACGGTAGACTCTATCCTGACTTATATTGACACTTTCATTAACAGTGCATACAAATGAAGCTTTCAACATCAGTCACAAAAGATCTTGAATGCTTTATCTGGAATCAAACATATCTAAGATGACGCAAAACAGCGGTGTTCTCTCAGTCAAATTTACTTTATAGAGAGGTTGGTTTCAGGAAGTTGGATGGCCCTTAAGCTAGGGAAAATTCATTTCTTCCTAGGGGTAACTCACCAGTTGTCCACGTTTTTTTTGGGGGGAAGCATAATATGAATCATCAGGTTTCAAACACCAGCCTTGCCACTTTGAGCATGACACCAAATATAAAAATAAGTACTTTTTGTTTAATATTGTGGGTTATATATATATATATATATATATATATATATATATATATATATATATATATATATATATATATATATATATATATATATATATATATATATCTGACATTTTCACAAATGGGATTTCCAAAGAAAATTAAGCTCAGACTTAAACAAAGCACACCAAAATATGCCAGAAATATTTATTTCCCTGTAAAAAACGAAGGGGATGATAAAACGAATTTTTACCTGCCTCCACTTCACTATGGCACCGCAATTACCTGGAGAGATTAGAACACCTGAAACTGCCTAGCTTATACTTTTTACTTTTATTTTTATCCTCTTCACCGCTAATTGGCTCATTACCCGCTTGGGTGGTCGGTCACGTCTCTGTTACACACTGTTGGCAAGTACTGGGCATGCACTGGCTCCTGAATGTATCTTAACCTGCTCCAGTGTTGGTCAAGTCTGGTCATTGAAATGGCTCACACTCAGTGCCGCCACAACACACACTGACAGGTTGTTCCAAGAGTTCACAATTCTCCCTCAAAAAAAAATTTACCCTCACAGTTTGCTGGACTTGTGGCTTCTTCAAATTTGAGCTGTGACCCATTGTGGGGCAAGCGTCCACCAGCTCGAGATATGGACACTCAACTGGGTAGTACCCTTTCAGATGTTTATACACCTCAATTAGGTCACACCTTGCCCATATGTAGTATAAGCTAGGCAGTTGCAGGCACTCTAATCTCTCAGGATAACTGAGGTGCAAAATGCAGGCACCAGTCTGGTGACTCCTTGGGATATTTTCAGTTGACTGACAGTCCCTCGTATATCTCGGGGACCACATGGGGTGACAGTACTCCAGGCAGACCACTAAATATCTGAATGACCTTCTTATACGACCTAATATTTTAGTTGCTTGATTCACCTTCTCACAATGGCCCGAGAACTTCAGTTCATTGTTAACATAGTACATACACACCCAGGTCCTTTTCACATTGTATCTAGTAATGCAGTTTTTTTGTCCCATTGGGACATATGATACGCCTCCTTACTGTTGGTACGACCCAGGTGCATCCTCTTACACTTCGTGATATTATATCTTAGCAGCCATTTCTAAAACTTCTTGAAGCTCACAGAGATCTTTCTGCAGCTCTTCACAGTCTGTTTACTATAGGTGGGCAAGAGGTGACTTAATTGCAGTCTTAAACACCTTGGAGGACAATACTCAGTCATGTGTCCATATCTGGAGCTGGCCAAAAGTTCAAGAAATTGCTAGGGCAAACTTTTTTGGAGTGAGTTGTGTAAACTCTTGGAACAATGTGTTGTGATGGCACCGAGTGTAAGCTCATTTAAGACCAGACTTGACCAACACCCGGTGCAGGTAGGTGGAACTAGTTTAAGAGGGCAAACTTTTGTTTGTTTTTGCCACTTTATTTTTATTTCTGCAACCTTCTTGGTTAAATCTTATTTTCTTTTGTTTCTAATTGTCTCTTTCAGTGTCTCTTACTTATTTGTTTATTTTCTCTTATTTATTGTACCTCTATTCTCAGATTTACTTAGTTATATTCTGTTCTGTGGGTTGACCTGGGAGAACCACCACCTTATCTATTCTTACACATTCGTGTTATTACTGTACGTACATATGTTCTCAAGCTGCCACCACTCAGGCTTTTTCTTAAGAATTTAACATCTACAATGAACCCCTCAATTAAATCGGTAACGTGATATGAATGAGAGGTTTGGCACATGAGTTACGAAGTGTATTTTCAGGGATGACAATTGTTCGAGGGAATGAGCAGTGATACACAAGTATTCTGAATCATTATGTATTAAATACAAGTCTGAATATGATGACACTTTCAACTTTAGTCACAACAAAACTTAAGTTCAATTACTGTGTTAAGACCCTCCTTTCACTGCTTACCCAGCTTCCACCTTTGGTTAGCAGCAGCCAGTTTGTATATACAGGTACATGCAGTAGATATCACGAGTGTCGTCGAATTACCACTGGCTGTCCTGCCAGTCTCCGTCAATTTCCCGATGATCGGTATCAGTGTACAGACAAACAACAGGCAGGTAGATTTCCACCAGGTCACAGAAACACACTTGTGCACTGTAGTCTTATTTAATAAGCACTAATTCTTCACAACACTGTTCACAGGGTAATGCCTTCACAGCTGGACTTCTCACTTCGAATATGTAGTCAGCACACTACCAGTGTACAATTCCTTAGTCTTTTAACTTTTATGTTGCTTACAACAATTACACAATACTTGCACAACAATTATCTTCAGTTGTCCTACAAGGCTTGTGCTTCACTGACTCTCCAGACTGCCGCTTACCGGTATATACCTCATCAGACGATCCTAGCACAATCCAGACAGGACTGGGAAGTTTTAGTACATTCTGTTCTGATCAAGGCTTACAATAAGAAGTAAATCATAAAAAAATGATGCAATACAATCTAGAAAATTTTTACATAAATAATATATCAATATATACAAGAAAATCTCCCCAAACTTGCTAAAATAACTGCTGCTTGGGACAAAATAATCAAAACACCTAGTTTACAAACATTATAATACCAAATTATGCCTCGGCATAACTAACCCCTCCCTAAAACCTTGTGAACATCCCAACACACCTATTCACTATATACATTATTGTTATTGCCACTGGCTTATAAATGCTGGTGTCAGTTGTTGATGATCGCTGCCTTCCCCGAACAAACATTGGATCTCTCTGCGCCCCCCCACCCCATGCAGCCTGTTGCTTCATGAGATATGGCGGCTGGGGGAGGGGAAAGGCGGTGTTTACGGATAAGGAGTAACTGATTCTGCTGAATGTAAAGGGTGACGTGGCTCTCATGACACAGATCACCCTCTCGACGAGTGATGCCCCCCATGCGACCTGTGACCTCGCCAGATGCGGAGGGAGGGGGGGGCGGTGTTTACCGCCGGCGTCAGTGCTGGCGCCCCGGGAGTGTTATCACCACTGGCGAGTGAGTACTGGCATGTGAGTGCTGGCGTCTGCTGCCTTACCCAAACAAAGATTGGGGGGTGGGCGGTGTTTACGGGGAAGAGGTCCTGATTCTGCAAAATGAATGGTTTAAAGGGTGGCGTGGCCGTCTGGACTCCAGGAGATCGCTCACTCGAGTGATGCTGTGAGGACCAGCCCTCGAGTGATGCTGTAAGGAGCAGCTTTCTGCTCGCACTGATAAACACCACACAATCCTGTCCAAGAATTTGTGCTGAGATAATTTACACAGTACTGTTGTCTCTTGGAACACCATACTGATCTGCATTGACCCGCACTTGTAAGTACAGCATAAGTGAAGACATACCCCTCGGTACTGAAATATTGTTGACTAATTACGCCTACTCGTTTCTGCCTAAGACAATGCAGAATGAAGCAAAGCTAAGATTAATAGAGTTATGAACTTTGTATCATGTCACTATGCTCAATAATCAATTATAATTAAGACAAATTGTGAGAGACTAACTAATTAAGTATCAGATAGATCACCATGTAATACTAATGAACGCCTTGCTCTCTGCAGGTTTTGAACACATCAATAAATATTGAATGCGTCAACAGGCGGGTTTCAATCATTCCCTTTGGCTTGCCCGTTACCTGAACGTCCTTATTCCCAAGGCGTTTATAAGGTTGACTTTTCCTCAGAGACTTCCCAGATGTACTGCCCTGGTCCACGGTACTGCCACAGATGTGGACTACCTTCGGTTAAGCCTTTCTTCTTCCTAACAGGTTAGTGCCAGATTGGTATTATGTCTAGAGTTTTATATACATCTTAAAGCCTTGCATAATGTTATTGTTAATAAAATAAGGTAATTAAAAGGCCAGTAAACACATTTGTTTACATGTTAGTAACTCTGGGAATCTCACACGAACAGGTGCACGGCCTGTGTGTGAGGGTGAGCAGTGACGACCATGGAGAGAGACCGGTGGGGTTAGAGGGAATACTTGGCCCAGCATCCACTGTTCTACTTTGAGGAACCCACCTGGTGTTGTGGGTAATGCCTGGGACCGCTATGCAACCTCCCCAAAGGATCTCTGGATACCTCACGCTTTCAGCACCCTAGCTGTGAAGATATGTTGGTGCTACTTGAGGTGCTTACTGTCGCTACTTTTAGTGACCTAACGATAACTGATGCAGAACTAGTCCTGGCATGAATGCCAGCGAAGGATCTCATCTACCTAACAAGAGTAGAGTGTGAGATGGGTACTTGCTGTGTGTACCTTGGTGTTAAGAATGAACTACAGTACAGTCGACCCTCGTTAATTCGGACCCCTTTAATCCGGATTTCGGATAATTCGGACGAAATCTGAACTAAGCGAGGGACTGTCCGTATCAAATTTCTGGTTCTGGGATTGTCCGATAGATGGCGCACGCGCCAGACCGCCAGTCATTGTTGACTTGGCGCCATATTCGAGTATCAGTGTTGTGTTGCCCTGCAATTTTCGTTGATATTTCGGTGATAAGGGATCTTTCAGCCTTGTATTTTACATCATGTCTTCAAGGGAGAGTAATACGCTGAATAGGAAGTATGTGACCATTTCTGTGAACCAGAAACTGGAACTTATAAGGAAGTTAGAGGCTGGTGCTTCGGTGGCTAGAGTTTGTGACGAGTATGGTGTTAAAAAGCAAACAGTTTCGGACATACGCAAGGCTAAGGACAAACTCACTGCATTTTCTTTGAAATGTAATGCAATATTATGCAATATTAACCCCTAAATCTGTTAATTCGGACAATCGGCTAAAACGGACACCCTTCACCCCCCCCTATTAGTCCGTTTTAACGAGGGTCGATTGTACCTGTATGTATTGGGTGCATTATTGAATGTTCCTTATTCAGGTGACATCGAGTATTTTGGTGATATTGAGTATCTTGGTGATATTGGAAGAGTGACCTAGGTAAGCAGGTCAGGTATTTTGTATGGAGAGAAGACCTTAATAATAGCTTGGGCAAGGTCAACTATTTTTGTATTATGACTGAATGCATTATTTTTAATATGTCTAAAATAAATTAGTTAAGGATACTGGTTGGTGTTTCACCCTTACTTCCACCATCAACTTGATTTATGAAAAACAGAAACTCACAGTGCCTAGACTGCTTGCCAGCTACCTAAACAATACTACACATACTGTCCTGTGGTATGGTGACAGCGACCTTAAGTTAAGAGGTAAGTTTAGAAAAACCTTGTATTAAGTTACCGCAATAAAGGGCAGTATACAGTGAGAAGTTGGCAAGTTTCTCTCAAATGATTAATGACTTTCTTAAATACAAAACTGACAATAATTTTAATACAGTCATCAGATTCTCTGACTGAATCAGAAAAATTTAATATCAGTAGTGAATAGAAATCTCGTAACTTCTCGACTTACTTGACAATTTCACTACACGTAAATACAGTTGAAGCTTTCAACATCACTCACAATGGATCTTGAATGTTTCAGCAATAAGCAGTAATACATTCGCATTTACTGCATTTGAGGACAGATGGTTTGACATAACGCTGACCCACATTGTGTTCTCAGAAGGGGTTATTAGAAATAAATTGTCAAAGGTAAAGGTTCCAAAGAGTCCCGGCCCTGACATAGTGCACCCCAGAGTACTAAGAGAGTTGTGCAACAAGCTTGCTGAGCCCTGAAGATCATGGTTTGTAAATGCTTGGATGAGCAAAAGGTCCCCAGTGTTTGGAAAATGGCTTATGCGAGTCCTATTTTCAAGAACAGCGATCGTCACTCCACGAATAATTATAGACTAGTGACCCTGGCCAGCATAGTGTGTAACGTACTTGAGAGCATTAGGTATTATTTTAATTTCGATTTTTTCAAAGGGAGGGGCCAAAGTATGGATTTCAATTTCAATGACCAGTGTGACAATGGCTGTGGTAGAGGTTGGGTGTAAATCATGCTCCTACAATTATACTAAGTTTATTGCCGAGTTTTACGAGAAAGAAGATCAAGCTATCCAATTCCTACATAATCATGGTGTTCTCCCTATGTCTGTTGAGTGCCTGCACTGTAAATTGCCTTGTAAATTTAGAAAGAACAAGCATCAGAGGTTGACCCTGAACCTATCCCTGGTCCTTCTGTAAGGGGGATCTTTTTTTATATTTCATATTTATTTTCTTTATTCTTCAATACTTATATACTTGCTTCATATCTACATTTTATATTAACCTTTTCTTGTGTATATATTAATATTATTTTCTAAGTCTTTCTGTCTATAAGTATATATCATATTTTTTTTTCTAAGTTAATATTCTTTTCTATACTTTATTCCTTCTGTCATATATAATACTGTATTGTATTTTCTGAAAATTATATCCTTTCTTTCTCTCAATTTATTATCATGCTTTGGTTATATTCTATACCATGGATTAGTCTGGGAAAACCATGTCATTCTTACTATAATACTTATTACCGTATACTTATAACGGTAGCCTATCACCACCCAGACTTTTATTAGAATATAACAAATCTCATTGAACTGTTAGGTAGTGTGCTAGCGAGCTTCTAGGCACGCGAGTTACAATAGTTATTTTCACCAACGGGTAGAAGGAATAGAGCGGTGATACTCGATGTTAAATAATTACACTCAAACTAGACTGCACCCCTTAGGTCTTACTTTACAATTCAAAAAATAGATCTTCAATTATTTATTAGTAGATGGGTCAATTCAATTCCAATTCTGAATAAAATTTGAATTAATTAATTCAAATTCAATTAATTTGTAAAATAGAAATCTTCAATTCCAATTCAATTCACAAGCTTTTCAATTCCAATTCATTATGGTCGATATTTCATTCAATTTAATTCAAATGCTTTTTATTTCAAAATCAATTCTAATCTACCATTAATCTGATGGAAAGAAATAAAAATTTGAGGTTTCAAATTAACTTATTTTTTATAAAAAAGTGCTCTACCACACAAACCAATCACATTCTTTACCAACCAAAAGTTCAAATGGTTTAATTCTTTGTGTGGGGTATACTATAACGAATCTAATTGGTTCTAGAACCTCGTTCGTTATAGCATTCATTCATTATAGGATTAATCCATCCCAGGCCCCCAAATACAACCACTTAACACTGAAAATTTTCTGTGGAAAATGTAAAAAATACGGTACTTTATCTTACCTTAGGGTTGTTCAGCATGCAGGGCAGGAGGCAGAGGGGGAGGGGGGAGGAGAGAATTATGGAGAAGAGGTGGAAGGAGAGGAGTCATCCTTCCTAGCCCTCTTTGGTGATTGTCTTACAGGCACTTTGTCTGTAGGGTCTTTTGCTACTTTTTTAAAGAAGGAATCCAGGGTTGGCTGCTTCAACCTTGATTTCTGGACCTTCCAAAAGTAGTTCATCACATTGTCATTAAACACACTGATGCCCTTTTCCACAGCATCAACATCAGGATGATAATCCTCAGCAAGCTTAGACAGTTTGCTCCAGCAAAAGAACACATCCTTGAGATCTTTGGCTGGAATGATGAGGCTTTCCTTCTTGTCCTCATCCACCCGACTCCTCAGAAATTAAGCTCCACTTCAGTGTCTCATTTTCCTCTTTGTGAAGCTCAAGCAGCTCCTCAGTGGACAGCTCCTTTCTGTGCTCTTCCACCAACTCTTCAACATCATCATCATCAACTTCCAGGCCCATGGAATTGTCCAGAGACACAATTTCATGTACAACAGCCTCTTCCTCTAACTCATCGAAGCCTTCAAAGTCTCTTTGAAGGACACATTCAGGCCACAATGGCCTCCAAGCAGCACAAAGACACCTCACAGTAACCTCTTTCCAGGCTGAGGTAATTAAAACAACAGCATCTGCTACATTGAAGTGACTCTTCCAAAATTCCTTCAAGCTAACATCACTGGAAGAAGTGGACGCAAAACATTTTCTAAACAGTGTCTTTGTGTACAGCTTCTTAAAGTTAGAAATTACCTGTTGATCCATGGGCTGGATGAGAGGTGTTGTGTTGGGTGGCAAGAAGTGCACAGTGATGAAGTTGAACTCCTCTGGCAATTCAACCATCAAATTAGGAGGGTGGGCTGGTGCATTGTCCATCACCAACAAAGCTTTCAGTGGAAGATTATTCTCCCTGAGGTATTCCCAAACACTGGGTCCAAACATCTCAATCACCCACTCAGAGAAAAGACTCCTGGTCACCCAAGCCTTTGGGTTTGACCTTTACATAACACCAAGGCGGTTCTTCCTAATGTTTTTGAAAGCTCTGGGGTTTTCTGCATGGTACACAAGGAGTGGTTTTATTTTGCAGTCACCAGAAGCATTAGCACAAAGAAGGAGGGTAAGCCTGTCCTTCATTGGCTTGTGGCCAGGGACAGAAGTTTCCTCCCTTGTAATGTATGTACGGCGAGGCATTTTTTTCCAAAAAAGTCTAGTTACATCACAGTTGAATACCTGCTGAGAAACAAAGCCTCCCTCTTTAATAACATTCAAAAAAATGTCATGGTGTTCCTTAGCTGCACTAGCAGCATCACCATGTCTCACAACACTGTGTAATTTATTTCTTCTTCTGAAACCAGTAAACCACCCCTTGGTACCCCTAAACACTGGCATATCACTATCACTTCCACTGGGAGTCTTGGCTTTAAGATCAATTTTCAATTTCAATTGTTTATTCCTTGATAGAGGAAGTGGGATCCTAGTGCTGTCACTAGGTACCCCTGTACAATGACACAAGAAGCATCTGGCAAGTGTGACAAGTATATACAGTATAAATATTATAAAGGGGCTTACTAAAGCCTAAGGAAGGAAGGATATTCCTTTAACACATAATCAATATTATTTACAAAATATCTGGCCAGTATGGGGAGGATCATCGTGTCTCCGTCAGGGGGTCGTGGAGTGGTGGTCCAGCAGGCGTCACGGAAGCGTTGTGTGTGGGGACATCTTAGGAGGTAGTGGGTAAGGGTGCTGCTGTCGGGTCTTCTGCATAATGCACAAGAGCGTTGCTCAGGGGATGCGGGGATACCAATCTCCCAAGCAAAGTCATACCCATTGATGATACGGGCAGCAATCACGTCCCCTTTCCGCGACCCTTTCCCGTAGACGTACGAGAGGTCAGGAAGTTTACGGAAGACATCGTACCAGGTGAGCGGGGTCTTTAAGATCCTCAAACAATTGTCTGGCCTTCTCACAAATTATAGCTTCACTAATGCTATCACCTGCCATTTCTTTCTCCTTTATCCACACTAAGAGTAAATTTTCCATGTCCTCAATTACATTACACCTTGCTTTGCTAAGTCTAGAGATTCCCTTAGCCACTTGCACAGTTTTCAACTCCTCTTTATTCTTCAAAATCGTACATATAGTCGATTTAGCCATCCCATATTCATCATTAAGTTTCGCAATGCTTGTTCCATTCTCACGTTTCTTTATGATTTCTTTCTTAGTTTCAAGGGTTATGAGCTTTCTCACTCGCTTTGGACGATTCATTGTTACAATTGTACACTTGTATAACAAAATAGTTAAACAAATAACTTGTATTTCCACATCAAAAGACGAAATTTCAACAATAACAGTGGTGCACTGGCTACACAATGAGACAAAGATGGCGCCTGACGCTCTTGTTGTGGGTCGCGGTACAACAATATTCATGCGCCAGACGAAATAGTCCCGTCTTCATCCACGTTAGTTGTAGGAGTTGTGTTCGTAATAGCATTTTCAATTTTATAGGTAAAACCGTTCGTTATAGGAATATTCGTAGCAGAATCCGTTCGTTATAGCATACCCACTGTATTAAACAAAATATGAATGAGTCCAAGTCACTGAGGATTGCATCTGATCATCATAAGTTGCTCAAATCTTTTATCTCTTAAATTGCACCTCTCTGGCCTGAAGAGCTTGCCAACAATGGAGAACATTCTTTCCACAGGAGCCGATGTAGCAGGAATGGCCAGGTACTTTGCTGCAAGCCTGGCGAGGACAGGAAACTCAGGCTGCTTGGCCTTCCAGTAGCCAAGGGGGTCACCATCTTCTTGTAGACATGGCTGGTTGAGGTAGAGTGAGACCTCAGTTTCTGATGGAGTTGGTCTTGGTGTAGAAGACCGATTGACTAGGGCAAAGAACTTGTTCCTCTTCATCGGTGGTGGTTCAGCAGGGGAAGTGTCTGTTGTTGTAGGATCAAAACTGCATGCCATAATGTATTTCACAGTCAGAAGGTCACGAATGTCTTGCACTTCATTGTCATAGTCATGACACCAGTCCAGCTTGTAACGTGGGTCTAAGGTGGCAGCTAGCTGGAAAGCCTCCATAGACTCAAACTTATTCAGACGAGTCTCTGTTGAGGACTGAAGTACAGAAACAAGCTTGCTTTTATACACTTCATGAAGACTAGCTAAAGCAGCCCGTAGACCACGGACACAGTTAACTACCAGACTAGATGTCACCATGTTTTGTCCCCGAATCTGATTAGTCACATACTCAAATGGCTCGAGTATATCACAGAGCTCCTTGATGGTGTTCAGCTCATACTGCTTCAGCTTGTAGGGAGTGTCAAGTTTGTCCCACACTTCAGGTAAAACTCGAAGTACTGACCTCATCATCGTCAACTGACTATTCCAGCGTGTACATGTTGCCATCTGGAGCTTGAATTCATTTGAGAGCACTTCTGCAGCCACTGTTGATTTCCTGCAGAAGTTGATGAGCTTTGATACCTTTGCAAGAATTTGCTTGATCTGGCTATCTTGCTCCATGCCATCTTTCACCACAAGCTGCAAAGTATGAGCGAAGCATGGACTGCGGTTTGGGGGTAAGCATTCAAACTTTGTAGTGTCATCAGGTGGTAGGATATCACAGTCATTATCATCAAACTCATCATCTTCTTCATCTTCATCAAGTTGTTCCACTGGGAATAGGGTGAATGTCTTCACCATATTTGCTGCATTATCAGTAATTATGGTAGTTACTTTACTTCCAACATCATAGGAGGCCACTGTTTCTTGATACATGTCATAGATATTGTCTGAAGTATGGGAGCCTTTAAAGCGACGACATGCCAACATAACGCTATTCATGGTGTGGTCAAGGATGAAGTGACCAGTCACACCTATAAATGACCTCATATCCCTACTGGACCACAGGTAGATGGTGAGACAAAGATTCTGGACTTGTTGTAACTGGGTCTTCAACCTCGTCTGAACAGTGGTTAAATGCTGTGGTAGAAGCACACTAATCAGATGCTTACGACTGGGCATTGTGAACATCGGCTCTGCGGTTGCCATGAGTATGCGGAATCGCTCACTTTCAACAAGAGACAGGGGAAGGAGATCATGGGCAATAAATGCCACGATACAGTTAGTAAGTTCCAGATGTCGTAAGTCGGTGGATTTCCACTTGGTACCGGTACTGTTTCTTGTGAACTTATTCATGGAGAATTGTTTTGGATCAGCTACTGGATCGTCAAGCTTTGCATAGATGTCTGGATGGTTCTTCTGAAAAGAAAAACACAAAATACATATAATTAAGCATGCATTACCCTGAACAAGCTTATCACCAATGTTCTTCAGGTTTAGAATTCATAGAGATTTTCCATAAGAACACATATCACTGACAGAATTCTATAACCATTAACTTTTATATCTCAATTCCATGGCATGTCCATGATATATTCCATGACAATGGTATGTCTTGTGAAATGGCAGGATTCTACACCTGAAGAATTAATTTTGTAGGTATTGCTCTTTTAGATTACATTATTTGTTTATTGTTGGTTATGTGAAATAAGCCATTAACATAGATGTTCCAAGTTATATCTAGTCAACAACATAAAAATTCTGTCCCTCTTTTGAATAAGTTAAACCTTCCTATTTTAACTGTATCTAAAATTCTAAATTAATATTATAATTTATACAATGCTCACCTCTAGATGCCTCCTGAAGTTTGATGTTGCTTTGATAGATCCAGCAACAGCCTGGTTACAGTGACGGCAAACAGCTTTAAGGTTTCCTGGTTTACTCTCACTGGAAGAAGGCATGATGAAATGACCGTACACATTTGATTTGGGTGGCATTTTGCCCACATAAGATATCTGCTTTTAAAACAGAGATATAAGTCACCTGTCACAGCGACATTGACTAACACACTGCTGAGTCTGAGTGCTGACAGTTCAATACTTATATGCCCCAGTCATTTCAATATGGACAGGAGGAGGGCAGAATGGTAAGCTTATACTGCCAATCACAGACCAACAGGACAGGGTAGGCCAGGACGTGTGTTTTACCCACATCATCTCAGTCAGGCCCACTGACAGGAACTGAACTTGTTGTGAATCTTAAATATATCTGAAATATATTTATTAGAAATACATGAAATATGCAGGAAACAGTTACTCAGTTCAATGAAAATTAATACATCACTTGATATAATTTTAACATATTTTTTGTGCTAGCTAACTGTATATTTTAGGTTTTATTTGAATATACAGTGATCCCTCGGTTAACGAAATTTGGGTTAATGAATTACCTTCCATAAGATTCTTAACTTCAGTTAACGAGCATTCCCTCGATTAACGAATTCCTTACGAGCGCCCCCTCAACATGTTTTCGCTTGCACACTAGCTGTCGTATTAGTCCGCCAATACAGTAATTGGTTCTAGGGCTTAAATTCCTTACTATTTTAGTAAATATCAAGAAGTTTGTACTATTCAATAATTTTAAAAGTCTTATATTAAAATTTATTGTTCTTTTAACAATTATTTAACATAATTTAAGTACAAGGAAACTAGTTTTTAGCGTGCCAAACAGCCTGTCAACACACCATACAGGCGTCAGTCTCTGTGTCTTTTCAGTGGAGGTAACATCTTGCTTCAGACTCATCAACATAAATGCCTTTTTTCTGTGTTTTCAGTCAAATTATTGGTCATTCTGAAGTTTATTTTACATATTGACAATATATAATGCAGTGCAGTGTTGATTTATAGGAAAATAATCTTGAATTACACCAAGAGAACTAAAATTTTATGGGTGAAATGGCGGCATGGGGTGACTTCTCTTCCACCCCAATGCCTTCTCTTCTCCCTTCTCCTCCACCCCCACTTCCTTCTCTTCTCCCTTCTCCTCCTCCACCCCCCACTTCAAATTCCCATCATCATCATCATCCAGAAGCCTTCTACATGCACACCTCAAAGTAAGTGAACTTTTCTACCTTTTTTGTTGATTTTAGGCAATTTTCGGTGAGCTGGAACCAATTACCCAAAAACCCATTGAAACAATGGTTTCGGTTAACAAATTTTTTGGTAACGAGCAACCTTCTGGAACGAATTGTGCTTGTTAACCAAGGGACCACTAAGTTAATTATTGCAAAATAATGAAGATGCATATAACAGTATACAGTAATATATTATTTTATCAATTCACATCAATTCATTACATCAATTCATATCAATTCACATCAATTCATTGATATCAATTCCAGTTCAATTCAATTAATTTTGTATTTTTTCAATTCCAATTCAATTCCAATTCACAAATTTTTTAATCAATTCCAATTAAATTCATAACTGACCCCATGTCTGCCTGAGTATAACATCATTAATCAACTGTTATATTATTTCTTTGACAAATAAGATGGTTATTTTACACGCTCAGATAGGACTGGACCCTTATATAACACTCCTCGGTTTATATAAAATAAATTCAATATTCATTAACATAAGGAGTGACCAAGATGTTAAATAAGTACACTCAAGATTAAACTGTGCGGGTCCACACCCTGGGAACTAGGCCCAAACTCCCTCGCCGTGTGTCTGACTGCAACCGGTCTTAACAGCGTTCTTCGTTTGTTGTTACATGCTGGGGCACTCCTTACAGTTATATGGGCTAAAGTATTATTGTTGTTGTATATGATTGGTGATAATTAGCACACATATAGTTATCCCACATTGAGTAGTGAACCCATAAATATTGATAGCACCAGTAATTATGTTATATGAGTTGAGTACATGAACTGAAGGAAAAGTACCATGTTTTCCATTCCAAAAGAACATGATGTTATAAGTTAATTTGGGATATTGTCAAGTGTGTCATAGAACCATCTGTATTGACAATGAAATAATATAATGATTGTTAAATGTTGTAACCAAGAATTGAAGATTTAATTTGTTACTTGTAAAGTAAGACTTAAGTGGTCCAGTCTTGTCTGAGTGAACTTAATTAACATCTGATTCACTCCTTGTGTTAATAAATATGAAATTAGTAAACTTGAGTATCACCGCTCTATTCCTTCTACCCATTGGTTCTCAGAAAATAACTATTGTAACTCACGTGCCTAGAAGCTCACTAGCAGGCTACCTAACAGTTCCATGAGATATGTTTTATTCTAATAAAAGTCTAGGTGGTGGCAGGCTACCGTTGTAAGTATAATAAGTGTGGTAATAACAATGATGTTTCCCCAGACTAATCCATGGTTTAGAATATAATTAAAACAGTATACTGTACTTCAGAAAGGTAAGGACATAGAAATTCAGAAAATACAATAATATATATGAAAATAAATGAAGTAAAGAAAAGAATATCGACTTGGAAAATATAAGCAAAGAAATATAAGACAGATACTTATACAGTATAAGAATCCCTGTACTGTATAAGCAAGAATAGTATGATTATTGAAGAATAATATATGAAAGAAGAATAAAAGGAATGTACAGTGGTCCCTCGGTTCACGATCTCCTCGGTTAACGAATTACCTTCCATAAGAATCTTCATTTCGGTTAACGAAATTCATACGAAAATATTTCGACATGCTTGGCTTGCTCACCAGCTGGAAAATTAGTCCACCAATACAGAAATTGGTTCTAGGGCTTACATTCATTAAAATTGGAGTAAATATCAAGAAGGTTGTACTATTCAATAATTTTCCAAGTTTTATATTAAAATTTTTAGTCACTTTAACGTTTATTTAACATAATTGCAGTACAGGGAACCAGCTTTTGGTGTGCCCATCAGCCACTTCACTCACCCACCAAGGCCTCAGTTTGTATCTCTGTTCAGTGGAGGAAACATCTTGCTTGTGGGTCTCTTGAACACAGAATATTTTTACGTTTTTACAGTACAATTATTGGTCATTCTGAAATTTATTTAACATATTGACAATATACAGTATAGTGCAGTGTAGTGTTGATTTAAAGAAAATAATCTTGAATTACACCCAGTGAATTTAAAATTTTATGGGTGAAATGACGGCATCAAGCATGGGGTGATTTCTCTTCCACCCCAACTTCCTTCTCTTCTCCCTTCTCCTCCATCCCCACTTCTAATTCCCATCATCATCATCATCAACCAGGAGCCTTCTACATACACACCTCAAAGTAAGAGTACTTTACTGCATTTTTTTTTTTTTACTTTGTATTTAATTTTTGGTGAGCTGGAACCAATTACCCAAAATCCCATTGAAACAATGGTTTCGGTTAACGAACGACCTTCTGGAACGAATTGTGTTCGTTAACCGAGGGACCACTGTACAGTATATATCAGGTGCCTAAAAGAGAGCTCGGGTTCTCAACTGGCTCAGCCATGTTAATATTGTTATTATTATCCACTCTGTATCTGTGTTTTTCTGGCTAAATAAACTGTTTCAATTCAATTCAACATTAAACAATCATTATATTATTTCAATGTCAATACAGATGGTTATATGACACACTTGACAATATCCCAAATTAAGATATTATTTAGCACATCATGCTATTTCGGAATGAACAACATGACACTTTAACTAGAACTCAGTTGGTAGTACATATGAATATTACTCGGCACCGTAGCCTAGGACGGCCAAGGTGCCAACCCGAACAAAGGCCTAGCGTCGTTTTCTCTTGTCGTGGGTATACAAGATATTTTCTTTGAAGTATAGTTTCTGGATCACTTCCAACTCGTCACATATGCCTGATACATTATCCTTTTTCCAGATCATTGTTCTCATATATTTTCATCTGATATCTGCGATAGCTATGTTCACTAATCGTTTACAGACGTAAATAGTATGACCTTCAGACATGATCTACAATTATCCCATATAGTACACTAGTCCGTATCAATTGGACCTTCCCGATCATCGTATAGACACTGCGTTCTTTATAACTATAACAGAATTCCCGAAGGTTAGGTTAAGTTAAATCAGGTTAGGTTAGGTTAAGTTAAGTTAGGTTAGGTTAGGTTAGAGAAGTGTTCATAAACTAAAAAAATTAAATAATTATTTTAAAAATTCTCACTATTTCTCCTAGGGGGCTTTTGTCCTATACTCGGTTTTTACACATATTTCAAATACCCAAAGAAAGAAAGGTGCACTACTATAAATTAACCATGCCCAGTTCTTGCTTATAGTCCACAATAGAAATGTAACAACCACCCAAGAGGTTAAGGAGTCGATCAGTGGCGAAGAGGATAAAGTGCAGTAAGCTAAGGACCCTCCTGGATATATGCATCTGTAGAGCTCTGTCGGTTATCCTTGGTCAAGTTGTCTTACTGTTTAACACTGTCTCGGCACACAGGTAATTCTATGCTTCACGGCCACAGTACACGGTGCACTGTATACCTACTTTCTTTGTCTAAACTCATGCTGAACTGTATGTATACTGTAGTACAGCATAACCTATAGACATGGTTATCTTATTTTTAACGTGGATGAAAATTTTACTGAATAATAATAATAATAATTTTTATTATTAAAAATTAATCTGGATTGCGCGACGCTTATTAAGATTATGACTGTGTGATGAGGTCCTGTCGTGTCCTGAGTCTAGGTTTTGAATAACAATTGATGTTCATTAAAATAAAATAACTTTGATATACTGTACTCAAAACGAACTAAAGAATAAGCAGAAACCTTAAGTTAGTCGTAATTTAAGATTGTTTGGCTTATATCTGGGTTATGGGCCCCATAACCCAGATATTGTTTACAGCTCAACGTCGATAATTAGTTAATATAAAACCAAGTTAAGTACTTATTATATTCCTAGTATTTATCTCTTTATATATGCAAACTTTTAATCACACATAATTTAATTGATGAATATACGTGAGTCACCAGTAACATGTGGGTGGGGCTCCATGTTCTCTGACGTCACCCTCAAGTGTCACACACAGGGCCGTCTGCTGAGGTCTTACTCCCTACTACAGGTACAGTACTACACATTGTTTTCTTAGATAATAGGCATTTATTATAAGACTACTATTACAAGGTTTCAGTTATTTTTAGTAATGTGGGATTTTGTTTATGTGTTGAAAGAAGAATAAAATCGATGGATTGGTGATGATTGCATGCAACAGACGAACTTTTTAAGCAGTGAAATTTAATGTTATTATTGTATGTGATGTTATGTTCTCTTTATAGAACTTTATAATATTGTCTTTCAAGCTATGATACGAGAAAACAAAGTTAGAACACCCTGACAAACTTGGAATTGTACTCGTGTATGTCAATAGTTCATAATAGTGAAGCAGAATACATTCCAAATTATCTCGTGTGCTTATATTTGGAACCTTATGCAGTTCTGTAGTTGGAAAAAGGTGTATTTTAGAGCCTCTGCAATCATAATGGTTTATTGATGAAAGTGTTATTTACAGCAGGTTCATACCCCAAGGAATGTTTTTTTTTGTAGTGACTAGTTTTACCTTGACCTGCTAAGTTCCTACTAACGCTGTTATGCCGTGAGTGTGCTCTTATTGGCTAAGTACTTTCTGTTTAATAATATGATGGGGATCCCTCACCCCCCCCCCCTCCCGGCTAGGAAGTTAGGTAAGGTTAGGAAAGGTAGGATTCTTTGATTGGTTAGGTCAGGTTATATTAGGTTCTAGTAAATTTTGCCTTTTTTTATAATGACAGTTTTCCATGCACAACAGAAATATGGAAAAGTATGTTTACAGCTACACAGTGATCAACACACGGCAAAATAATTGCCAAATGCCACGAGAGTCACGGTCAAATATAGGTCTAATGTTGTTCGCCGGTAATGGACATTTAGTCACTCGGTGTGCACTCATGGTAAAATAGCGTTAGTAGGAACTTAGCCGGTCACGGCCAAATATCCTTTGCCTTTTTTTTATAGGTAATTTCACAAACATTTATATTGATACTTTTTGGCTAATGACTACTAACCCGCTGACTCGTTATTTGTTTTGATGTTTATTTTCTTACTACATTTTCATCAGTGAGTTCTGATATGATAATCATTTCTTTGGAAAATGTTTCTTTTGATAGATAATTAGGTGCCTAGGCTCACATATTGTGGCACCACAGTACTTCATCTTGCACAGTGATAAATCGGTAAGGCGGGACCTGATCAATGTCTATGGCTACGCTCAGGTGGCTCGGTGTATGTTTATGAGCTGCTCGGGCTGGGTGGCTGCTCTCACATCCACTAAAAAACACGTAAAATTCCTTCTGTTTAATATGCGGGGGTGGGGGGGGGGTTGAGGGTGGAGCCTCATGGCTAGAAAGTTAGGTTAGGTTAGGTAGGTTTCTTTGGTTAGGTTGGTGAGGTCTTATGGCAACTCTTCTGCCTCTTGTGTTCTTATCAACTAAGTTTTGGTTATGTTTAATTTAGAAATACCCACTTTTTAACACATTTGCCAAAACTACGACATTGTCCACAAAAAATATAGTTTGTTTCTGATCATTACCATAACATTGTATCTTTAGTGGGTCTGAATGAAAGCAGTTGTACAAACACAAGCATGTATCTAGGACATTAACCGGCGCATGACTGTATAATGCAATATTAACCCCTAAATCGGTTAATTCGGACAATCGGCTAAAACGGACACCCTTCCCCCCCCTATTAGTTCGTTTTAACGAGGGTCTACTGTACTGTATATTCTGTACATCAAATGCCCTTTTAACATGCAAGATTTAGCATTTTTCCTCTAAAGTTAAGAATTGTTTTTTCTTGTTATTGCCATCATAATACAGTACTGTACTGTTTTTATGTTTTTCAGAGTGTTTACGAGTGAACCATGTCTAACTACCAGGACGACAACAGCATACCTCTAGTGGATGATGACCCATCAGGTTGGTTGGCTCACAAATATGTACCGGTATATAGTGACTGTTTTCTTTTTAGCTGGTGCCTAACAAATGTACAGTACTGTACGTATATAGTAACCCCAAGTGTCTCAAAAATATAGTAACCCCAAGTGTTTCATTTATCACAGATGTTGAAAAATTATCCTAGGTGACCCACAGGTAGTCTTATTCCTCGTAACTTTTAAAATGTCGATGGAATAATGTAATTACTAACTTTGTTATGTGTTTAAAGACCTTAGCTGTTGAAGCACAGTACAGTAATATTATAACAACAACACAGGTAATCATTGTGACACCAAGTGAATCACAATACTGTAGTTTATAATGATGCCAAGTAATTTACAGACGCTCCTAATAACATCAGGTGTTATACATTCATAAAATGATGCCAGGTGTCTCACAAATGTTTATAATGATGCCAGGGATCTCATAGGAGCTGAAAATAATTCCAGGTGACCTACAGGTCATAATGATGACCCCAAGAGGCTCATACAGTAAGTGCTCATAATGATTCCAAACCAAGTGACTTAGATATTCCTAAAGGTCCAGGTATCTTGTAAGTGCCCTTAACTTTCTTGTGGTTTTTCGACTCAAATTACGTCACTAAGCACTCCTGTGCTGGCGCAACCCCTCCCACTCAGCTTTATCTCACAGTGAGAGCACCCCTCCTGTAAGCAGAAATGTGGGAACAGTAGACCGGCCCTATCAGCCACCTAATTTCCATCCACTAGCATCATGGGCTGGCAGATGCATATTTAAGGGTGCAATTTAGGTCTTGATCGCTCTACACCAATGTTCATTAAATGGAAAAACCGTTGTTTTAGACACACCCTGTATCGAAAGAGTGCAAGTGGGTGAGATTTTCACCTCTGGCCAGGAGTACTAAAGGGTTAATAATGCTAGGTGGCTCACAGGTGTGCATAATGTGATGCCAAGTTGCTCACAGATACTTAAAAATGACCCAAAATGAATCACATATGGTATGATTACTGATTTATATTTGCTTCTGCCCATTAGCACTCATATTCCAGTCAACTAATATACAAATTCACCATTTTTATTTTTTTATTTTTTGTGGGGGTGCGGAGGGGGAATTCGGTGTATCTTATGTTTTAAATTGTATGCCAGGTCCAAACACAACAGTTTGAACTGCAGATTGAATGGCAATACAGTACAGTAGTAAAAAAAGTTAAAATGTGTATGAATATTATTTACTTGCTGCAGTCTACAAACTTGCCTTTTTAATGGTACTAGATTTAGGGATGGCTGGCGCACCCCTGGGATTGTTAAAAAGAGAATGACTGAGGAGAAATTTCATATAGGTTTTATGTGTAGGCACACTATATGAAAATACAGATCATGTTTGATTTTGGAGGTACTTTGCAGGTTATTTCAGGAATTTTGCCACTTTTTCAAAATATTGCAACGACTGGTGACATAGTGTATATGTACAGGAGTATTATTAATACATATTATTTTTTAAGTACTGTTCACTCATACCTTGCTTAACACTACTCCTTGGAATGCTGATTCACTATATTGCTCATTGTCATGGAGAAAATTTTTACTAAAAAAAACACGAATTAAGAAAATCCATAAAGGGCTTCAAGTGTGAACATCAGCACTTGCTGAAGAAATGCAACACTGCCAATGAGAGTATTGTAAACTCAGAGCCAGTCAGTGCTCTCCTTCTCCAGTTTTGAACACTACCTGCAATATATTTATATACTGCACCTTAGTCTCCCTGCCCTGTTTTTGTGTGTTTTTTGTTAGTACAGGAGTGCTTCAGTTTACAAAAGGGATATAGAAAAAGAAAATGTCACCCAAACATAAAAATTCACATTTTTAAGCAATTTTTTGTGGGAAGCATTACTTATAAGCTTATGTATTAATCATAATAACATTAATAAAGCAGTACTGTATGGTACAGTGAATTGTGATAGGGTGTAAAACATTACTGTCTGAGGATCTTCCTGTACTCATCATTATTATCACATTCAGTCTCGTGTTGTTGGGGCCTGTAAAACACTCACATCAGTTGGTGGCACACCCATGGTCACAATAAAAATTATCGGGTGTATCACCTTCATTATCAGATTCCTCTTCCTGTTGTGTGGGGCCTGAGTTATGGTCATTGCCATGTTCTTATTGGTATGTGTGTGACAGAGGCATAGATTCATAAATTTCTTCCACATCAACATACTGTAATTGAAGTACTTATATATTTATGCCTCTTATTTGGTAGTCGGTTAGCTTCATAGGACATTTTATCTTTACATCCAGTAGAACCCCAGTTATCTGGTATCAGGGAAACTGGTAGATTCAACTAAGTGGCACCAAAATGAAATAATAGAAATACCTCAAAATTTAGCTAGAATCGTAAGTTTGAATACTGTGTGCAACAGGATGAGCTGCTATATTTATTGCTATGATAAACAATAAAATTAATTCTTAGCATATCATAAAATACAATACTGTAACACATATTTTATGTAAAAAGAGTAGCTCTTTCCACACTCGAACCTTTCCTGCCACAACTTAACAGCTTAGCCCCCTCGATCACATTCACTGTGGAATTAGAGCAAGACTGTAAATTGCCATTCCTAGATTGTCTGATACACAGAATAGGTAACACTTTTAAGTTCAGTATTTATAGAAAACCAACTAATGTGTGTTCATACATTCATCATTATTCTGCCCACCATAATAGAGTCAAACAGTCAGTATTTTCAACAATGTTTTTACGTGCTTTGAGAATTTGCAGTCCGGAATTCATTGATGAGGAATATAAATATATCTATAATATTGGCTCAAACCTTAAATACCCTAGATCTTTCATAGACAAATGCCTAAACATTACTAAGAAAACTTTTTATAGAACTGATCCCAAGCCCACCCATGACCATAAGAATATCTTAATATTACCATTTCACAAAAATTTCTCACACATTCCTTTACAACTAAAAACCTGGAACGTCAATGTGGCATTTAAAAACTCATGCACTGTTAAACAAATGTTAATCAAGAACTCCCCCAACAACACAATTGGTTGCATTTATAAAGTTCCTTGCAAGGAATGTAATATGTTTTACTTAGGCCAGACAGGTAAAGATCTTGTAACTAGACTTAAACAACATAAATATAGTGTTAGGACAGGCCAGGAATCCAATGCTCTGTTTGTTCATTTGAGGGACAACAAGCATTGCATTGACTGGGATAATGCCTCCTCAATATTACCTTGTAATTCAATTGATAGTAGGAACATCATAGAATCTAGTCTCATTAAAGATACCGAAGCATTCAACATGAATTTGAGTAATGGCATGTACAAACTGGACAATTTTGTAATTAAGAAGATTTGTAACCAGGTGAGAAGGTTGGGTCACCTTACCCTCTGACCTGACTACTGACCGTTGCCGTGCTATTTAAAGATTAGTAGGGTCATTACCTAATACCTGACCATTGTGGACCTGGTCTCACCCTCCTCTGTATATATACACCTTGTTTTGTACTCCTCTTTAGTCTGTACTCACCCCTGAAGATGTGAATTACACGAAAGCGCTTGGGAACTTCGTGTTTTCTTCTTTCCTTGTGGTTATCAGCACACACACACACACACACACACACACACACACACACACACACACACAGTATTAACCAGCTTTACACGGTTTCACTTTCCGCGATTTCTGATTTCTCATTTACGCTGTACCTTGCCAGAACCGGACTTTCACTTTCCGCGGTGCATCTACTCATATACATGGTGAAGTATAATTTTTTTTTTATTTTTTTTTTTATTTAGCTCATAAAATTCATACAAATTACCCTGCCAGAATATAATTTACATTACTGGAATTCTTACAATATGATGATCATTTTGAATATAAACATCATGGATTTTGCATTAGACATACAAATTTTAGATCAAATGTAATAATTTGGTTTACACAAAGCAAATATTTTATTGTTTGTGCAAAATATATGAAGTTTACATTCAAAATATTCCCTGACCTGCAAGGAATCTAGAAATGTCAATTATATTATCCTAACTTTAGTCTGGGTTATTATTTATTACTAAAAATGTAAATTTACTATTTTCTCCCAATAGCTTTTCTGGTAGGGAGGGAAGGTGGGGGGTAGGGAGGGAGGGCTAAGGTGGGGTATTTTGATTGGCAGATAGTGTCCTTGAAGAAAATTTCTTTGTTTATTTACTGAAGATATTTGTTTTAGCTCATAAAATTCATACAAATTACCCGGCCAGAATATAATTTACATTGCTGGAAATCTTACAATATGATGATCATTTTGAATATAAACATCATGCATTTTGCTTTAGACATACAAATTTTAGATCTAATGTAATAATTTGGTTTACACAAAGCAAATATTTTATCTTTTGTGCAAAATATATGAAGTTTACATTCAAAATATTCCCTGACCTGCAAGGAATCCAGAAATGTCAATTATATTATCCTAACTTTAGTCTGAGGTATTATTTATTACTAAACGTTAAAATCTAGTGGTTTTCACCCAAACATTTCTCAGAGAGGTAGGAGCTAGTGAGCTGGGAAGAGGGGGTGGGGGGATTTGAGTCCATTATTTGAATGGACATTAACCTGGCGACTGTATTTCTCTTAAATATTAATTGTGTGAGCATACCATCATAAAATTTAGATGTTATTTTTACTACAACATAGGTATTGTGTCGGAAAAAGTGGAGTTTGGGGGTCGGGCCAGTCTCTATTGGAATTAATCCCATATGTTCTGTTGTTCACGCTTTCACTTTCCGCGGTACCCTGTGGGTTCAATTGACCGCGTAAATCGGGGTACTACTGTGTATATATATATATATATATATATATATATATATATATATATATATATATATATATATATATATATATATATATATATATATATATATATATATATATATATATATATATATATATATAATTACCTAATTATGTATCTCCTCAGTGGTTCTGGATGATGATAGGACTGGAGCTTCTGAAATATCTGACTCTACTCGAGGCCAGAGTTTGGAGTCTATTCCATCAGCTTACACAAATGGCTCCAACAGTCCTCTGCATAATAGTAAGTTTTTTTTATTTCTTTGTTAAACCAGATCACAATTTTGGATCTCAAATATTTTCTTATCACTGATTTTTATGTATCTCCTCATATTTTTTGTTATGTGATGACAACTGAAACACCATTCTATCAAATAGTCACAGTTAACCTACTTAACCCATAGATCATCAATTGCTGGTCAATTAATTTAACCTATGTCATTCATGGACAAATATTTTCCACATTTTCTTTGTTGGCTTAAACAACCCCAAAGAACCTCCAAAGTCATGTGGTAATAGTAAAAATCTCACCTTTGTTTTAATTTGTTTTAGGTTTAGAGCCAGACATGTCACCTGATGAACAAGAGGAAAAGGCTCGCCTCATTGCACAGGTGCTGGAGCTGCAAAACACACTAGATGGTGAGTATCCATAATGGAGTTACTTATTAATCTTTTTATTTTTATTTTTAAGGTTAAGTAGATTCTTTCATGATTACAACTAATTTTTAATTTTCCAGGATTTAATTGGATTCAATTTGCCACACATGTTCCCCATAAGTTGTGGCAGTTTACCTTTAACAATTTAATTTACTCTGCACAGTGAAACCTTGACAACACAGACTAATTGGGGGAAAGGGGATCTGAGCAATAGGAGTCTTAAAAGAATCCAAACATTGTCCTGATAGGTAGTAAATACAGTCATGCGCCGGTTAACGTCCTAGATACGTTCTTGGAAACGTGACGTCAACCGAAGTGGACGTTGTCCGATCATCACATAAACTTTGTATTTATACTTACGTGTATGTGGAATACTATATACGTACATATACAGTACACTCTTACGCTTAAATTACTACTGTAATGTGATACTGGTGATTAATTTTTATCTCGTGTGCAAAATACATGACGTTTATATTAAAATTATTCACTGTCTTACAAGGATTCCAGCAATGCTGGGCAGATAGGGGAGCGGTAGTTGAGGTGGTACGTTGGACAGTTGGCACCGGCCCAAGGTCTAATGTATGTTTATTTATCAATTCTTAAGTGACTAAGCTTCTCTCTTATAAAAAGCCAGTGAAATGACCTGGGTGAATATAATTTACATTGCTGGGATTGGACGTTGTTTGGTTGGACGTTGTTTGGTTGGACGTTAACCGGCGCATGACTGTACAGTACAACTGTACCGGTATTCCTCATTTAATAATGGAGTTGCGCTTTTGGCTTTACTTTGTACAGTGGGGTATGCTATAACGAACGGATCCTACTACGAATATTCCTATAATGAACGGTTTTACCTATAAAATTGAGAATGCTATAACGAACGCAACTCCTACAATGAACGCGGATGAATGCGGGACTATTCGTCTGGCGCATGAATATTGTTGCACCGCGACCCACAACAAGAGCGTCAGGTGCCATCTTTATCTCATTGTGTAGCCAGTGCACCACTGTTATTGTTGAAATTTCGTCATTTGACGTGGAAATACGAGTTATTTGTATAAATATTTTGTTATACAAGTGTACAATTGTAACGATGAATCGTTCAAAGCGAGTGAGAAAGCTCATAACTCTTGAAACTAAGAAAGAAATCATAAAGAAACGTGAGAATGGAACAAGCATTGTGAAAGTTTGTGATGAATATAGGATGGCTAAATCGACTATATGTACGATTTTGAAGAATAAAGAGGAGTTGAAAACTGTGCAAGTGGCTAAGGGAATCTCTAGACTTAGCAAAGCAAGGTGTAATGTGATTGAGGAGACGAAAAATTCACTCTTAATGTGGATAAAGGAGAAAGAAATGGCAGGTGATAGCATTAGTGAAGCTATGATTTGTGAGAAGGCCAGACAATTGTTTGAGGATCTTAAAAGCCAAGACTCCCAGTGGAAGTGATAGTGATGTGCCAGTGTTTAGGGGTACCTAGGGGAGGTTTACTGGTTTCAGAAGGAGAAATAAATTACATAGTGTTGTGAGACATGGTGATGCTGCTGGTGCAGATAAGGAAGCAGCTAAGGAACACCATGACATTTTTTTGAATGTGATTAAAGAGGGAGGCTTTGTTTCTCAGCAGGTATTCAACTGTAATGACACTGGACTTTTTTGGAAACAATGCCTCGCCGTACATACATTACCAAGGAGGAAACTTCTGTCCCTGGCCATAAGCCAATGAAAGACAGGCTTACCCTCCTTCTTTGTGCTAATGCTTCTGGTAACTGCAAAATAAAACCACTCCTTGTGTACCATGCAGAAAACCCCAGAGCTTTCAAAAACATTAGGAAGAGCCGCCTTGGTGTTATGTGGCGGTCAAACCCAAAGGCTTGGGTGACCAGGAGTCTTTTCTCTGAGTGGGTGATTGAGGTGTTTGTACCCAGTGTTCAGGAATACCTCAGGGAGAATAATCTTCCACTGAAAGCTTTGTTGGGGATGGACAATGCACCAGCCCACCCTCCTAATTTGATGGTTGAATTGCCAGAGGAGTTCAACTTCATCACTGTGCACTTCTTGCCACCCAACACAACACCTCTCATCCAGCCCATGGATCAACAGGTAATTTCTAACTTTAAGAAGCTGTACACAAAGGCACTGTTTAGAAAATGTTTTGCATCCACTTCTTCCAGTGATGTTAGTTTGAAGGAATTTTGGAAGAGTCACTTCAATATAGCAGATGCTCTGTTTTTAATTGCGTCAGCCTGGAAAGAGGTTACTATGAGGTGTCTTTGTGCTGCTTGGAGGCCATTGTGGCCTGAATGTGTGCTTCAAAGAGACTTTGAAGGCTTCGAAGAGTTAGAGGAAGAGGCTGTTGTACATGAAATTGTGTCTCTGGGCAATTCCATGGGCCTGGAAGTTGATGATGATGATGTTGAGGAGTTGGTGGAAGAGTACAGTAAGGAGCTGTCCACTGAGGAGCTGCTTGAGCTTCACAAAGAAGAAAATGAGACACTGAAGCGGAGCTTAACTTCTGAGGAGTCAGGGGAGGATGAAGATAAGGAGGAAAGCCGCATCATTCCAGCCAAAGATCTCAAGGATGTGTTCTTTCGCTGGAGCAAACTGTCTAAGCTTGCTGAGGATTATCATCCTGATGTTGGTTCTGTGGAAAAGGGCATCAGTGTGTTTAATGACAATGTGATGAACTACTTTTGGAAGGTCCAGAAATCAAAGTTGAAGCAGCCAACCCTGGATTCCTTCTTTAAATAAGTAGCAAAAGACCCTACAGACAAAGTGCCTGTAAGACAATCACCAAAGAGGGCTAGGAAGGATGACTCCTCTCCTTCCACCTCTTCTCCATAATTCTCTCCTCCCCCCTCCCCCTCTGCTTCCTGTCCTGCATGCTGAACAACACTAGGGTAAGATAAAGTACCGTATTTTTTACATTTTCCACAGAAAATTTTCAGTGTTAAGTGGTTGTATTTGGGGGCCTGGGACGAATTAATCCTATAACGAACGAGGTTCTAGAACCAATTTGATTTGTTATAGCATACCCCACTGTATATACTTTTCTGTGAACTGAAACCAATTACCCAATATCCCATTGAAACAATGGTTTCGGTTAACGAATGACCTTCTGGAACAAATTGAGTTTCTTAACCGAGGGACCACTGTACACTAGAAATCTTAAATTACTATTGTAATGTGATACAGGTGATTAAGTCTGTTCCAATTAGTCCAATTTATCGAGGTTCCAATGTACTAATTTTTTCTTGTTCTGTATAATAGGCTATAATTTATAATTGAACTAAATAGAATGCTCAATTTCTAATAAGTTTATAATAAATGAAATTCTACAGATCTCTCTCAACGAGTGGATAGTGTTAAAGAAGAAAATCTTAAGCTGCGTTCAGAGAACCAGGTTCTTGGTCAGTATATTGAGAATCTTATGTCTGCTTCATCAGTGTTTCAGTCTACATCACCTAAAACTAAGAAAAAGTGAGTAATGACTATTAATTTTAATTTCTTGGATTACATTAACATAATTTTATTCACACATTGGGGAGGAATTTGTTAAATGTGTATGTCATAAGTAAATATAAAGACATAGGTATCAGCAGGTAAACTGCTTGTGTAGTTTTCAAAAGTACTTAACTGGCATTAAACTGTGAGTTATGGTTTTATCTGGTAAGTCTACAATTTTCCTTTAAATTCTGGTTCCCTTTTTTTTTGACATCACTTCACAAGTTTTGATTACTTCTTCACTGCCATTGTCAAATCTAAATTTTTGGGTAATTTTGTTGTTGGGTAGTTGATTTTTATGAAAAAGATAGAGCAGATGGTTTTTGTATTAGGTACAATAACAAAGCATTTTATGGATTGGCAAATCATTTGTAACCAATGTCTGATGTGTTTCCTTACAGTACAGTACCCTGTATAGATATTATACTCCTTAACCTGTTTTGGCTTGAGGTACATTGTAGTCACCCCTTCTTTATTATCTACGTGTTATTGATAGTTTACAGACTATAACTTGAGTTTTCTTGCACTAATAGAAATAATATTACATTGTTACTACTGTATATTCCTTGGAGGAGGAAGTTTTCTACCGATTTTAGGGTAACTTGGTCAATGGTACACAGCAGCAAATATCACGGATATCATTGATAATATTTCCTCATTTTCTGTTTATTTCCCATATTTCTGCTTATCTCTTACTTTTCCTGGTATCTTCTACTTTCAGGTTTGTTTATTATATTAACACTCAGTCATTTTGCAGATCTTATTTTTTCTTGTGCAAGCATTTGGTGGCTGATTCTCTCATGATTTTCAGAAAATCTTAGAGGGTTTATTAAAAGTTATTTTAAGAATTCTTGAGGGTGTTTTGATGCTCAACTCTTAGGCCCCCGGTGACGTTCCAGAACGTCCGCCTATTCCCGCCACTTTTTTTATTTATTGTTTTTATTAATTATTTTTGAAAAAGTTGATTTTTCTCGATTTATCTGTTCGGGGGGAGGGGGGCCTACTGCCAGCAGCACCCTAACCCGGGGCTTAAGGGTTAAAGTTGTGGAGGTCGTTTACCATTCTCTGAGTGCAGATACTGGCAGTTACCGTTCATAAAAGTTATATTTATTTTTTTTAGGATTAAACTGAGTCAGGTTAATGCTTAAAAGAAGAAAGCAAGAGTAATGGAGAGGGATATAAGTTTGGCAAATAATGTAATGATAAAAGATGCAAATAAAAGGTGAGTCAGTTGCTATTTTGTAGATAAAATTTTTCAAGAGGATGATTTTGAAGAAAAGTTATAAATGTTATTCAATGACTGTTGAACAGTGTTTGTAAGGAGGATGTCTGTTGTAATTGTGCACAAAAGAAAAGTGATGAAAATAGGTACAAAAGATGAAGAAATAAATGTTAACTTGAATGGAAAGAAAAGAATATGTGCATTGAGAAATATATGGAGAGCGATCTGTACCAAAAAAAGGAAATTGTTGAGCTGACATTATTATATGGATGTGGAGCATGACTGAAGATGCTAGAGGAAAGAGCACTTTATAACTGGCAGAAATGATGTATTTGAAAACAACATGCAGGGTAAGTAGGCTGCAAAGAAAAGGAGAATATAGAAATGAGGGGAAAGAAGAGAAAAATTTTGGAGAGGGAGTGGATGATCAGGATTTGTTCAGGCAGCATGGACAGGGTAAAAGAATGGGAAGTGAAGGTTTGGTGAAAAGAGTATATACAATACAATGTATAATGAAAATGTGGATAGGAGGAGGGAGAGGGGATTATCAAGTAGATGGAAGGTTGGAGTAGAGGATGCACTAGAAGCAAGAGGAATTAACATGTAGGAAGTAGTGATGTGCATGAATGAGTGGAGAGCATGGTCTCAAGTGATTCTGGGAAAGGACAATAAGCTGCTAATAGATGATTCTGGGCGTTTGTGAAATGACAAGGGTAATCCAGATCGATATTCAGTGTTAATGTGGAATGGGAGGACTGTTCCAGAACACATCTAATGCATAAGTAAGAATGAATGAATGGCAACAAATGACTGGGAAGTTTTTGTGTGTTTTTACCCCTGATTCTGGTCACCCTGCATTTTGTGGGAAAGATAGGCTATCATAGGGCATACAAGTTCAAGCTTATTTTATATTCTATTGATTACAACCTTATTAATACACACAAAAAATACATAATACACACTGGACAAAGATTCATACTTAGCATATTCCCATAACAGGTTTTACAGATGTAAGAATAGACACACAGTACAGTACTGTATAATAAGATTATGTAAATGTTTCCACAATTAATATTCAACAGTGCTCTAATGTTCCACAAGATTTCTTAATTGTTATGTAAAAAGGGGGTACAGAGGCTATAGCATTTCATTGCATCTCACAAAATCTGTTTTAAAATTATTTGTGTTTAAGCTCTGAAAATTATTTTTAATTATCTATGTACAGTAACGTTGTCTTTTTATAGGGTATTCATATAGTTCTAAAATGGATTAGCTTGTTGTCATGTGGATCCTAGCTTTGCTCTAAAGTCAGGTGATTCTCATAATTTTACTCATCATTCTGTCTGTTCTTAGATAAATAAATTTCTCAGTCTTCCTGTCACATTCATTACGTCCAAATGGAGATCATGTGCAAAGGTTGCCACAAGAGGCAGGAGATCCTCTAGAGGCAATTCTATCCAACTAACACTGATTCTGGAGCTTTTTGTAGCACCTCCTCCATCTTGTGTTACTGGCATATGATTGAGAAGATGATGAGCAGGTGGTATAAACCAGAAAAGGAGGATTAATTCTGAAATGGGTGCTTCCTATTGGTAGGCAGAGCAGACATTCTCCTTCTTCCCGGAGTGTTGAAGTTTATTAGGTTAGGAACTGAATAAGAAAGGGCAGAGCCATAGCTTTTGGCACAAATTAGGTTTATAAATCATATACCGTATGGCTACTACTGTACCATATATGGCTTCTTGTCTATAAAGGTCATCTATTGTATTGTACCTCATAATACCATTTTGGCCTAGTAGGTGTGAGGGAGAAGCTGTCTTGCAGAGGGCATAAGCCATAAAACAGGATTTTAGAATCAATCCTCCATTTGCTTGGATTGACCAAAAATCTTTGGAAGGATTGTGTAGCTTCAATGCAGTGAGTGCTAGTTAGAAAGACTCGGCTCCAGAGGGCCTCCAGTCTCTCAGGGCAACCTTTACACTTAACCACCACCATTTGGAAGTGATAAGTGATGCAGAGGGCTGGGTAGTGGATAAGAAAAAGTTAAGGGGTTAGCCTCACCTTGACATCCTTAACAAGGTACCAATTAAGCACCGTCATGAGAGCCTTTTGACTGACTATTAGCTCCTTCAAGAACAGGAATTCAGGAGTGATCCTTTTTTTTTCTTTGTTTAAATAGCTGTCCGATGGTTAATTTTCCAGAAGCTCTTACTCATTCTCATATCATACATTGTGAATTAGGTGAAAGTAAATATTCTGTAATTATTGTGATTTTTATTGTGTGTTATGTTTGAAACTTTTTTATTAATATATTTTTCAACTTTTACATTACAGGAAGATAAAGTTTTAAAGATAGGTTATATCTGAAATTGCAAAACTTTCACATTTCCCTTAGAAATATGCTCTTAGTTTCATATTGTATTCAGTGTTTGTACCTATGTCTTGTGGTTAGGTATTATGATGTGAGGAATACATTTGAAGTTTCATTACAGTAAACAGTGGCGCCAGTTTGAAGCTTGAGATGTATGAGAAGTTTTAACAGGTAAATTTTCTTGCTACTATAATCTAAGCACTACCTGTGCTATGTTGGCAAGAGAGCAAAATTGTGGCATCATATAGTATGGAGTCATATATCTTATTGTAGCCAGAATTTGTTCTAAAGCATTAATTTTTGTTGGGGGAAATTAAATGCTGTACCTTGAATGTTTGATGTGGACTATGAATTACATAGAAAGAATTAATTAATTGAATATAAGCACAATATCTACTTTTTTACTGAATAAGTTTTATTAGTGTGGTTCTTCTATATAACCCTTGAGTTTGTATATGTTATCTCAGGCATTTTTTGGGGTACATGATTAAAAAGAAAATTAAGCTGGACTCCTTAAAAATATTATGGACATTAGAATTAAATCTTTTGTGAAGAAAATTAATTGTAGTAAAATGCAATATATATATTCATAGTTGCTGTGGATATGGACTCTGTATTATATTTTGTGCAGCAATTTTTAAACTGGCCCTTTCACATGAAAATGCTTTATCTTCACAAAGAGTATTTGCCATATGACCTTGTTGACACTTAATTTTGGCATGTTCCACAGTGGCTTGTTAAGCATGTGATGATTTTATAATGTACTGTTGGTAATTAGCAATTTGTTACCATCACCAGATAAGTTGCACAGTAACCCTTTCTCATCTCAGAGACACATATTAGCAAATTATTTTTTGTACTGTATACCCATTCTTTGTAGTTCTTGTCATTCTTTGTTGGATTAGATAGGCCTTTTATAACCATAACAATTGAACTGGGCAACTCTTTCATTACTGTTACTAAGCTTTCTGGATTAATACAAGATACCATTGGGTATTATTTGGTGGGATTATCCCACAAATATTAACATCTTTCAGATACAACCATAGCCCATAAAAATAGTTATGAGATATATGCACTGCTATTATAAGTACAGTATAAGGCCAAACAAGCATTATATTATATCATCAGCATGCATCTTGCCCATTACATATTGGTTAGGTAAGGTTTGTCTAGTAACTGATAATGTGATGGAAGTGAGAGTCATTCTTGGCATTAGACTGTGGAGATATGTAGCAGGAGATTTAGCTCTTGTCCCACATGTTCCTTCTTGTGAGAGTTGGCCTTTAATATGGAAACACCACTTTCAATCTCTGGAAAATACTGCCTATTGGAAGAGAAATACTGATGATGTTTTGTAATAATCCAGTGTCCTGTACTGTGTTCCACCTTCTTTTTTGGCAGGATGACAGCATTTAGTCTGGTATGTCATAGAATCATCATCTGTTCCGAATCTCAGTTTTATTGCTTTTTGTGAAATGAGATTTGATCTTTTGGGGTCTTACTTTTATAGGAAAAGTTCCAGTTCATGGTTTGATGGGAAGGAGTATTGTACAGTATTAGCAAACTTCGTCATCATCCCATTATCACTGGTTTTGGATGAACTTGACTGTGAAGTGCATCAGCAGCTTCTGAGAATGGGGGGGGAGCGGATTTATTACTAAGAGCAGAGACGTTACCGAGAACAAATTCTGGCTTGAATGTCATGTACACTAATACTGACACGTTCCTTGATAAGAGAGAGGAATTTGAAACACTACTAAGAGTACACCATCCAGATATTGTAGGTGTTGTAGAACTGTTGTACAAGAACAGGAGAATCGACCCAGAGGAATGTGAGTTCAGTATTGCTGGATATGACTCATTTACGAACCTTTCTCAAGAAACTTGCAAGAGGGGTGTGGTTATCTATGCTAGGCAAGACCTTAGAGCCAGCCAGGCGAGGGTACAGGGAGAGGATGTTTTTGAAAAGTCCAAGTGGTGTAAAATTAAATTAAAAGGGAGGGGACTTACTTATCGTCAGGTGTATCTACAGATCCCCAAACTGTGGCCCACTAAATCAAAGGAACTTAAGAACCTTAATAAACAATGCGGCGATGCTCAATCCAAGCCACTCCTTATCATGGGGGACTTTAACTATGACAACATCGACTGGAGAAACGAGTCCACCCCGAATGACTTGAATAACCCTTCTACTCTTTTTGTAAAAACTTGGAGAGATAATTTTCTGTTCCAACATGTTAGAGACCCGACTCATTACAGAGGGGAGCAAACACCCAAGCCACTTGACCTCATCATAACAAACAAGGAGGGTATGGTGGCCAAACTGGAACTCCTTGCCCCAGTTGGCACCAGTCACCATATAGTGTTGTCATTCAGATTTAACTGTTACCTAATTCAGGGTAAGGCCAGGCCAAGGTGCAAATATTACAGGAGAAATTACAATGGGATGAGGTAAGAGATGAGGGGTATCAACTGGCCTGCCTCATTAAGGTACAAGAACGCAGACACTACGCTGAATATCATAACTAGTAAAGTGACCCATTTGATCGATTAATATATACCTAAGACAAGACCAAACCCAGTGCTTCTAGGAATACAAGGGGATCCCTACACATGAACCATGGTCGACAAAATTAAGAAGAAAACACAGAAATTCAAGACGTGGGTTGGGTCAAACGATGAGCAACACAGGAGGATGTATGCAAGAGCCAGAAACCAAGCAAAGATAGAGAGTAGGAGGGCTGAAAAGGAGTTCCAGAGGCTGGTTGCAAGCGAGGTCAAGTCAAACCCAAAGGCGTTTTACCTCTATGCAAAGTCGAAATTGAAAACGCGAGTAGGAGTATCAGACCTGAGGCTGGTGGATGGTAGTTACGCAGATTCTGACCAGGATAAAGCTGAGGCATTGAACAGCTTCTTTTCCTCGGTGTTCACATGAGAGGATGCAACTAACCTTCCTGCGTTTGAGGACAGACGGTTCGACACAGCACTGACCCACATTGTGTTCACAGAAGAGGGTATTAGAAATAAACTGTCCAGGCTAAAGGTCCATAAGAGTCCCGGACCTGACATTGTGCATCCTAGAGTGCTAAGAGAGTTGTGCAACGAGCTTGCAGACCCACTGAAGATCCTGTTTTGTAAATGCCTGGATGAACAAATGGTCCCCAGTGAATGGAAAGTGGCTTATGTGAGTCCTATCTTCAAGAAGGGCGATCGTCACTCCACGAACAACTATAGACCGGTGAGCCTGACCAGCATAATATGTAAAGTACTTGAGAGTATTATCAGAGATGCTGCAATGGAACATCTAATACGAAACAACCTTGTAAAAGATTGCCAACACAGTTTTATGCCGGGGCGCTCCTGCTTAACACAATTGCTCAAGGTATTGGATATTTGGACCCATATTCTGGAACGGGGTGGTAATATCGACAATATTTACCAAGATTTTGCCAAGGCTTTCAACAGTGTACCCCACGAAAGGCTGAAAATCAAACTGGAAGGGTACGAAATTCGGGGAAATGTCCTAGCATGGATAGAAGACTTTCTACATGACCGCAAGCAGTGTGTGGTTATTAATGGCACGAAATCGTCATCTGTACCTGTCACAAGTGGGGTACCACAGATCAGTATATTGGGCCCGCTGTTGTTTGTTTGTTTCATAAATGACATGCCTGACGTTGTACACTCCTCCATACAAATGTTTGCCGATGATGCCAAGTTATTTCGGGAAATTAAGAACCAAGCGGACTGTGAAGAACTGCAGAAGGACCTCTGTGGGCTCCAGGAATGGTCGAAGAAATGGCTGCTGAGATTCAATGTCACGAAGTGTAAGAGGATGCACCTGGGGCGTGCCAACGGTAAGGAGGCGTATCATACAGTATGTCCCAACGGGATGAAGAAACTGCACCAGTTGAGAACTGTGTGAGAAGGACCTAGGTGTGATAAATAATAAAATAAATAAATATTGAAGTGATAACCGTGGTAACACTATGAGATGTACTTATTACTACCATGCTATTGTACTATTCCAGATGAAACTAAATGTTACATAATACTTCCTTGAGATAAATGTATAGTATATATCAGGTGCCTCAAAGAGAGCTCAGGTTCTCAACTGGCTCAGCCATGTTAATATTGTTATTATTATACACTCTGTATCTGTATTTTTCTGGCTAAATAAACTGTTACAATTCAATTCAATTCAATTCACAATGAGCTGAACTTCTCGGGCCATTGCGAGAAGAAGGTAAATCAGGCAAATAAATTATTGGGTCTTATAAGAAGGTCGTTCGGATATCTAGACGGTACGTCCCTTGTAACAATCTTTAGGAGTGAAGTGCTTCCCCATCTGGGGTACTGTCACCCCATCTGGTCCCCGAGATATGCTAGAGACTGTCAGTTGGTTGAAAATGTTCAAAGGAGGGCCACCAGACTGGTGCCTGCACTTTGGCACCTCAGCTACCCTGAGAGATTGGAGCGCCTGAACTTGCCTAGCTTGTACTACAGACGGGCAAGGGGAGACCTAGTTAAGGTGTATTAGCATCTCAGGGGGCACTACTCAGTTGAGTGTCCTTACTTGGAGCTGGCGGACGCTCGCCCCACAAGGGGTCACAGCTCAAGATTGAAGAAGCCGCAAGTCCAGAAAACCGTGAGGGCAAACTTTTTCGAGTGAGGGTTGTAAACTCTTGGAACAATCTACCAGAGAGTGTTGTGACGGCACCGAGTGTGAGCTCTTTCAAGACAAGACTTGACCAACACTGGAGCAGGTTCAGGTACATTCAGGAGCCGGTGCATGCCCAGTATTTGCCAACAGTGCGTGACAGAGACGTGACCGATCGCCCGGGCGGCTAGCGAGCTGATCTTTTGGTGAAGAAGATAAATGAAAAGGAAAAGTAATCAGAGACGTGACTGATCGCCCAAGCAGCTAACAAGCTGATCAGTGGCGAAGAGGATAAAAGTAAAAGTAAAATAAATTGTGGCATGATTAAATCAGTACTGGTACCTGAATGTGAAAGCACAATTTGCAGCATGAGAGTGAAGGCTGACATGATTTGTGCAGCATAAGCACAGCTATTGATATCCCAGCCCATCCAGCATGTACAGGTAAGGCCACCTCTGTACCAAGAAATGGAAAATGCTCTGAACATTTGGATATTGAGCATGCAATGACATATATGTAAAGCTGCTCTGAGTGATCTAATGATTTAGGCTGAGGCAATGGAAATTCAAGGTCATTTGCTTAAGAGATGAAAATCCAGTTAGTGACAGCAAATTCACAGTAAGCCAAGGCTGGCTTCACAGCTTCATTAAATTTGCCAAGCTATGCTTTGTGACTTACTGGGGAGGTTGCATCAGCTGACACAGCTGCTGCACAAAAAGTGAAGGGATAATTGCAAAATGATGGAGGGCTGCAGGAAACCCACAAATAATTTTTGGTTTTATTTATTTAAGTGTGCTAGAAAACTTTAGTTTTTTTTTAGATATGTTGACAGAGGCAGACTTATGTCATCAAGAACCGGTAATAAAGTGCTGATTGGTTGTTGCACAACTTGAGGAAATGTTCCTACAGAAGATACAGTACATGCTTTCTTACCACATGAAAGGACCCAAAAGGACCCAAAATATGGAAGGAATATATTTTGTGATACAGTAGAACATCGTTATTTCAAGCTCAGGTATTATGAACTTAGCCTAATTTGAACGAATTTCAAATTTGAACAGATTGTCTCTATTATGAACCACTTGTTTAAGTTTAATTTAAATCATCTTGATTCGAACCGAACCGAATTCGAGCAAAAATTTCAGGAAGCCAGTTGGCATTTTAACACGCTGCTGTAAATATTATGGTAGTTGTCGGTCATTGCCAATATAGTTCCATGATCTTTGCTCATTAAAGAAGAGTTCAAATCAGGAAAAAGGGAAAGGAAAAGACAAAGGAAATATAATTTTTGTAGCATAACAGACAAGGAGAAAATTATTGAAAAACTTGAGCAATAAACTACCATTATAAACACATTATTTATTTTTCTACTCACCACGTTTGTTCTATTCTTATTTATCCTGGGCTTGTCTACTGTACCCCTAGATCTCGCTATCAGGTCAAGGGGGAAAATTTCCAACTGTTACCAACCTCTGAGCTATATGTTATGGTTATTTTTCAGCTCCAAGTTTCAGATAGATAAATGTTAACCCCCCCCCCCCACTTTGTATTTATTTATTTATTTTTATTTTTATTTTTATTTATTTTTTATTTTTTATATACATGCACACACAATCATATGTATGGAAAATGGAGGGAAAAGTGTCATAAGGTATAAAGTTTTAAGTATCTATGGATTTCCACCATATGTGGAGGTCATTGGGTCTACAGCGTAGAGCACCTTTGCTAGGGAAGTCAGCGATGCTTCATCCCAGCCCCAGCTACATTGCTAAGTGAGCTTTGAGGTGGCCAGCATCTGTGATATGAGTCTGATGCAATGTGTACACTCACTTGTATCATTTTTGTTTGTTTTATGCTTTCACTATTGGTGTTTACGGTACAGTAAAGCCTCCGATAACAACAGTTCGACCAACAACTTTCATATTTAAAACCCTAGTTAATTTAGGACCCAATTCAATTTACGTCCTTATTTCATTCGTATTTACGATCAAAATATATTAAAAATAAAATTACATTTTCATATAAATAATAACTAAATCCTGATATGTGTTACAGAAAACAAAAATTACTGTAATGAAAATTAAGAGCGGCTTGCGCAAAGAAGCTGCCTTGCTAATGAGTGGTAAACAACAGTCGGAGCTTGGCGGGCCTTTTGTTTTCATCTGAAATTGGAACAGGAGAAAAACTTTCTCAGGTTTCTTACAGCATTTTTGCATCCCTATTCAGCATGAGCAAGAGAGCAAGTGTATAAGCTTAGCCAAGAAACTAGATGTGTTAAAATTATATGAAAAAGGTGAGTGGTCTGTGGATATTATATGGAGCAAGCAATGAACATATTTTCTGAAGTGGATCTATTAACAGAACAAAGCATTAAAATTTTAATACCGGGGTAAATGCAAATGACCTCTACGTAAAGATGTATAATGAGAAAAGAAAGCAGCTGTGCAAGGTTCTTTCGACAGCTTTATTATTCGAAGGCCTAAACCATCAACTTCAGCTACACCACCAAATTCAGCATCATAAGCAGCTTCAACTTCAGTTTCAGTAACAGTTTCAGCAACAGCTTTATTGAAAGGTACAGCTTCAGCCAGAGTTGAACCTGATGACTTCGTCATCTGAGTAAAAACTCGCACAATATTCATTGGCTGTCCTTATGTTTTCGACTTTACCACCATTGGTGAGTAGAATTTTTGTTTTACATTCGTAAATATTATTTAAAACATACTGTATATGAACAGTAAATAAGTGTTGCTTTCATATTCGTATGTAGAGAAATGACGATATGTTTTCACATGTGCGCACTTGCTGTTCATACGTTGGCGTTCCCAATCATCTCGCCTATTTCTTTACCATTAGTGGTTAGCTACTTCTAGTGTTCCATTTATTAACATTAAATAACATTACTTAAAACATACATACAGGTATTAAATTTTTTTATATTACGTTCACTACAGCTTCAACCAGGGTCTTGTTTTCTTAAGTTTCTTATGTAGAACCATCGTCACTCACGAAAACAATCCCGTCTCTTATCCTCTTGTGTGTTTTAATATTCAACGTATTATTAATGAATTGGATTGTTCATTTCGATATAAAGATTAATTCAATCAAATACATATTCAGTAATAAACAATAATAAATCTTTTGTACATTTCTTAAAAAGATAAATGATGCGGTATCCTTAAATGCGCACGTATATGTTGGCGTTCCCAATCCATCTTTTTTTTTTTTTTGCTTTGCCATTAGTGGTTAGCTACTTCTATTGTTCCATTTATTAACATTAAATAACGTTACTTAAAACATATATATTAATTTTTTACATTAATTTTATTACAGCTACAACCAGGGTCTTATTTTCTTCATTTTCTCGTGTAGACTATCGTCCCGGACTCCCGGATGTAAACACAAACAAACAATGGCGTCCCATCTCCTCTTGTGTGACCATAGGTCAGTAGGTATTAGGCAGCTATCAAACAGGGAGGTACTACCTCCTGGGAAGATATTGGAAGCATAATGTGTTGTCTAATGGTAGACCCTGCTGCCATATGGCATCACGAAAATTGTGACCAAGTCCCAGGTTGCTGATCTGATTTTCTGCCTCATTTACACATTATTGCAGGGTCTCAGTTGTTTCTCTTACTATTGACAACACAACATACTGTACATACAGTATATAATTTCTCACTACAGGTATTGATCTTTTTTCATTTTTGTATTTCTTTATGGTTCTTTATTATTATTTTTATTAGTGTTATTATTTTTATCATTATTTTATTATATAGTTTTCAATTTATTATTATTATTATTATTATTATTATTATTATTATTATTATTATTATTATTATTATTATTATTATTATTATTATTATTATTATTATTTTTATTATTATTACCCCCCAGGCCTGATGTGGGTCAGTGACTTGTACCTGGGTGGGCTAATCTCCGTTCAAAAAAAAAATAAAATAAATAGATAAATACAAAACTGGTAAATTTGGCTATGGCTAAGCTTACCCGCCATCTACCTTCCTACAGTAGAGAGGTCTGGGTGAAAAAATTGCCTTATTGTTCAGCTTGTCATGTAATTTTGATGTCAAATTAATAATTGTACATCGTATTTTTTCTAATGTGTTTAATATTTTATATTAACCGTGATAAAACATACACCATAAGAGACTGATCACACGAGAATATATAATAATAAATGTTGGAGAGTGTGTGTTGGAGGTGTGTGTATTGCTTCCCTGCTGCCTCCCTGCCAGCACCTTGCCTCCCCTGCCTCCCCTGCCAGCACCTTGCCTCCCTGCCAGCACCTTGCCTCCCCTGCCTCCCCCAGCACCTTGCCTCCCCTGCCTCCCTGCCAGCACCTTGCCTCCCCTGCCTCCCCTGCCAGCACCTTGCCTCCCCCTGCCTCCCTGCCAGCACCTTGCCTCCCCTGCCTCCCCTGCCAGCACCTTGCCTGCCTCCCCTGTCAGCACCTTGTCTCCCCTGCCTCCCTGCCAGCACCTTGCCTCCTCCCCTGCCTCCCTGCCAGCACCTTGCCTCCCCCCTGCCTCCCCCTGCCAGCACCTTGCCTCCCCTGCCTCCCCTGCCAGCACCTTGCCTCCCCTGCCTCCCTGCCAGCACCTTGCCTCCCCCTGCCTCCCCTGCCAGCACCTTGCCTCCCCCTGCCTCCCTGCCAGCACCTTGCCTCCCCTGCCTCCCCTGCCAGCACCTTGCCTCCCCTGCCTCCCTGCCAGCACCTTGCCCCCCTGCCTCCCCTGCCAGCACCTTGCCTCCCCTGCCTCCTCCCTGCCAGCACCTTGCCTCCTCCCTGCCTCCCTGCCAGCACCTTGCCTCCCCCTGCCTCCCCTGCCAGCACCTTGCCCCCCTGCCTCCCCAGCACCTTGCCTCCCCTGCCTCCCCTGCCAGCACCTTGCCTCCCCCCTGCCTCCCTGCCAGCACCTTGCCTCCCTGCCAGCACCTTGCCTCCCCCCTGCCTCCCTGCCATCACCTTGCCTCCCCCTCTTGCCTCCCTCCAACTTGCAGTGTCTCACACAAAAGATTTTATGTATGATGTGGTGTTGGGGTATTAATTAATGAATAATAAACAATTGTATTGTTAATGACAGTACAGTAGTTTGATGAGTAGTAGTGACAATTGTAGCACGCTGCTATTCTTCAAATGACTGTCATTGACGATGCAATATTGATTATTTATTAATTAATACCACAACATCACACCCAAACACCCCCAAATTGTATGGCAAATTTATGCATGGTTAACTACGTGGTGGTGAATTAAAAGATCAGCTGTTGAAAAGCTTAGTGCTTGGCAACAGTGGTACATGTTATCACTTCTTTCCACTCCATCTCTCTAATCACCCACAGCTTTCAGCTTCCTCATTCCACCTTTTAAAATCTTATGTAACGTAATGTTGAAGGGATACAATGTGATAAGTGTAAGTATAAAAAATTCTGTATTTTAGCTTTCATGTTTATTCAAGACATCTTCAGGTCCTCAGACCTACTAATCCCCCACCCAACAGTTGGTGACCTGACATTGTATCAGGTCAGTAATATGAGACCACCAATACCCTACCCTAACCTCCACCTGACATTGTGTCAGGTCAGGTCAGTTACATGAGATCCACTAATCCCCCACAGTTCCAAGGGAGTGGAAAATACCAGTCTTTGCTGTAACACACAGCTTCATTCACGACCATATCATACAGGTTTTTAGTCTAGACTCTTGGAAAACTCCCCAGCACACAGAAACATTATGAGGATGTGGGCTAGTGTTTGTCTGTGCAAGATGCATAGTTTAGACACTCAGAAAGTTTTTCCAGTAACCGGAAATATTTCCGGGGATGGGGATTTTTTCGGGTTTGAGAAAGTCGTCTGGTTACCCGGAAATCTCTCATTCCCGGAAGTGCTCTGCACCAATTTTTCCGGCTAACGGGGATATCACTGCATAGTAAACCTGTACAGTATTTAATTATTAAATGTCTATTAATAATTGCTTGAAAATTTTACGGTTTGGAATCATCATAAAAAGGTAAAAAGGAGGAACTTTGGTTACAGTTGGGAACAACCCGACTGTACTGTGAAAACATATACAGGTATTGACCATTATACAATGGATTTATATATTGAACGATTGATCAGTTTTACTATGTTAAAAAATTAACACCATTTACCATTGCGCGATGGCTAAGATCAGTTTTACGATGGTCACTAGTTACCCGAATGCTTTTCTTGCATTGTCACTGCTATGAAAAAGTGATATGCAATAACTCGAAATATTCCAAGATATGATGACACGATCTCAGAATGGTGTAACACGTGCAACCCATGTGTGATGCGTGGGAGGCTCTACCCATCCCTGGTGACTGCCAGGCTAAGCAGCTGAACTGTCGCATCACCCAGAAGATGGTTTGCGTGTGGAAGAAGCTATTCTTTGTAAATAAAATAATATATACTGAACCAGTAAATGTGAGGAATAAATAAAAATAATAAGAGTTGCCATTTGGCAATTGTCACGACGCACGGAACATGAGACCCTTAATGCCGCTCCCCCCTCCCCCATCCCTTCCCCGACTCTCTGTTCTAGCTCCTACACCCATAAGAAATTTTTATTCCATTTATGTTTTTGACCTCATGGTATTTTTTTTTTTTTTTTATGCATACTCTGTATGAATGATTGTGTGTATGTAACAAAGTAAAAATAAAAGAAGATATTACATATACAGTTTCTACCCAAAATTGTGTTGAAAAAGACCCATAACATAAGTCACAGCTAGCTCCCATGCAAGGTAAGAAATGTTTATTCCCTTTGTTTTCACCTTATGATAATTTTTTTGCATATTCTGTATAAATGAGTGTACAGTATGTGCATGTAGCAGAGTAAAAAAAAAAAAAAATTTGTCTACCGAAAATTACAAGTTAAAAAATAACCTCTCCGAGTGCTAACTCTGGCTCTTCTCTGTTTCGGGAACAGAACCTCTTTTCCCCCTAAGTAATTAATATTGATATACTGTAGTACAATCAATCACCTTATGATGGCTTCTCAAAGTCCCTAACCCCATCATATGATGGTCAACACCTGTACACTGTTCAACATCTGTACATTGTATGTACAATACTGTATTTGTTTTTACAACTTTTGCTTTTCAAGGAGTACAACCCCCCCCTCCCTCCTCCCCCTGTAAAGGAAAAATGGTTTCAATATCAAGGGGTGCTTGTCTGTCTAATTTTGAGAACCTTATGGATCACCATGTACTGTACTAGTCTAGCTGGCTTTTGATTACATGAGCTGCCTCACCTTTGGGCTTATGCTGGAAATGAAGGATTGATCCTGAAAACCTATTTTCTTGCATAGCCTTTAGCCAGGTGGCTCAGAATTAAAATTCCAAAGTGACTGGTTGATCAGAAATCATACTGAAGAACTGTTGCCTTGGCTTGATGATTGTTGATTGGACAGATTCTGCTTAGCATTCCGCCTCTCACAGACAATATTTGCATCTGATTTCCTCTATTTGGAGGTGTTGGCTGTAACGGAGGATCAAGGTGAATTATCTAAAAACAATTTAACTAATTTGCTTTACTGCCATATAAGGGTGTGGACATTGATCTAGACACTCTAAATGAGGCAAGTGCTATTATAAGACCTATCTGGTTATGGCATTTGCTAAAAATTAGGATTTCAAGATCAGTCCTTCATTTTTTACAAGAATTATACTGTACAACTTAGTGTGAAGTAGACTCTTTGGTCAGTGGTCTTCTATATTCTTTTATTTCTGTGTTTTATTTAGAATTGTTTTGGTTTTATTGCAGGGCCACGTAACCTTCTTACTGCTAAGGTCAATGGTAAGTTCCACTTTCCATGATCATCTTATATCTTATGGATTTATTTATTTTTGTGTTAAGGTTGCTTGCTTTGGCTTGATATTAGTATTAGTGCTTTTAATGATTTATCATAAGCTTTCATTGACCCCTAGGCTTCAGGTCACGTCATATGATGCGCATCTGCAGAGCTTCGGATCACAACATATGATGTTTTGATCTCTCGTAGGCCTATTTGAATATAAAGGGTGGGTCTGGCTAGATTATGTTGCCCAGTAGGTTATTTATCTGTCACTCACTCACAGCCTCCCAGTTTCTTCTCAGAAGCTTCTCAGCTTTTGTGATGTAGGAATCTCGCCCTTGGACTTGACTCACTTCACCATGTATTTCTAGCCCTAACCCCAAGCGCAGAGAGATCAAAACATTATATGATGTGACCCCAAGCTCTACAGATGGACATCATATGACGTGACTCGAAACCTAGCGGTTAAGGGCAAGGCTTGAGAAAGTCTGCCAGCATGGCAGTATGCTGCTATGAAATTTTTTTGTCATCAAAATATCACAAACATTATTTAAGGAAACTGAGGATAAAGATATTTGATTGTACAAGAATAAATTGTTTGTTGGTAATAATCTGTGTGTGTGTGTGTGAAACTATAAAAATAATGCACAAAAATAATCTTAAAATTAACTTTTAGGCCAAATTGATAAAAATCCTATAGACTGTTTATAGAAACATTAAATAAAACCCTGCTACTATACCTGTAGATTGCAAGTTTTACCTGGATTTTTTTTAATAGCAAAAATATCAATGGATCCGTGGCAAGAAAATTTTTGGGTCTGAAACTCTACTGCAATAAAGGAGGGAAAATTTTAAAGCCCTGTTTGTGGGTATTGCTGGAGCTGTGAATATGATTGTTATCATGTGTTAGTAGCTGTGTGTCTCATAGTATAATTGTGATCATGTGTTTGTAGTTGGGGATATTGTTGAGGGTATGTTTATTACTTAAGAGTTTTTGTGGGTGTTGTTGTGGATGTGCTTATGATCATGATTGTAGCTGTGGTATGATCCTGTATCTGTTAAAGCTCTGGGAATGGTTGTACAGTAAATCCTCGGTTAACGTCAGGGTTACGTTCCTAAATAATGTGTCGTTATACGAAAAAACATTAAGCGGATCAATTTTCCCCATAAGAAATAGATAAAATACGGGAGTTACGTTCCTGAGCCTCCCTTTGCCTCATCAAATACATTGCATATACAGAAAATCATTGTCATTTCTATAGAAAATAGTGCATATACTGTATGTACAACTTCTAAGTTTGTATTGGTACTCACCGATGGGTGGAGGTGGTAGAGTGAGTGTGTGGTGGGTAGTGAAGTAGAGGAGGCGGATGGCAGGAGTGGAGGAGGGCGGGAGAGGAGGAGGGTGGTGAGTCACTGAGACTCTGCGGCTGCCGAGAGAGTGTAGTGCAGCCAGACGAAAGAGGGTGATATGCCGTAAAAAGTAGTTCGTGACGACGCAAAATGACGTTATATTGAGTCATCGGGACATTAAACGAATTTTGGTATCTAAAGATTGGCAACATAGTTCCAAAACAACGTTAAGCGGGCCGACGTTATACGAGGACTTACTGTAGTTGTGATCGTGTGTTTTTAGTTATGAGTACAGTGTTCTGCTATTTCCATCAAACAATGTGTGTTTCACTCTGGATATAGTGGAAACATAAACTGTCTCTCATCTTCAGTGTGGTAGGCTCAGGCTGTGAATATAAATAAATTGTTCCTCCTGTTCATTGTCATTATCGTTCAAAAGTTCTTATAGTGTATTCAGTGCTAATTGGAGATGTGTTCTTATGGATATTTTTCAACCAAAAGACATAATACTGATGAAAAAAAATCTCTTCAAACACATGTTAAATGAAAAAAAAAAAAACATTTATTTGTATACTGTAATGTAATATAAGACTTCAACTCACCAGAAATAGTGCTAGTGGCTGTGAGAACTGGCATTGGAGTTACTGGAAGGGTGGAGGCGGTATTAACAGTAACTAAAGTTCTTAAAAAAATTTAGGTAAACAAATTGTTGAGAATAATATTAATCCTTATTTGTATTTTCTCTGAGATGATATTTTAACAAATAGTATTCAACTCCATTGCCAACCTCCAATCACTATTGGACGGGTGAAATTTTTGGCACGTTTTACCACTGTACAGTACCGCCAACACCCCCACCATTATCTTTAATACAACCCACAGATTTGGTATTGTGGGGTACGAGATGTTTGGTTCACACTCAGGATGGGATGGAGAAAGGAAACTCACAATGTGCTCCCTGTATACATATTGTATTGGATGTACAATGCAGCTTGGTGCTGGGAAGGCAGCATGGTTACAAGCGTTGAGTAGAGAGAGCTGGTTGGTGAGGGTGCTCAGAGGACCAGCTTGTGGGTCGCCATGGTCGCTGGCGGGAGCGAGGGCTGCCAGGCAGGAGGAGGAGGAGGTGGTGTTACTTGAAGACTGGCTGTAGGTAGAAAGAGACAGGTCACCACGAGGTCAGGTCTTATATAGCGGAGGTAGGCGTGGCTTAATAGTTGACCTCCGTCATGTAAGGCGGCGCTGGTTGACCTAGACCATGAGGCATACACTGGGGAATTCGCGGAGTCGGCTACTCAGCGACAAGCGTTTGTAGGGGAGGAATCCACTACAGTATAACATCCTCTAATTTATTACTGTTGATGAATCTAATTACTGCACTTGTATTGGAAGCTTTGTATCTCCAGAAAATACAGTAATATCTCCATTAGCCAGAATCCCTTAAACCTGGAACTCTCCGATAGCCAGAGTTGAAATTTTCTCGGAAAATCGTTCCCAAAGCCGTAATTTCCCGGAAAATTAAGAGAAAATTTGATCTCATCTGACAGGATTTCTGCTGATGAATTTTGTTTTCAGGCACATTAAATCAGAGTTCAACATTCGTACACATGCCTGAACATTAAATGCTGTTAGTTTTGAGCACTTTATTAAAATGAAAATACAGTTTTAAAATATTATTTCAAAATTTACTCTCTTGAAAAACTATAAGAGAGTTTCTTTCAGTGTTCTTTACAAACTAATCATGGAAGACAAAAACATGTACAATATTAAATGAGGATACAGTGATGGATGTGTACAATATAGACATGAGCAAGTCCTGTCCTGTCCTGTCCTGTCCTGTTTACTCACAAGCCAATAATGGATGTAGTCACAGGAATAAAGGAGTAGTGATAATACCCTGTGAGTGAGAAAGAGAAGCTTTGGCATGACTTTTAAATTTGCATGGATGGATACCAGAGAATATATAAGGCACCGAGTGCACCAAGGGAGCCAAGCGCCTAAAATCACAATCGAGAAAAACGTTCTTAAAGTTTGGAAAAAAGTAAAAAAAATACAACTTTTGAACCAATGAAGATATTTGGTTAATTCAACTAGCAGTGTGTAGAGCTCTTAAAGCTGGTTTCACAGATACTAAAGTGATATTAATTGAAAAGATGGTTTATGGTAAAAATTGCATTGTTTTGATGGGTAGTGTTTGCAGTTTCGTTAATATGCATTGTTGAGGTATAATTTTCATTACATGGAAGCAATAATGTTTTATGACAATACCAGAAAGTCAAAGGTCATTATACTGTTTGCATAAAAGCAAACAATACAAGGTATTACCAATATTTCGACCGGGGGTCAAGTGCCAAAAAGTATAATAAAAAAAATGCTGGTATTTAAGTCTTAGTAATTATTAGAAAAATTACAGTAAACAATGACTTGTATTAACAGTATTACCACCTACCCTCGCTCCCAGCTGCCGCCGCCTCCTCCTTCTCCTCCCTGTTTTCCCCCTTTGGTGTCATAAGACTCGTCACTTGGACAGGCTGTCAGATGCCACTCCCCCACTCCCACCCTCCTTGCCCTCCTTTCCCTCTGTTTTGTTTATTTTTCTCTGTGGCACTCACTCCTTCCTTTTTGCCAGTTGGAAAATAAAAAAGAGGTTCAAGTATTATTACATAGAATTCCTATGACATTTTTGTAGAAGCATGGACTTCTGTTAGGTAAGAAACCGGAAAAATAATGAGTCGCTATGAGGGCTGCGGGCGCTTGTCTCCCCCCCTGGAGGACACTCCGCCTCAAGGCGCAGATCTGGTGCTGTAGAGGCGCTTTTACCTACCTTCTCTAGTATGGCTCTCAGCCTTACAAACATTGCACTACCAGGATAGTTTTTTCTGCAGATAGGAAGGTTTTGGGAATCCAGATAATGTAATACCATAACTAGTAATTAAAAAAAATAATTGGGGGTGGGGGGGGTGGCGCTTGGCTCCTTGTCACACTCGGTGCCTCGTACTGAGCTGTATAGGGGAGCACATGTATTGAGAACTGCCTATATTTGTTTTTCAGATTAATATCTTAGTACAATATATGCTTTCTGTAGGAGTGGTGCAACTGGGGCAATACAGCACTTGCCTGCTGTCCTTAAAATCACTTGTTAGGTAGTTCCTGGAGTATTCCAGGAACTAACCAGCTGTATTTGTATTTTGAACTTTACAGTTAGGAAGTGAAGGTAGTTGAGTGCAGTGCTGGCCACACTGCCCACTTGTATACTAAATGCTTAATATACGTAGTACAGTACATGCGTTGTCATCTCACTGTCTCTAATGGGCCATCAAAGCCTATGGGACCCACTTTCTCAAGTTTTGTGTAGTGGTGTCTCAAGGTCTCCATTGTAACATTAGCATTTTAACACCTTGCATGGGTCACTCACTCTCCCTGACTCCACACTCATATTCTCCCTGTATTTCCTCCATTACTTGTGAAAATGTCTATAACGGGTTCTCAACCGGGGGGGAATTTCCCCCCCTCAGGTTTTCAGGGGGGGGGGGGAAAACTGATACTAATATGGAAAAAATAAAGGATTTTCAGTATTATATGCATATTATTTGGAATGCACTTTTTGAGGCAGACAATCTTGGAAAGGAGGGGGGAATGACATTCTGACATGGTGAAAGGAGTGCATGGGGCAAACAAGGTTGAGAACCACTGGTCTATAACATTGTGAGTGAGTTACTGAAGAGAATTGTACATGTAAAACATACGAGTTATGATAATTTCATATAATTTAACAAGTACCCCTGTTCAGTACTGGATAAGTGGAATACTGTATAGATGTTTTGCACCAGCAGGTTCTCCAGTCTCCACACACACACATGTTGATGCCTATACAGTAAATGTCAGAAAATACTGATTGGTTGGGATTGTCACATGTTAGATATAACAAAGTGCTACAGTGGGTCTCGTAGGCCAACAGCTCATTAAAGGCAGTGCAGATATAGTTTACTAAATACTAAGCCTTCAGATCATAAGGAAGCAGTGTGTCCCACACTACATACCAGGTATGACCATTTTAATACCTTAGTTGTATTCCCAGATGTAAAGTTAAGATTAGAACCCATTTACAGCTGGACAAACTGGGGTTGCCCTGGTCATAGACCAGTGACCCATATGACAAGAAGCAAGTGCTGTATGTACTTGGATGCCACACTCCTTCAACATAAGTATCACTTGAGATTTACTGTAACCTCCTGTTTCTTGGGGACATTGCTGTAGCAAGTGGTGGCTAACAAAGTGTGTTGTTAAAAAATATATAAAAACTTTAAAAATGATGATGATGATTTAAGGATGGTAATGTATTCATAAATAACCACGGGGGGAAATGTAATAGGGATATGACAGACCTCTGTGGCACACTCTACTAATTAAATGGGGCTCTGTTATCTTTAGGTGTCTGACACCTATAAAATTAACAAAAAACAATTAAATGCAAACTACTATTCCAGAATTACTTTGTAATCATGAGACAGATGTATTGATATTATTGTTAATGTAGACTTTACAGTACTCTACTGTATTTGGAATATATCTTTAGTACTTTACTTCTTAATATAATCATCCCACCTGTTTGTTTAAATCTTTTACCAGCATTTGAAGTTCAAAGAACATACCCAATATTTAAAATGTTTTTATATTCTCCACAGATCTGAACGCTTGCTTTAGCTCCCAGCCATGCTCGTTTGGCACTGCTGTTCAACTGTCAACCTACAACAAAATGCCACTATTGTACTCTTATTGCTATAAATTTAGTGTGAATATTTAAATTACATGGTAGCTTTTATTTTATGCTATAATACAATGTGTTGACTTTAAATGTGTTTTTTGTATTGGTCTGTACAGTATGCAGAGTTCATATATTTTGTTTGATTTCAGGAAGATGAGAGCAAATTGAAATTTGAATCTCTAGCATTAAATCATTGAGAAAATTGTCTTACCCTTGCGACTGCTTTTATTAGGGAAAGGTGTACACGCTGTGTCTCCTGTTGTCTCAGTAGGGTTGTCAAAATCCTTCGTCCGTTGTGTACAGTATTATCTCGCACAAAATACTTTTTGCAGCGAGTGTACTTGCAACAGAGCCCTTTAATTGGATAATGGTTGTGAAGCAGCTTGTTTACAATAGTTTCAAAGGTAGAGTCAAAACTGTCATTTAGAACATCCCATTCCATACCCATCTAAGATGCAACATTCAGACTAATAAAATGTTAATTTGTATAGCTAAAGTGTCTTGTCTTATTGTGATGGATATTGAGTTTATTATTCTTCTCAAGGTAAATGAAAAGTAGTTGTGTTTACCGGTAATCCTATCATATTCTTATTTGTATTGTATGTTCAGTAGTGCTGTATTACTATATTTTCCCACTCAAACCTGTAAAGGTGGCTTAAGCCTCCAAAATGTTAAATATAAAAGTAATATAATTGATTTATTAATACAGGTTGTACCTCTCTAGTCCGGCAACCTCGGGACCTGACCGGTGCCGGACCATGGAAATTCACCCTTTTCCTGGATAGATAGTGACTTGTGCTTATGCCTGGAAGCACTAGCACCACTTTCTCTGCGTCATGGTCTCTTTGAAGACATATTGAAGGGTTAAATGTCGTATAGTAGCTTCTCAAATTTCGCGAGTTTTTAATTCTTAACGTATTTTATTGGAACACAAAAAATAAATAAATAAAAATTTTGACGGCGGAAACTTGAATTTCGACGGGTTTGAACGCCCGCCAACGTGCAGACGACGTGCATAATCGTGTAAACAGCGTCATTTCTCTTATGTACAAAAGATTCATTATTGTTCATTACTGAATGTCTTTTTTATTGAATTAATGTTTATGTGTGCAAAATGAGCAATACAATTCATTAATAATACGTAGAATATTAAAACACACGAGGAAATGACACAGCATTGTTTTCGTTGATTACAAAACCAGTGACTGACTGGTTCTACATATAAAACTGAAGAAAATAAGACCTTGGTTGTAGCTGTAGTAAAATTAATATGGTTGTTTTAAGTAATGTTATTTAATGTTAATAAATGGAACAATAGAAGTAGCTAACGATAATGGTAAAGAAAAAGAGAGATCGCATATGTAAGTGCGCATGCGCACACGTGAAAACATATCGTCATTACTTTACATAAGAATATGAAAGCAACACTTATTTACTGTTCATATATATTTTAATTAATGTTTCTGAATTTGTTTTTATTGAATTAATGTACGTGTGTGCAAAATTAACAATACAATTTATTAATAATACGTGGAATATTAGAGGAGACGAGACGGCTGCCGGCATTGTTTATGTTAAAGCTTACGAAACCAGTGACTGATTGGTTCTACATATAAAACTGAAGAAAATAAGACCCTGAGTTTAGCTGTAGTAAAATTAATGTAAAAAATGAATATGGTTGCTTGAAGTACCTGTAATGTTATTTAATGTTAATAAATGGAACAATATAAGTAGCTAACCATTAATGGTAAAAAAAAAGTGAGACTGCTCGTATGTAAGTGCGCACATGTGAAAATATATCGTCATTACTCTACATAAGAATATGAAAGCAACACTTATTTACTGCTCATATATATTGAAGGGTTAAATGTTGTACTCTGTATAGACAAGCAGAGAGAGAGAGAGCAGCCGAACTGCCGGATGTAAACAAACCTTAATTTCCCGCGGCGGTTTTTTTTTTTAAGGGGATTAGCCCACCCGGGCATAGGTCACTGACCCACATTGGGGCCTGAGGGGCAAAAATTTAATACTCCTGTAATAATAATAATAATAATAATAATTCAGATAAAAAAAAAAAACTGCCTATCTTCTTATTGGACAAACTAAAATCGTTCCGGACCACGGGAGTTTCCGGACCACAGAATGCCGGACTAGAGAGGTACAACCTGTATTAAATATGAAAGTGAATTAAATGATAAATTATAAATTTTGCTAAATTAATAGAAAGATTTTCCTCTGTAAACACAGTAGGTTACAATTAAAAGATAATGCAGAATATAAGTACAGTACTGTACTTATTTTTAAATAGCTCATTAAAGCAACTTGAGAAATTGTTAAGATAATGAGTTACTTACAGTACAACTGGTGCACTATACCATTGGGACCATAAACCCAGAATGTCAGACAAATAGAATACTGTACTTGTCTGGATCCAAATACAAATTATAAAATACAGTACTGTACTTAAAACTAGCTGATGCTCACTTTACAAAAGGTCACCGCTTCAAGTTCTGCAAATTGTCATAGTTAACTTTTTTTTAATGTTATTTGTAAACTCTTGGAATAACGTAACAGAGAGTATGTTGTGACAGAACTGAGCGTGAACTTGTTGAAGAACAGGCTTGAACCAACACAGGTGCAGGTTCTGATACATTCTCGAGCCAGTGGATGCCCAGTACAGATATCCCGCACTTAATGAATGGGTTAGAATCCTGGAAAACTATTCGTTGGGTGAATATTTGTATCTCAAATAACAGAACAAATGGAAAAAAAAATAGGGCTTGGTTCCCCAACAACAAGAAAACCCCAAATTATACCCCAAAAACATGAAATCGGTTCTTGAACAACAAAAACCTGCCCAACTAATGAAAAATAGTACCCAGCTACTGTAATTTACTACAGTACATACTTTACACATTAAAAGCATTAATAAAATACTATGTAGATGAAAATATGCAGCTAAAACCATTCAGGAAAAGCGAAATGAAAGTTTAATACAACTGTCATTTGCATATGACCTTGGCTGCTTGGCCTCAAAACTTGGCTTGTCAAAGAGCAATGCAGTCCAGCTGGGAAGCACACACTGCTGCCCTGCTCAGCCTGGTAACTCTTGCTGGCAAATGAAGAATTATTTATTCCTTTGATTTGACCTTACATTTATTTCTTTTACCTTTTTTTGGCACATACTGTATGTATGAAGGATTGTGTGTGCATGTAACGTAATAAAAAAGTGAAGTAAGTTACGTATATCAACTCAAAATTAGGAGTTGAAAAATAACCATAACAGCTCATACTTTGGCCTGGGAAGGAGAGAGCTGGGGGATGTGGCAAGTGACAAGTCTAACTTGGTAACAGTGTTACCAGCAATATTAAGTGTAACAAATAAGCACACTATCGCCCTTCGCTGTGAATTCAAACAAACGAGCTGAATGGCAGGAGTAATTACCTTAAGGTAGGGCAGTCGGGGCTCATCACGAGGTGGGGGATGGCAGAGCAATAAACGTGAGCCGGGGGGAGATACGGGAAGGGGGGGGTTATGATCAGTGGGCGAGAATACTTTTCTGCTCATCTCTCCAAGATTGTTACCTTGGCTGACTCCTGGGGGTGCACGATTCGAATACAGGATATTTGTTCAGACCAAATTTTGTATAAGCAAAGGTAACTTTTGTTAGATAAGAAAGAGGTGTTAAATTAAGAAATTCGTTTAAGCAAATTTTTTGTACAGTATATTGAATATTTGTAAAGTGAGGGATACCTGTACAGTACCTGACAACAGTGCGTAACAGACACGTGACTGACTGCCCAAATGGCTAACAGGCCAATCAATGGCAAAGAGGATAAAATAAAGTACAGTACAGTACAGTAATGATACAAACAAGTTTTCAATTACCCAAATAACTTGCATTAAGCATATACAGAAAAAACAGGTTGGAGCACAATACATTATGGTCATAGAATTTGTATTTACCAGCCAAAGAGCTGACCATTTAAGAGAAACAGTGGATGAGGATATATAGTATGAACCCAGTTAACCAAGTTAGAATGTAGATATCCCTCTAATTATTCACAAAACAAAGTCTTCATGAAAATTTAATACAGTATTTATATTTGTTTATTGGTCCATTCAAACCTGTTGGAAAGTTGGTAGCTTTAAACAAATTTCAGCAAAAAGTAGATTTGAACCTATTAACAAAACAAATCTTAAATCTTTCACCATCAATTTACAAATTAAATATCTGTCAGGTGCCTAGTGTTTGTCAATTGATGTCTCTTCCTGCATAATTCTGGTGTATCGGCTACTGCCTCTCACTTCTCACAGTTACTAGTCACTTTGCAGCTGGACAGAAAGACTCCAAACTGCTGCATCACATTTAAACAATAGATGCAGTAAATGAATTAATTATTTTGTACAAAAAAGTTCCTACACCCCCTGTGGTAAACAGTATCTCTAAATGGCAACGTTGCAGTCGTATTATAATTATTTATCAATGCATGGGACATTGGTCGTTTAACGATCGACATGATTGGTGGATAGGTTTGCTATAGGTTATATAGGTTGGCCATTTGGAGAGACAGGTTTCCTCAGGAGGTGTAGGAACACACTCAAACTCTTAGCTCTAATATTGTACTAAAAACATTTAATATTTATTTGTTCTACAGAAATGACTATATTAGTTTACAGTAAAAGCAGAAGGGGTCTTTTCCGTTTGGGGTCTAGCAGCGGATTTTAATGAAAATCGGTGCACCTACTACACTAGTACAGTTTTTTTTACACTGACTTCAAACAAAAAAGTTACAGCTTATTTAAGTCATATTTATGGCCAGATAAATGTTATCACAAGAGAAGACAGTACAAAGATTACTTTTACTGCTGTCCTAGGGTGAAAGAACTCAACCACAGAGTGAACATGGCCCGAAGAAACTACAGAAGACATTCCACGGACACAAACAGACATCTCCTGCAAGATATAGTCAAGGATACCAGGTAAGAGAAGGAAGAAATCAAAAGCGTAAGCTGGCTCAAGTGGTGCTCCGAACTGAACGAGCACACCTCCCTCGGTAAACTGTGGGCCCAGATCCGAAGGGCATCTGGGAAGGTAACACCACCACCACCACCAACCCATCCCAACTCAGAAGAGGAAGCCGAGAGACTTGCAAAACTGTTCTCCGACCGAGAAGCGACGAAAAACCTCCCGAGACATGCGGAGGAGACACAACGGCGTCTGCGACAGGTCAGACTCCAGATGATCGAAGAGGCCTGCAACAGTGAAGATGACACCGACAGACCTTTCAACCAGCAAGAACTCCAGAAGTTGATAAAACGAAGCAAAGACACAGCACCAGGGGCCGACAGGATAACCCATTCCATGCTTTCCCATGCCGGAGAAGCCGGGCACGAGGCTTTGCTGCAAGTCATCAATGCTTCGTGGATAGCACAGAGACTTCCACCAGAATGGAAGAAGGCAGATATACAGCCCATTTCGAAGCCCAGAGAACCAGACAAACCAAGACCCATCTCCCTCCTCAGCTGCATAGCGAAGACGGGAGAAAGAATGGCTCTCAGCAGACTCAAGTGGAAAGTAGGCAGCCCACACCCTCACATTTTTGCTTACACCGAGAACACCGGCACAGGCAACAACATTGCCGAGATAATCAGCACAGTGGACAATAAACCTGCTTTGGTGGTCTTCCTCGACTTGGAGAAGGCCTTCGAACTAGCAAATCCAATGGCCATTATAACGATGCTTGCCGAAAAAGGCGTCAAAGGAAGGTTGCTGGGATGGATCCAGAACTACCTTACACAGAGAGAAGCAAGAGTATGCTTTTAGGGGGCAACGTCACGCTACAGGGCCCTCGAAAACGTAACCCCACAAGGAGGCATCCTCAGTCCAACGCTGTTCAATGTCCTGATGGAAAATCTAGTCAGACTTCCTTTCAGACAAACAGCCAAGCTCCTCTGCTATGCAGATGACTTACAGCTCCTAGTAAGAGGAGCAAACAGAACAGGCAACACGTAACACGCACTCCAACTTATAGAAGAGGAGTGCAACAGACTTGGACTCAAGATAAATCCAGCCAAGTTGAAAACGATGGCCATCTGCACAGACACACCAGACATGATGCTCTCCATACAAAACACGCCGGTAGTCTGGACCAACACCCACCGGTGTCTTGGAATCTGGTTCGGCCAGAAACTCACTTTCAAGTCGCAACTCGAGTATCTCAGGCACAGGACGAAGAGCAGACACAACATAATGAGGTCGCTCACCAGCACAACCACAGGAGCGAACATACACGTGCTCAAAGCCTACTACACGGCCGCCATCAGATCGCTGGTAGATTACAGTGCTCCAGCGCTCATTGGACTGAGAGAAGACCAGATAACTAAGCTTGAAGTTATCCAAAATAATGCTCTCAGGACCATGCTCGGAGCACCCATGTGAACCAGAATTTGCAATTTGCAAATGGAAACTGAACTACCACCCCTGGCAGTACGAGTCAAGCAGGTGACAGCTGGTCTCCTCGCCAAAATCTGTAGATCAGATAAGCCCACAGCTGCCAAAATGCGAATCAGTGCCTCCCTCCACCTCCACCACAGTGTGTGATGGGCCACCTGGTCGCACGAGGCAAGCGAGGTCATCAGGCACCTGCAAGCAGAAACACTCATCAAGAACACCCAAGACATACGAGACAGTGATTATGTAGTTCCACCACCATGGAGCCCTCCATCAGCCACATTCAAAATCACCGAACTAGGTGATAGCAAAGCCAACCTCCAGAAGGAGGACCTCAAAAGAAGAACTCAGAAAGCCATAGCCACCAAGACACCGGCTGATGCAGCATCATACTTCACAGACGGCTCGGTAGACCCAAAACATCACAGATCCGGAGCGGCCTACTACACCCAAGGTCAGACCCTCCGATGGAGACTTTCTAATGACTGCTCCACCCTACAAACAGAGTTGGTAGCAATCTCAAAGGCCCTACAACACACTGCAACACAACACAACAAGTCCATCATAATTCACACGGACTCGAAAACGGCCATGCGGGCACTGCAACAGTCATCCAAGAGACAACGTCCACATCATAACCTCGATCCTAGCACAGCTACAGGCCTTCCAAAGACAAAATCGCCCAGTCGTCTTACACTGGATTCCCAGTCATGTAGGGATTGGGGGAAATGACATGGCAGACAAAGCAGCCAAGGCAGCCACACGTTCAAGAAGCGTACACATTCAAGTTCCAGCAAGTGTGCAACAGATCAAGAAACACCTGAGAAAGACTACCAAGCTCCACATCCAAAAGAGCTTCCTTGACACATTCAACGCTGGTTCCCAATCAGTCAAATGGTACCTGGCGGCTACAAAAGGGGAACCACCATTCGCGGACAAAAAAACACTAAGACAAACCCAAGTTAGCCTTCATCGACTACGACTAGGGTACAAGTGCACCTGGCAGACAATCGGAAATGTCGTCAGGGAATGCACCTACTGTCATGAGCCATCGGCCAACCCACTGGAACACTATCTCCTCGACTGCGAAGTCACACAAGGTCTCAGAAACAGAATTCGAAACTTCCAAGAAGAAAACACAATACCAGCGGCCACTCTAACCCGAAAGGCCCAAACAAACCACATTCACCACCTTCTCCGGGTCATCACACGATACCCACCACCCAGATAGCTAAGGAAGTATCCTCCCCCAGGAAGTGCGGACCCCAGTTCGGGGGGCGCTCCACTCCAAAACTAACCATGTCCAAGAGTTGGGGTTGGTGGTAAGTGTTCACTGACCGAGGGTCCACTCACACTTGCAACCTGTAGTATCCTTTCATATCTGCAGGTAGGACAACCTCCATCCCAAATCCAGTCTGGCTGCTCCAAGAGCTCCAGCTGGAACCACCAAACGGGCCGCCTACAGGCAAAGGCCCATGTCGGACTACGGTCCGACAATCTCAACAACAACAACACAGCCGTGAGGGCAGACAACACCACACTCTTAAGCAGAGAAGACCTCCTCTAAAGAAACTCCTCCACAGCAACTCCTCTACTATGCAGCAACTTCTCATCACCAGACTGATCTGTACATATAATATATATATAAAGAAAACACCATTGTGAGTTTCCTTTCTCACCTCCATCCTTAGTGCGAGATCTATAATAATAATAATAATTAACGGTTTGTTGATAAAGTCGGCATCCTAAAGACTGAAAATATACATTTGACAAAAATGACTTATTACATACAAAGACATGGGGTGGGTGGGTCGTTTAACAAAAGCTTTCATTACTGAAAGAAGAAGGAACATGAATTGAACATGCAAATTATTATAGCTTACAGTTGATGGCCCCGGCCTGGACCGGTCATGGAGACACCAGGTGGTGTGGTGTTCACATGGTGTAGTAACTCGTCCTCGGGTGTTGTTATGAAGGACCTCACGTGGTCACACTGGGTGGTGTGGTGTTCTCGTGGTGCAGTAACTCGTCCTCGGGTGTTGTTATGAAGGACCTCACGTTGTCATGGGGACACCGGGTGGTGTCGCAGTACCCCACCCTACTGGGTGGTGCTGTGTTATTTCGGAGTCAGGTGTGAAGCCGACCCACTGATGTTCCCAGGGTGGACTGATTAGCACCTCCTTGTCAGAAGATGGCGGTCAGTTCCCAGTGGTGCTTATCTCATTGGTGGGTCACGGTTCTCACTGGTATTGTCTAGTGCTGAATTCACTGGCTTAAACACTGGTCCCACTTCTTTCCGAAACGAAATTGTCACTTTTGATTATGTTGATATCCCGGTGGTGAGGATGGGTCGGGGAGAGGGACTTGGGGAATGGGCTGAACATTGGCCAAGGGGGGCCACTGCTCAGCAGGAGCAACGCCTGAATAGGTCATGACCCTACGGTGGTCAGGGATGTACGTATGTATGTGAGCCTAACAAAGAGAAAATAGAAACACACACAGAAATTGGACAACTGGCCACATACACTATGCTACAATTGGTGACCCACGGAGTGACGCACTCGCACAAGGATGGATGAAAACAGATCTCTCTTCCAGTCTTCAACCACAACATCGAGGACTGGGTAATTCATGTGGGGGCAGCTCTCGCCGGCTCAACAGCTAAAGACGAGCAAAAGTACGTCGCCCTGGTCTGTTCCTTGCCCACAGAAGTCGCCATGCAAGTCTCAGAAGTCATCACCAACCCTCCAGCTGACAACAAATTCGCAGCTCTATGAGATGCTCTGAAGAGGCAATACCAGCGGTCTGGCACCAGTCTCCTGCAAGACCTATCAAGTCTGCCCCTCGGCAACTCAACGCCTGCATGTCTCTGGGACGAGATGCGTAGACTGAACTCCCACCACACCGACAGGCTTCCTGACACTGTCCTGCGCCAGCTTCACGCCCAGAAGCTCACCCGCAGAAGTTGGCCTAGCCCTATCAGCACTGGACTACTGTACAACCTCGGCGACCTACGCAGCCACGGTAGACAAAGTATTCCATGAATACACTGCTGTGTACCATGCTGCCGCGGACAACTCAGTGGCCACACCATCACTTACCTCCGATCTTGTCAACCGGATCAAAGCTCATCAGACGAGCAACATCTCACAAGATATGAGGGTCCTGCTACAGTCTCTACACCGCATGATGGACACCCTCGAGCAGCTCTGCTCCTCCATGCTTGCTGCTGCTCCTGTCCCTGCCCCACGCACTGTGTCCCACCGACCCCGACGTCTTCGTCCTGCCTTGGACACCGCTGCCAGCTCCCAGAACAGTACACCTACCCTCTGCTGGTACCATCAACGCTACGGTGCTAACGCTAGAGGTTGTGAGGCTCCCTGCAACTACTCGGGAAAAGGCATTGACGGGATTGATAAACACCACAACCTCTGTCACGTCAGGCGTCTCATTGCTGCATATCACCGACCACATCTCCAGCTGGAAATTTCTCGTTGACACAGGGGCATCGGTCAGCATCATCCCTCCCTCACCACAAGACACATTGAAGCAACCCCCATATGACCTGTTCGCCGCCAACGGTACCCCCATCGCCTCCCATGGCGCACACATCCTCTCCTTAGACCTTGGTCTTCCCAAGACTCTGTGCTGGTCCTTCGCGGTGGCAGATGTTTCTCAACCCATCCTTGGCTTCGGCTTCTTCACCTTCCACAAGCTCGTCGTCGACCCAAGCAACCTCTGCCTCATCCATGAGCCTACAGTACACACGATCTGGGGTACACATGCCGCAGTCGCCAACACTATCTCCTGTCTCTCATCGTCCAACGAGTTTACTCCCTGCTCAAAGAGTTCAAGGAACTTTTCTCACCCCGAGTCTCTCCACCACCACCAACGTCGGGAATCGTCCACCACATCGAGACTACAGAACCTCCAGTCTTCTCACGCCCTCGCCGACTTCGCCCTGAACTTCTGAACGCAGCCAAGGCGGAATTCAACAGACTCCTGCAAGACGGTATCATTCGACCTTCAAAGAGTTCATGGGCATCTCCTCTTCACGTGGTTCCAAAGCCATCATCCAATGACTGGAGGATATGTGGTGACTACAGAGCCCTGAACCTCGTCACCAAACCTGACAGGTACCCTATCCTGCATGTCCAGGACTTTACCACAAACTCCGCGGCAAGACCATCTACTCGAAGATCGACTTGGAGACTTGGAGCGTGCTTTCCATCAGATTCCAGTGGCACCTGTAGATATCCAGAAGACTGCCCTCACCACTCCGTTCAGTCTCTTCTGGTATGCCTCCATGAGTTCTGGACTACGCAATGCAGCTCAGACCTTCCAGAGGTACATGGACCACATGCTTCACGACCTCGACTTTGTCACTGTCTACATAGACGACATATCTCGTCTCATCTCCGACAATTGCCGAGCATCATCACCACCTACGGCTCTTTCTCCAACGCCTGCAGAACAACAACATGAAAGTTCATCCCGCCAAGTGCGTCTTCAGAACCTCCTCCATCGACTTCCTCGGTCACAGAGTCTCATCGAGTGGCATCCAACCCCTACCACAAAAGGTAACTGCCATCAAGCAGTTCCCCAAACCTGAAACAGCAAAGAAGCTCCAAGAATTCCTGGGTTTAGTCAACTACTACCACTGCTTCATTGCCCAGGCTGCTAACATCCTCGCTCCTCTCCACGATCTTCTCAAGGGACTCTCCAAGACGTCTCACAAGCCTCTCATATGGACTCAAGAGGGTTTTACAGCATTCAACACTATCAAGCAACACATCACATGCCTTACCCTGCTGGCTCACCCTGCCCCCAATGCCCGGACCACTCTCACAACAGACACTTCTTCTACTGCCGTGGGTGCCATCTTACAACAGGAGATCAACGGAACTCTCATGTCCATTGCCTTCTCACACATCAACCACCTAAACTCAAGTACAGCGCCTTCGATCGAGAGCTCCTGGCCATATATCTTGCTGTCAAGCATTTCCAGCACTTCCTTGAGGCCCGTCAGTTCACCGTCTCAACTGATCACAAGCCCCTCATCCACGCCTTTGCTTCAGCCTCCCAGACACATGCACTTCGTGTTCTTCGCCACTTGGCTTACATCTCGGAGTTCACCAGCGACATCCAACACATCAAGGGCAGCCACAACGAGATCGCCGACACACTCTCTCGTTGTATATCCAGCATTCTTCCCTCATCTCCACCCAATGGATTGCAGACAGCTCGCCGTAGCTCAAGAGAACGACAAAGACCTTGCAGCATACAAGACATCTCCCTCAGGTCTCGCCCTCCAAGAACTCCCCGTTCCCGGCACAAACATCAAGTTGTGGTGCGACTTGTCCTGTGGGCAGCCCAGAACGTTCGTGCCTCACATCCACCGCCGCGCCATCTTCGACCGCATCCATGGTCTCAGCCACCCAGGTGTACGGGCCTCCCAGCGCCTTCTCACGCAATGTGTCGTCTGGCCCGGCATGAAGGCTGATATTCGGAATTGGGCTGCCCAGTGTCTGACCTGCCAGTCCTCTAAGATACATCGACACACACAGGCTCCCTTAGAAACCTTTCCTGTACCCATAGGACGCTTCCAGGTAGTGCACCTCGACATTGTGGGACCTCTTCCAGCATTCTGCGGCAATACCTACATCTTCACCTGCATTGACCATTTCACCAGGTGGACAGAAGCCATTCCCATGCCTAGTGCTACAGCAGAATCAGCTGCTCGCGCCTTCCTGTCTGGTTGGGTCTCCCGTTTCGGTCCTCCACGACTGTCATCACTGACCGAGGAGCCCAGTTTGAGTCACAACTCTGGCATAGTGTCCTGCAGTTCCTCGGCACTTCCAGGCACTGTACTACTTCTTACCATCCTCAATCCAACAGCATGGTAGAGCGGTTTCATCGGCAGCTGAAGGACGCCATCAAGGCACAGCATGACCCCTATAGCTGGACGGATGCTCCACCCTTAGTGCTCCTTGGCATACGTGCATCACACAAAGAGGATATGGACTGCAGCCCAGCAGATCTCACCCTAGGCGAGCCCCTTCTCCTACCCGGGGACTTCTCATTTACTCCTGACCTTGACCACTTCACTCCTGCTGCCCGTCACGACCTACTGCAAACACTACGGCAAGCAGTTTCTGCATTCAAAGGTACTGCCTTACGCCAGCCTTCCCATCGCCCTGAACACATCCCTCCTGCACTACTCAATGCCGAGTATGTCTTGGTCAGGCGCGATGCTCACCGCAACCCACTTCAACGCCCCTACGACGGACCCTTCCCGGTTTTTGCACTATCAGCGAAGTTCCTGACGATCATTCGCCATGGCAGACACGACACCGTCAGCATCGATCGAGTGAAGCCGGCCACCTTACCCGATGGGCCCCCAGCCCAGCATTACCTACAACAAACCACACCTGCACCAGTCTGCCCACAGTTGTGACTTGCAGCACCACCTTGTCCACAACAGTTCTATGTGCCCTCCTTTCATTCTCAGGTACCTACTGCTCCTGATGAGGATCATGCACCTAGCCCTGTGGACCCAGACATCCCACCCAGTGCTCCCAAGGACTGTACACCTGCCGCCAAAAAAACATCACATTCCCCACAGCAAACCACGTTTGCGTCCCCCTTCACCTGTCTGGTCACCATTGCCGCCTGCAGCACCCTATTTTCTCCCTCAGGCACTTACTGCTCCTGATCCTGCATTCTGCCCTGTGGACCCAGACACCCCACCCGGCGCCCCAGAAGACTTTGTACCTGCCGCGAGAGAAGCACCACCTTCCTCGCCTGTTCCTCCCGCCGTTTAACCTTCTCGTATCTACAACCCTCCTTCTCCCTTTGCTTCTCCCACAGATTTCGTGTCATATGATTGATCACGTCATGTTGCAGACCACTCTTGGATATTGTTTCTCAGGTATAATGATTAAGTAATTTACCTAAAGTTCTCCAAAATAATATTAGTGATAGTCACTTTGTGCGAAGGAGGTCGCTGGCCTGTATAGGATCCCTTTATTCTTTTTTAGTATTTTAAAATTCAATACTGTTATGTGTCCGCGGCTTCTGTTTGTAGACTGCTCCAAAAGTTTGCCACCCTCAGCACGAATAAATTCTTATATTCGTTCTGTTTGACACTTAGCGAGGTTTTAACATTAAAAAAAAATTGGTCAGAGTATTTTTTAATTATCTTATCTCTGTCACATTACCACTTGAGGGCAAGGCATGTTTGTGTGACCTACTTATCAGCTCTCCATGTCTACCACAGCGGGTGTTCAGGTTACCTGGCACCCCGTGATTGTCAGGGGTCACTCATACAAAACTCCGACCAATAGAATTCGTTCACAATCTTGTCAGATACACTGATCGGCTCGTTAGCTGCTTGGACGGGGTGACAGTACTCCAGACGGGGAAGCACCTACTCTTGAAGAACGTTACGAGGGTAGTAGGCAGTAGGAAGCTACCAAACCGGGAGGTATTACCGTCTGGGAAGATATTGGAAGCATACTGTATTGTCTAATGGTAGACCCTGCTGCCATATGGCATCACGAAAATTGTGACTGAGTCCCAGGTTGCCGATCTGACTTTCTGCCTCATTTACACACAATTGCAGGCTCTCAATAGTTTCTCATACTATTGACAACACAACATACATACCCCGTATATCATTTCTCACTATTGATATATTTAGATTTTTTTGTATTTATATATGGCTCTTTATTATTACTATTATTATTATTATTATTATTATTATTGTAATTATAATTTATATTAATGTTATCAATTTTATTATTATTTTATTATATTTTCGCCCCCCAGGCCTTGATGTGGATCATAAAATGACCTGTGCCCGGGTGGGCTAATGGCCGTAAAAAAATCTGAACGAACCTTCTTTACTCTTTCTTTTTTTCGGGGAATTGTCCACCCGGGCACAGGTCATAGACCCACAACGGGGCCTAGGGGGCGAAAAAATAAGAATAAAAATAAATTATAAATAGAAAAGGAAAAGGTTATATTAATCTACACCACGAAGATGCCGGAAAACCAGCTTTTTAAAGTGAGACATTGTATGAATGTGGAGAAACAGAAGGCAGAGCATTCCACAGTTTGTCTGTTTGAGGAAAGAAGGACGTACTATAGCGGGTTATTCTAATCTAGTGTGACCGACATCCACAGAGAAATGGTGGGCACCGCGTGCAAGACGTGTGTTACGAGCCCACTGTAAGCGGACGGAAAGTGATCAACCAGCAGTTGTTTTGGAGAGTATCCACTACAATGTGTTGTTTTGCAGACAACAGACATTAGTCATATTATGTATGCTGTACAGTGTACAGTATACTATCTATCTGTACATATGGGGCAGTCGCCAGTAAGTTCAGCAGCAATGTGCAAAAATAACTGAATGACTTAATTTTTGAGTTTGGGCAAGTTCTTGTTGACCGCCATTTGTATAAATCCACGTCGTACATTTGGCAGTTCGCTTTGAGATCTTTCTGTAGCTGTCACTGCAGCACTGCTTGAAAAATTTAGCTAGATCTTGAAATTTTGAACCCAGCCTTAAAAGATTCGGAGGAAAGTTTGAAAATCTTTAAAGTTCTATACATTCATTTTTATTGATCTTCTGTTTTGACACTTATAAATGACAATGCTCTTTTAAGCAATATGAAACCCAATGAAGCAACTAGTAGCAACAGACAGCTGAAATCAATCATCCTTGCCACACTTCCCACCATTAGTGTCTGAGGATCAGTTTGACAAATTACAGGATGAGTGGCATGCGCTACTTTATGCAAAGGAGGCAGTTGGTCTTCTTCTCACCCTTGAACTACCTGTCTTCTGGTACAGGCGGTCTATTAAGGATGGGGATGATCACAAAATTCATGGATGGACTATTGGCATTGCCACACTCATCCGCTTGCGCGGAGAGAGTATTTTCAGTTAAATTTTGTGAAAACAAAACAGACGAATAGACTAATAGCCAAGCAGGATATTTATCGCCGGAGGGCTGAGTGCTATTCATGGAATCCATTAAAACGTGTACTAGAAGATGTAAAACAAGGACGATGTCACCGAAGATACACTGGGAGTCTCCAGGGGATATAACAAGAAAACATAGTAACACTACAAGCAGCAGATTAAGTAGTAGAGACGAAAATGCTTTGATGCATACTTTCTTCCAATGATTCTCACCTTCTTTTATTGAAAGAAGTGTTATATGTATTTAATCAGATTGACTGATGATGGTTGGTTAGCAGTATACTTAAGTTTCGTGTTCCACGAGTACTGTAGGTTTCATTTTCTTTTGTTCATTCTTTTGTTTGACTGCTGTATTTTACTTAATATCCTGAATCTAAAATAAAATATTGTATCTTCAATGGTGCAAGAATCATTTTATCATACCTTTATCACAACTTTTCAAAAGTGGCAACACTGCTCCCGTTAGATCACGTGAACTGTTCGTGGAGGAATCTGCCGGTAACGGTGATACGGTTTTATTCCATATTCTATTAGTGGATGTATATCAACCACCAAACTTGAAACAGTAGAGATGTATCTTGTATGTCTGTAAATTTTTGGTAAGTGAATATTTACTGGCTCCTAAAATATTCTATTGTACATTTCTTGGGACCAAATAACTTATTGCTAACAGTATGCTTTAAGTTCATTATGTTTTGTGCATTTACTAAATTACTAATTGTATATCCAATACTTACACTTATTACATTCAGCAATATTAAAGATTAATTGCCTGTTACATGTCAGACTAATTACAGATACCCTGTATATCAAAAGTTGTACTTGAACTCATGAAACTTATTATATTTGCACTAATGCAGTATTCATTATTTATTATTTTCACTTGTTTCCATAAACTTTTGTCATTTACCAGAAGTCTCGACGCATATTCTTTGTGATAGTGACGGTCAGAAGCTTGCAAGGACACGAAAAAATCATATTGTTTTGGTAATAGATTGAAAATTAGTTTATTAATTGTGGCAGAGGAAAAATGTGACTTCACTGTCTAAAAATGCATTGCTTACTGTACCGTTTAGTTTGGCATCTGTATCTGAAGCATTATAGCATAGATAACTTGTGTGGTTACAGGACTCGGGACGACAGTCTAGTGGACTCGATACCCCTACAACAGTCTAGTCACTATAAAAAAAAGTCGGTCGTTTATTATGCAGCACACATGTCATAGCACAAATTCCCGGCCACTCTGACCTTACCTAAACAGACTGACAGAATATTAATTGTTTCTTCTGTGTTTTTTGTTGTGGGATTTTGAACTATGTCCGTAACCGTCATATCAGATTAAACCCTTACCTTGGTACTGTGCAGTTGGTCAGTCACATCTAATTACCAATAATCAGCTTACAATAAAAAGATTCTCAGAGAATATTTTCCATATACCCAGTTAACAGGTTCACTGATGCTTGCGGTGACGCTTACTTCTTGTATAACGATAAACGCATAAGTTTCCGGTGAGTTATGATATACAGTATTAATTTCGGTATGTAAGGATTACCGGTACTGTGGAGGCCCATGGGCAGCCTCTTTGTGGAGGCCCCCCTCATTATAACTACCCAAGAGGGTGGGGTGGCGAGTGAAGCGACCCTAAACATTTGGGAGTTCCGGGGGGCGCTGTAAGCTCCCCCGGGAAATTTTTGAAATTTGAACACTTCTTTGGAGAATTTTGAAGCCATATGCAGTTATATTGAGGAAATTAGAACATTGAGAAATTTTTAATTAGCTGTATATTTATTGATAGTGTACAAATTCCCATGAATTTTAAAGAATGAAAAAAATAATCCAAATGAATAAACAAATAAATAAAATATTGCAATGTGTGGAGGCCCCCAGATTGTGGGGGCCCCTGAGCAGCTGCCCACTTTGCCCACTCCTGAATCCGGCCCTGAATTTCATATTAATTAGTAGGTTGAGCCGTGAGGTGATCGTTACTATGTGTTGGATGGCCCGATGGGCGAGGGTTAAGTGTCGGTTATGGGATGAGTGTAGGGGGAGGAGGGAGGTTGGGTCTATAGTTTTTTTGGTTGAAATATTTGTTTCTCATATTGTGATGGTTCCAGCTTACTGCTGTTAAAAATATGTGTCTGGACCCCCCATTTTGCTGTTCACTGCAACATGAGCCTTATGTAAACGCTGGGTCAAAGTGCCAGATAGTGTCCCATGACAACAAGTAGACAGGCGATTAGTGTATATTGTAGCTGATATACAGTACTGTTGCCATAAAACTTGCAATTAATTTTCAGTATTAATAATGTTTGTTCACACAGGCTTTCATAAAACTTGTGTACTGTAAACGTTTACAGTAAAGCAGAACTAAACTAAAAGAGTTTGAAAACATCCAACTTTTAAACTATAATATTTGTTGTATCGGTTAAGTATATGGACTCGACGGTGAAGTAAATGAGGTACCTTTTCCATAAATGCATGAAGCCTTGGTTTAAAATTATCATACGTAATATCAGACGTTGTTAGAGGACTCCCGCCTGGCAGCCTGTGACTGGTTGGAATGTGTGATGGTCATGTTTCTTATGGTGTACAGTATAATTATGTAGAAAACCAGGTACATTAATCAACTAAATGTAACTCAATCATCCTAACATTCAGAACGATATTCGGAGTGTTAGGTTAGGCTTAGTTCGTTCGTATTATATGATGTTATCTTGAAAGGTTTTGTAAGAATCACTAGCTATCTTTGGAAATATTAGCCTACGTCACGGACTGTCCAGCGCTCTAGTAACCACCTGTTGAAAATTTGATATATATATATATATATGCTGATAACTACAAGGAAAGAAGAAAACACGAAGTTCCCAAGCGCTTTCGTGTAATTCACATCTTCAGGGGTGAGTACAGACTAAGGAGAAGTACAAAACAAGGTGTATATATACAGAGGAGGGTGAGATCAGGTCCACCTATGACCATAAGAATCTCTTAGTATTACCATTTCACAAAAATTTCTCTCAAATTCCTTTACAACTAAAAACCTGGAACGTCAATGTGGCATTTAAAAACTCATGCACTGTTAAACAAATGTTAATCAAGAACTCCCCCAACAACACAATTGGTTGCATTTATAAAGTTCCTTGCAAGGAATGTAATATGTTTTACTTAGGACAGGCCTACCAATATCACAACACTACTATGCAATTTCTTAGACAACAGAAAGGCCAAATTAATCATCGACAACCATCTAGGACAAACTTTTAACCTTCATAGTGGAGTTCCCCAAGGCAGTAATATATCGCCGACATTATACACTGTATACACAGCAGACATGCCGCAACCACGGCAATCAGAGTATATAGCATACGCAGATGATGTCACGCAGATAGTCAGGTACCCGGGAAAATCCAAACAAATGATGGCTATCAGAACAAGCAGAGAAATAGAGATAATAAACAACTATGAACGAAAATGGAAGATAAAAACCAATGTCCAAAAACTCAAAATAATTCACATCGCAAAAACAAACCCCTACCCTATTATTGTCAACAACCAACAAATACCATATGCTGCCAACGGAAAAATACTAGGACTCAAGATATCCAGAACCGGAATAATCCCCCACATCAACGACAGAATAGCTATGGCAAAATCACAACTTACAAAGCTCAGAAGATCCCGCCAATTAAACACCAACACGCAATTGCACCTATACAAAGCACTGATCAGACCACACTTAGAATATCCTCCGATACCTCTGAACACAATCGCAAGAACAAATCAACTTAAATTTCAAGCAGTGCAAAATATAGCCCTCAGAAGAGCGGCAAAACACCAACCACCATACACACAAACAGTACAAGACATACACACAGAACACGGCATAGACCCACTCAACACCAGAATACACACCCAAGCAAATGTAATATGGGAAACATCCATCAAGAACAGGATCCCATACTAAACCAACTAATTGAGGAAAACAACAACACATCACACAGATGGTGGCCTAGAAGCAGGAAAAATGATAACGAAGAACCAGAGCCTCTATATACACAATAAAAAAGAACCAAAAGATGGGCACAACTCTCCAGTCACACAAGGACCTGGAGGGACCTCACAAATAAACAAAGACCTAAATAGTTTACAAACGAAAAAGATGGGGATCATCCCTCCAGTGCCACAAGGACCTGGAGGAACCCCCCAAGGAAACATCAAATAGAATAACTTAGCTTAGCTTGGCTGATACCGGCCTTCCCTAACCGCATGAGCCACTAAGGCAGCACTGTTGACGGAAGACAAAAAAACCCGTCTCAGCAAGGTGGATAGCCCACCTGCTGTCAACCTCCTCCTCTATTTCCCACTTCTTAACTTTACCTTGTACTGTACCCTTCTTGCACCTTCAGAGCTAGTGCTCTCTTCTCTCCGTATAACCAACCAACCCCTCCTTAGTCTGTACTCACCCCTGAAGATGTGAATTACACGAAAGCGCTTGGGAATTTCGTGTTTTCTTCTTTCCTTGTGGTTATCAGCATATGTTTGTATAAATGCGTAAGTTAAAGGGCCACTGCTTAGTAATGTATCATCCCTCAATTTATTTAATATTCAAGGAGATTCCAGGCTGAGGATAATCATAAAATATCAACACTACAGGTTATTTATGCGTGCTCATCAGTTCTGGCTTCCGCACTTCAGAAAATTTATTGAGGGATAAAATTTATCGTACACTCATTATGTTTCGTTAACCATGGACTTGTAGTGACGGTACACTGCCTGTTTATGTTTAAACATAACCCAGGGTTTTAAATGACTGTACTACACTCCAGGCTAATGAGCACTTACCCTCAAACGAAATTACAAATTTGCCTTCTCTGTGTTTTTCTCCAATCAACAACCGTATAATGATATATCCATCAAGCCATAAAACACTTTCAGGCATGGAAGCTTTCATGAGACTGCATTGAATACAGTTAATTGGGTGATGCAGTATTTATGAGATAATAATTTGACGTTTGATAGATGAACTTGGCTCTTTCCAGAGTGGTAAGCCAAGATTGTGGCAACCGATATGGATCTTTAGCATTAGAAAGGTTTTACTTTACCCATTTACCTTACAGGTATTTAACAGGATTCTTGTGCCACTTCTACAGTTGGAGGAAACATTTACCGAAGTGAATATGAAATGGCGTGTATCGCTGGCCGGCAATATGCAGTACAGTACGTGTATCGCTGGCCGGCAATATACGCAGGGCCGGATTCAGGAGTGGGCAAAGTGGGCAGCTGCCCAGGGGCCTCCACAATCTGGGGGCCTCCACATATTACCATATTTTATTTATTTGTTTATTCATTTGGATTATCTTTATTTTCATTCTTTAAAAATCATGTTTATCTATTCCATCACGTAAAACTGTGTTAAGCACGAAGCGTGATAGAAATTAGGCTAGCTACTCCTTGAAATTCATGAATACCTGGTTTTCCTATGAACCGCATATTTTTAATGAATGCTATTGTTTGTGTTGCTAATAATATATTTAGAATTCCACTCGCTTCACTCGCCACCCCACCCTCTTGGGTAGTTATAATGAGGGGGCCTCCACAAAGAGGCTGCCCATGGGCCTCCACAGGTCTAAATCCGGCACTGAATATACTTTTATCGCTGGCCGGTAATATAACGGGGTAAACATTCTTGATGCTATCTCTATAGCTTGGAGAAATGTTTCTGATGGTAAGATGTGTAAATATTCAATTAAATATATATGTGAAGAGGCAAACACGATGCGCTTTTCTGCTTTGAGGATTCTATATACTGTCCAAGCATCCATGTTCTGCCTCCCTTGCTCATTAAAAATCTGCCCCCTCCCCCATCCCTCTCTGTGGCCCAGCGACACGGGTTTTCCAAATGACCACTTCACGCACCCTCCCTCAGTTGGTGTGCGGCTTGAGTAGAAGCAACAGCTGTGAGAACGTCGTGTCGGCCTAGTCTAGTAACCGGTCAACTTTATACGATGGCTACGGTAAGTGTTTGCATTTGGCAAACACCCTTGAATGTACAGTAATAGTAATCTTCAATGTAACGCAAATAACTCTTTTCATAATAATGACATTATATATACAAATCCTGATGGATATTTTTTTTACATTATAAGGTAAATCATCATTTTTAATTCCTATATTATGTTTGCACTTTATTTGTTATATATAAGTGAGATTTTACATTTAGGACTAACCAAATGGACCTTGCCCACCTTTCCTGATTATCTCCTATTCATTGAACTGATAAAATTTGTAAGTACGAAGTGAATAGTACTAATATTGGTGCTACTATTAGCGTGTGCTGTTCATAGATATCTTTAGTCTAACCTAACCTGACTTAACCTAACCTTTCCTAATCTGACCTAACCTATCCTAATCTGACCTAACCTAACTTAATCTGACCTTACCTTACCTAGCCTGACCTAATTTAACCTAACCTGACCTAACCTAACCTAACCTGACCTAACCAAAGCTAACTTAACCTAAATCTCTTGTAGACCGCACGCTTATGCCGTGGATTGGATATATAATAATTATTTTAATGTGTATTTTTTATAAATGTTTGTAGTTCTATTACAGATGTAAGTTAAATTCATAATTCAATAAAAAAAACATGTGCGCTTCGAATTAAGTTAACTGAAATTTAATGTTTGGCGTTAATATCCAGCCGGGTTTTCTTGACTAGTGCTTTTTATATTATTAATTTTTGCTGCTACCACTGTTGCTGTGGCGGCTGTTTTAACTAAACATTAATAACACGATGATTTAAGAGTACTCAAGAAGACAATGGCTGAGTCCTCCCTTCCCCCATGGACCGGAGCAGGTTCAGTTGAAAATGTAAATTTACATGTTCTCTGCAAATGTCTTTTCACGCCTATGATTCTACAAGTTATCTTACTCTGCTTATGATTACTTATGATATTATTTTGTTTTAATTGTTTCCATGTTTGTGACACTTAACCTGCCCTATAGACAAGTAATTTGGTGGTGAGGTTAGTGTTTTTTTTTATAACAGAGATTGGGTGAGTTAGGTTTTGCTAGGGAGGGGTGGTAGGGTATTATTATTTTTTATTTATTTTTTATTTATTTTTTGTTTTTTTTTAAGATTTATAGGAATACTACCTACTCGGACCTTAAGCTAAAATGCTGGTCCACCCACTGCTGGGATAAAACACCAGCATCTTTTTGGTTAACTGTACATCTCCACCACTAGCGTGGGGGTGGATGCTCGGTAAGAAACTGGAAGGTTTCTTGAGAGTGGTTGGTGGTTAGCATTTTGGCAACCTTCTCTGCTGTGATAGGGGGTTGTATGTTTTTCCTAGCTAATTGTGTTCCAGGGCACTCTATGAGGTAGTGCTGCAGTGAGTTTTCTGCTCCGCTGTCGCAGGTCTTGCACATGCGCTGCTCTGCTGGTACTTGTACAATGATTTCCCATATGCATGGGTATCCAAGTCTCAGTCGGTGGAAGATGACTTCTTCCCTTCTTGTTATGTCCTTCATGAGTGGTGGTCTCTCATAATTCGTGACCAGATAGTACCACCTGGCCGATCGTGATACTAGTGTTAATCTTCTATGTTTGTCTATCTTCCACTGGGCAGTTCGTGTTATTGTGGTCTTCTTTATTTGCTCCTGACTGGGCGGGATGTTCATCTCAATGTTTTGCTGTCCTAACGCAGCCTTGGCAGCAGCATCAGCTGCTGGGCACCCAGTTAATGATAACTTGCCGATCTTGTAGTTTTAACCCTTGCAGTAGGCCAACAACGGATGTCTTGAGATGAATGTTGTCTCTATGTTCTCTGCAGTGTAGTGCTTCAATAGCACAACGTGAGTCAGTGTGTATTACAACGCCTTGTTGACTGTTTATGGAAGCGTGTCTTAGGGCTCCAAGTATGGCAGGTAGCTCAACTTGCAAAGTAGAGCATCCATCTGAGGTTCTCCAAAGGGACGTGTTACCTCCTTCTATCGTGAAGGCTGCTCCTGCCTTCGTACTGGTGGGCTCTACGGAACCGTCTGTGTAATACACTGTACTATTGTGTGGTGTTAGAGCCTTCATGTTTCTCTCTGCTACCTGTCGGAGCTCATGCAGGTTACAGTCAGCCTTTCTTGTCCCAGTTTGTAGAATGTTGATGACTGCTGGCGGGGACTCCCACGGTGCTGGGGTACTGTAGTCTGGACTCATTGTATCAGGTCCTTTGCTGAGGATTGTGTCTTTCAATTCCAGTCGATTTACAGCGTCAGCTGCGTACAATAGCCATGTTTTCTTGTTAAAGACATCTCTTAAGGTTCAGTGCTCGTAAGAGTCCATTCTTGATGTCACTTTCCCGAGCCCTGGTAATCAGTTTTTTTGCAAAGCACGCTGTTAATCGTTCCGTCTTGGTTTGGAGAGATGTGAGACCTGTCTCCATGTGTAAGTTTTCAATTTTTGTTCACATAGGTTTTTTTTATGGGATTAGCCCACCAGGGCACAGGTCAATGACCCACATCAGGGCCTGGGGGTGAAAATATTATTATTATAATAATAATAATAATATTAATTTAAAAACATATAAATTGTAATATATATATATATATATATACTGTATATATATATATATATATATATATATATATATATATATATATATATATATATATATATATATATATATATATATATATATATATATATATATATATATAGAATAAAACTACAATGTAATAATAATAATAATAATAATAACAAAAAAAAGATCAATAGTGCGAAACAATACATATACTGTATGTTGTGTGGTCAAAGTAAGAGAAACAATTGAGACCCTGCAACTGTGTGCAAATGAGGCAGAAAGTCAGATCAGCAACCTGGGACTTGGTCACAATTTTTGTGATGCCATATGGCAGCAGGGTCTACCATTAGACAACACATTATGCTTCCAATATCTTCCCAGGCGGTAGTACCTCCCTGTTTGATAGCTGCCTACTACCTACAATGACTCTCATAGCGTTATTCTGGGCAACCTCCAATTCTCCCACTGCCACCCAGACAGTGTGTTAAGAGCCGGTGTCTCATAGTCTGTTAATGATCGATTGGCGTGTATATATAGCGTTCTTAGGACTACAGTACACGTCCCGCACCCACCTTGGGTCCTGTCATGGCTCTCATCATGTTGACTCTCTTACCCATTCGGTCTCTTAGATAGTTTATCTCATTGTCAAATTTGAGGCCTTTGTCAATCCAGATGCCCAGGTATGTGTATACATTGACCCATTGTAGGGCAATACCTTGTATTTGAAGTTGTGTCACCGGCTCATTGTGTCCAATCCTCATGGCTTTCGAGTTTGGGATTGATATCTTGAGCCCGAGCCTCATACATTCTTCACTGGTGAGGTCTAGTGCTCTTTGGACTTTGCTGATCTGATTTCTGCCTTTTACTATCAGTGCTAAGTCATCAGCATAGCATAGCAGTTTGGTACCCTCTTGAAAGGGGAGCCGACACAAGTTTTCCATGAGGATGTTGAAGAGAGTTGGACTAAGAACTCCTCCTTGTGGTGTGCCATTTTCCAGTCTTTGCTGACCTGAGACTTGTCCTTGACAGGTAACTCTGTTTTGGAGATAGTCAACAATCCAAGCCAGCAGGCATCCCTTGATGCCTTTCCGGGCCAGAGTGGTTACAATGGCCTGTGCATTTGCCAGCTCAAATGCTTTCTCTAGATCAAGGAACTACGATTGTCTTATTTTGACCAATCGATCCCAGGAGAGTGGCCAAACTGTGTGCAGTGCTGACACCTTTGGTGAATCCAAAGATATTGTGGTGAAGTGGTCCAGTTTTCCAGAGGAGTCGTGTAAGGATCACCCTATCGGCGGTTTTGCCGATGCATGCTGTTAGTGATATTGGTATGAAATTCTGGGGATCATTGGGTTTGGGAATAGGAACAATGTTTGCTCTTTTCCAAGCTGGCGGGATTTTGCCTGTTGACGATGAGCAAGTTCACCAGCAAGTCCTGCATTGCTGAGCAGTGAATAGGTTATATCATCACTGCCATGGGCGGTGTCTTTGCTTGTTTTCCTGGCCCTTCTGATTTCTTCTGTAGTAAACAGACAGTCTGTAGTGTCAGTTTGTTTAATTGCATGTCTGACTACTACTTCTCTCACCAGTTGTACTTGCTGTAGATGAAGTCTTATTTCAGGAGGTAGTTGAGCTGATGACGAGCGTAATGCAAAGTGCTCTGCCAAGCGATTTGCTTCCTGTAGTGGCTGGGGGTGGGCTGAAACTCTGGGCAGTTTTCCTGTTGCTACCCTGAGTTTTCTCCAGAGTTCTCTCAGGCTGGTGTGTGCATTAAAGGCTGCACACCACTCGAGCCATTTGTTTTCCCTAATTTTCTGAGTAATTTGACGAGCATGTTGGACAGCAGCTCTCAAGAGTTTCACTCCCTCAGGGGAAGGGTATTGTCGGAGATGTCTTCTGAATGTGTTGATTCTGTGATTCTGTTCTCTGACTTCGTCATTGTAGAACCAGTAGTCTTTGTGGTGTCTATTTGTAGGGTTTGTTTTTGGTATTGCTTCCTCTGCTGCGTGTTGTATGGCACCAGTAAGGTCCTGGTTTAGTTGGTCAATATCTTCTGCTGATTCATAGATAGAATACCATTTTTGGAGTTCATCTTGATATAATTTTCAATTTGCTTTCTTGGTATTCCATCTGGGTGGCGGACGTGGGGGAGGAGGGAGTAGCTCCATCCTCAAAGTAGTTGTCGTTGCAAAGTGGTCACTGGTCAGCTCATCATCTACTTCCCACTGAGCTACTGGAACGAGCTCAGTGGAGATGAATGTGAGGTCCAATGTTCCTCCCAGTATGTGAGTTGGTTCCCCAGTATTAATGAGCGTTATTTCTGGAACATCTGTCAGCAGTTCCCTTAGGTGATGACCATCCTGGTTCATTGTTGTGGTCGAATTGATCGTTGGATGATGGGCATTGAAGTCCCCAGCAATGAGCACAAGTTCCTGAGTTGCTTGTGTCAGTAGTTCACCGGCTTCCAGTCGTTTGGTTGGCGGTTTATAGATGTTGTATACTACAAGACTGTCGTTTGCCAGGTGTATCCGAACAGCTTGTGCCTCTACTCCATCTCCATAGTGAGCTGGTTCTACTTCTGAACTGGGGATGGTCGCCCTGTCGAGAATCATGTTGCCATGGGAGTTGGGCCCTTTTGGTACAGAGTACTGTTGGTGTTCAGGCAAGCGGAATTGTTTATCCCATGACATCAGGGTTTCTTGCAGAATGAAGACATCAATATTTTTAGCTATGGCTACTGCTTGTACAGTATGCCGTTTGTTGGACAGGCCTTGTACATTCCACTGTGTTATCTTGAGATGACAAGGAGGTGGGGCTATTCTATCATTATCTCCTCGTCGCCGGTGCTGTAGTTGCTCTCGGCGTTCATGGTTGAGTCTCTCTCCTCCTCGTTCGTTAGGAATGGTGTGCTCATTGGTGGCGGTTATCTTGGGCACCTGCTCCAAGGGAGGAACAGGAGGTGGAATTCTGCTTGTTATTGGAGGAATCGCGGGAGTTTTTTCTTCTCTCTTCAGGGTGTTGTCGCTCTTGCCTGTGATCGTGTGTTTGCTGACGGTCTGTGTTTGTTGTTCTATTCCTCGTGATCTGTTGCGAGGGGCTTGAGGTTTCACGGTTTTGAGTGATCTCTTGGATGGCAAGTTCTTCCTCTTGTCTGATATCTGTCTCAAGGGCGTCGTCTGTTCCATTTGTAGTTGTGGAGTTTTGGGGGTCTGGTCTTCCTGCATCTTTTCTGTGAGCTGTGTCATAATTGCATTTATTATATTTTCGGTGCTGGTATCTTGTTTCTTTATTATAGTAGAGAGAGTCACTATCATAATGGTGATCATCTGTTTTATTTGTTCTTCTGTGAATGCCGCTTGTAGATTGGCAGGCTGAGGTGTATTCAGTTGGGTGGTCGCCTGAAGGGGTTGCAGTGTCCCAGACAATTTGGTGTTCTCCACCAATACTGGAGTGTTTTGTGCTTTTACTGCTATACAGCTCTAGAGCTGCGGTTGTGGAGTCCACTGATTTGTCATGGCTTCCTGCATGGACTGATTTTGTCCCGGTGTTTTCAATTTTCTCCTGTAGCCTGGTGGGGGAAGTGCAGGGGAGGAATCCTCTGACACTTGAGGCGGGGTGGGTGTTGGGTTGGCTATTTTCTGTCGCTGTTGACCCCACACGAATGTGTTCTGAGGTGCTTCTGTTTTGTTTTGTGGTTGAACTTTTGCCATTGCAGCTTTCATCAGCTCTCTCCTCTCTGGGCATGATGTGCTCCAAGCGTGATGTTTCTTTCCACAATTTGGGCACTTGGCTGTCGTGATGGTTCCGTCCTTGTGTTTTTGAATACACATTTCTGTCTTGTGGCTTAGGCTGCAAATGCCACATCCCACTTTTTTGTGGCACCTGGATTGGCGATGTCCAAATTTCTGACATTTGTAGCATGGGACAGAAGGACGCAACTTGTAAATCCACCAGTTGCCTAGGTCTACCTCCTCTGGGACTGTCTCCTTGATGTCCACTTGCACTTGCCTTGACTGTGCTTTGTTCTGACTTGTAACACAGCGCTCTGCCTTGGTCACTTTTGAATGTTTTATGATAACTTCTACAGGTAGTTCCAGAGGATATTGTAGTAGGACCACTCTGGTTGCTTTCTCCTCGGGGTCTAATGGTATTATCTTGACCGTCTTCCCGTTGAGGTTGGTGACCTCGCAGAGGATCTTGGCTGTGTTGTGGTCTTGGGGGGAGAGTATCAGGTCTCCAACTAGATTGGGCTTCACACTGAGCTTGTTGTTCTTGTATTCTAGTTCCAGTGCTACTACTACCGCGTATGCATTTTTGAACTCGGTTTCTTTGGGAATTTTGTACTTCATCACAGTCGGAATCGCGAAGGTGGGTGGTTCTGCCACGGGTTGGATTGCTGGGGACACATTGTCTATGTTGTTTTCCTTCCGAGGCCTCTTGTGGCATTGTCCTTCCATTGGTTACGTCTCTCTCGCTCGTCTTTATATCAATAAATTGACAATGAAGGCTCACTACACCTGCCTAGTTCCTTGTTGCCCTAGGACCAGTGCCGTAGCCAACCCCCCCCCCCCCCAACGGGGGTCGTGTACCGAAGACAGGCAAGTCCAATAAACAGAAAATGGACCACATTCTTAGGTATCTTTGTCATATTTGACCATTCATAGTCTCGATAAACTTTTTGTGTTGTTGCTGCCGAATAAAATGTTGTTTCTCTCACACTTTTAATTTAATTCCAGTTTAATGAAAGCCATGCCTTTACCTGGTTATGCAAACATTCCTCCATAGTTGATTGAAAATGTTCAGACTAGAGCCTACACTCCGGCACCTCAGTTATCCAAAGAGATAAGAGCGCCTTTAACTGCCTAGCTTATGCTACAGACGGGCAAGCGTTGACCTAATTGAGATGGATAAACATTTCAAAGGGGTCACAGCTCAAGGTTTAAGAAGCCACAAGTCCAGAAAACTTTTTTGGAGTGAGAATTGTGAACTCTTAGAACAACGTGCCAGAGAGTGTTGTACCGAGTGTGAGCTCTTTCAAGACCAGACTTGACCAACACTGGAACAGATTTAGATGCATTCAGGAGCCAGTGCATACTTGCCAACAGCGCGTAACAGACATGACCGACTCCCCAAGCGGCTAATGAGCCGATCAGTGGCGAAGAGGTTAAAAGTAAAAGTAAAAGTGCATTTGTTTTACTGTACTTTGAACGTTACTTAAGCTCAGGTAAATGGAGAGTAATGAATTGTATTTGCAATGTACATGGCGATTCCAGGATTATTAAATGGAGGGAGGCACTTGTCCATTGGAGAGGGCAACCTCAGAGAGAGCAAGTAGTAGGATGATCAATGATATATGTAATGCTGACTAATCTTTGCGATCTCGAATTCTTATATCAGCAGAATATGTTAAATTTTCATCGCGAAATTATTACCCTATTATAATATTTAGCCTCCAGACGTGCGATACCAATGATTCTATATTAGTAAAATTATTTTGACGTTCACTTTAATGCACAATACGCGTAATGGTCGTTTATTGTCTTTGTAAGTTCAACAAATACCTTCTCTATTCTCCCACCCGAAGCACGTCATGTAAGGGAGGCTGAAATGTGTTAGAGCATTTAAATATCACACGATATATTGGGTCAAAGATCACTCAGTTGTCTAGTGTCTCCACAATATGCATAATTAGGTGCTACTATTGTGTGTGGTCTGCCAATGTATCTGGCTAACCTAACCTAACCTAACCTATCCTCGCCTGACTTTCGGTAGACCTCAGTCACCGCACGCTATAGCAGCATCCATGTTTACTTCAAATAAGAACGCCATACTGCATCAACGTATTCTACACGTGCATTATGTACAGCCATCTGAAGTTTCCTTTATCTATGCAATTACGATCACGGTATCATATTCATCTTCCCTTTTATAATTTTCAACGTTATTTTTACGATCAAAGTACTTCTGTTAATTATCTTATCTCCGTCACATTACCACTTGAGGGCAAGGCATGTTTGTGTGACCTACTTATCAGCTCTCCATATCTACCACAGCGGGTGTTCAGGTTACCTGGCACCCCGTGATTGTCAGGGCTTTTACACGCTCACGATAATCTCTGACCAGTAGAATTCGGGCAAAACCTTGACGAGTACATTGAGATACGTCTGGTGAAGCTTCAGTTTTTAAAACGAACAAGCATGGAAATGGCTTGTAGCCGAAATTTTAACATTGAAAATTTTAGTTTTTTTTATAACTTCGGAAAAATTTCGTTTAGTTTTGCCTATTTATTGTTTGTCAATGCAGGAACAGAGCAAGAATAATTCATGATTTATTTCTGCGAGTGTGGAAGACAGCTGATGACTGCAACATTTGTAGAAACTGTCTGTTGTAATTCCAGATATATAAAACTACTAAAATTAAAAACAAATAATAATAATTTTTTTCACTCATGTTAAAACGCTTTTGATTTTCAAGTCAGAAATTAATTTCTTCATCGTTTCCATTAAATTTAGTGGTATATTCAAATTAGACTCAGGTTGGTCGACATATCATAATTCGGGGATTAGCTCACCCGGGCACAGGTCACTGACCCACATCGGGGCCTGGGGTAATAATAATAATAATAATAATAATAATAATAATAATAATAATAATAATAATAATAATAATAATAATGATAATTCATTGTAAATAAAATTCATGATAAAAATTTGAAAATAAAGTAAAAATTATACTAATAATAATAACAACGCTGTAATAATAATAATAATAATAATAATAATAATAATAATAATAATAATAATAAGTATTATTATTATTATTATAATAAAGAACCATAAAGAGATACAAAAATGAAAAAAAAAACATCAAAAGTGAGATACAATATACAGTATTATGTTGTGTTGTCAATAGTAAGAGAAACAATTGAGACCCTGCAATTGTGTGTAAATGAGGCAGAAAGTCACATCAGCAACCTGGGACTTGGTCACAATTTTCGTGATGCGTTAGTTACATAATTACAATATGTTATCTGTTTAGTGTCGCCTAGTCACCAGACTTCTAATGCACTCCGCCGGACCACATGAACTGTGCGTGGACAACTCAGCCTGTCATACTTTTACTTTAACTTTTATCTTTTTCGCCACTCATCGGCTCGTTAGCCGATTGATAGGTTTATTGCGATACAAAAAAAGTAAATACATCTCAAAGGGATGAAGTGACATAAGTCATCCCCACCCCAGTCCAGGAATGTCCCTCATAGGACTCACATAAATCCCCAGTACAGATATATCTCATATAATCAATTATAGTACTGTACGTACAGTTATAGTCTTGATGCAAAATTTCTATATTTCTTTAATATTTCATATATTTTCCTATTTTTAAACATCCACTCTATTTGTTTGGAGACATTATTTATCTGGACATTTCTATATACATTAAGCAATGGGCATTCAGTAATATTTATATCCTAATCTTAACCTCATATACACTGAATCTTTCCACCTGCTCCTATCTTTGCCATCTGTAAAATTTGTGTTCATGAGAACATGATGGTAATGTTTCATTGTTTCACTTTTCTCATACATTTCATTCCTTTTTATATTATCTTCTATTGATTTTATTTTCCGCAATTTGCTCCTTAATTGTTTCAAAGTTTTAATACACATTATGTCGATCTCAGACTTTTCTGTGGCTCTTTTTGCTATTATATCTACTGCTTCATTAAGACCAATGCCCACAGGTGAAGGGACCCATACAAATCAAACACTATGGCCTTTTTTCCTTATTGTATTCACTAATTTTCTACATGAACCAATAATGTGTTCTAAGACTGGACTCCCGCTGTTCAAAGAATCCAAAGCTGCCCTACTATCAGCAAAAAAATATGCATCTTTATTCCTCTTTACAACACTTTCCAATCCTACTAACATTGCATATAACTCAGCTTGTGTTGATGATACAGTATAAAAATGCTCAGCCGGAGTCCAATTTTGGTGTTATCAGTACCTTGTTCTGTGTACTGTCTTATAAGGCTCCCACACCCAGCCCTGCCACTTGACACAACTAAACCATCACAATATACATGCAAGGTGTTAATTTTAAGCAAATTACTAATCTTATTCCCATTTAAAGCCCTTAACTGTCCTGGTTCATGTAATGATTGTGAGAGGCACAATGTCTAATTCTACTTCTCGCAGGTGGACAGTGTTGGGGGGAGGGGGGATTTGTGACATTTTTATTTACTCTATTTTTGTCCTATCTTGTTAATATATCTGTGTATAACTTTTACTTTTACCCTCTTCACCCCTGATCGGCTCGTTAGCCGCTCGGGCGATCGGTCACGTCTCTGATTACTTTTCCTTTTCTTTTATCCTCTTCACCAAAAGATCCGCTAGCTAGCCGCCCGGGCAATCGGTCACGTCTCTGTCACGCACTGTTGGCAAGTACTGGGCATGCACCCGCTCCAGTGTTGGTCAAGTCTGGTCTTGAAAGAGCTCACACTCGGTGCCGTCACAACACTTTCTGGTAGATTGTTCCAAGAGTTCACAACTCTCACTTCGAAAAAGTTTGCCCTCACAGTTTTCTGGACTTGCGGCTTCTTCAATCTTGAGCTGTGACCCCTTGTGGGGCGAGCGTCCGCCAGCTCCAAGTAAGGACACTCGACTGAGTAGTGCCCCTTGAGATGCGTATACACCTCAACTAGGTCACCCCTTGCCCGTCTGTAGTATAAGCTAGGCAAGTTCAGGCGCTCTAATCTCTCAGGGTAGCTGAGGTGCCGAAGTGCAGGCACCAGTCTGGTGGCCCTCCTTTGAACATTTTCAACCAACTGACAGTCCCTAGCATATCTCTGGGACCAGACGGGGTGACAGTACTCCAGATGGGGAAGCACTTCACTCTTGAAGATCGTTACGAGGGACGTCTATATATCTGAACGACCTTCTTATAAGACCCAATAATTTATCTGCCTGATTTACCATCAACTCTTTTTCATTTGCCACTTTTTATCCTCAATTTATTTATTATGTGATCTATGATATTTATTTATATCGTACTGTACAGTATATTAGTGGTATTAAGAAGTAAACATTAAAAAAAATACACGGGTTTTATATACAATATGTAGATCAGTGTGTTATTATAGCCTGTATAGGACATTGAAAGTTATATGACACTTTTTTGTATTTGTATTACATAAATGATTGCATATATGAAATAAATAGAATTGCCTCGTTATTACCCCTATCCTTACTTATCCATTTTTTCTCTTTTAACCTAAATTGTGTAGCCGAACTCAGACCCAAAACCCGAAATTTCACATGCGTACTTTACATCATTTTGACTTCCACGTGATCAATCTCATAGCTTCTCTTAGCTTTAAGCCGGTTTCTTTTAAGTTTCAGTCTCTTTAGGACACATTGCTATATTTGCAGATGAAGAAGTGGGGCCGCGGGGAGTACTGGGGCCTGGGGAACGAGTTTGACCCAGACTGGGTGCTGACAGAGAAGCAGAAGAAGATTCAAGAGGACCTCATAGAGCTCTGTAGGGTTAAAATCAGACCCAATGCGGTAAGTTCAGCTATTGCACTGATCATTTTTTTCACTTAATATACCACTGAATATGTTTGTTCAGTTGAAAAAAAACAAACATAAAATACAGTGGGTCATATTCAAGAATTCCTCTTTATCTGTTACACCTTACTGTCCTGGGGAAGCTATCATCTAAGGAGGTGGCCACGAGGACCTCTAGGCTAGTCTACAGTAAATATTTCTTTTTCCTTCCCTCCAGCTCGATTCTTTCTTGCTCCACCTTTCCCTCTCACACATAAGGTGTCTCCTAAATCTGCTGCACTGAATTTATAAACTCTCCTTGTCATCCTATCCTCTGGCGTCCTCCTCACATTTCTATACTCCACACCCAGACATTCTGAACCTTCCTTGGCCAAGCTGGAACACCTAGCCCCCGTTGGTACCAGTCACTAAGTAACGTTGTCCTTCAGATTTAACTGGTACTTGGTTCACGACAAAACCAGGCCAAGGTTAAAATATTACAAGGGAAATTACGACGGAATGAGGGAGGAGATGAGGGGGTATCCACAGTCCTGACTCACTAAGGTATAAGAACGCAGACACTACGCTGAATATCATAGCTAGTAAAGTGAACCATTTGATCGATAAATATATACCCAAGACCATACCCAGTGCCCCCAGGAATACAAAGAGACCACTACACATGAACTATGCGGCAATGGACAAAGAAGTAGAAAACTAAGAAATTCGAGACGTGGGTTAGGACAAATGATGAACAGGACAGGAGGATGTATGCCAGATTCAGGAACCAAGCAAAGTCAGAGTGTAGAAGGGCTGAAAAAGAGTTCCATAGGCAGATTGCAAGGTGAGGTCAAGTCAAACCCCAAGGCGTTTTACTGCTATGCAAAGTCGAAAATATAAAAAAAACACGAGTAGGTGTATCGGACCTGAGGCTTCAAGATGGTAGTTGCGAAGATTAGGATCAGGACAAGACGGAGGTGTTGAACAGCTTCTTTTCCTCGGTGTTCACATGGGAGGATGTGAACAATCTTTCCTGCGGGTGAGGAAACGCGGCTCGACACAGGGCTGACCCTCATTGTGGTCCCAGAAGAGGATATAAAATACATTGTCAAAGCTAAAGAAGGTTCATAAGAGTCCCGGCCCTGACATGGTGCATCCCACAGTGCTAAGAGAGTTGTGTAACGATCTTGCTGAGCCCCTGAAGATCCTGTTTTGTAAATACCTGAATGAGCAGAAGGTCCCCAGTGATTGGAAAATGGCTTACGTGAATCCTATTTTCAACAAGGGCGATCGTAACTCTACGAATAATTATAGACCGGTGAGCCTGACCAACGTAGTATGTAAAGTACTGGAGAACATTATAAGAGATGCCATGATAGAACATCTGCTTCGAAACAATCTTGTAAAGGATTGCCAATACGGTTTTATGCCGGGGAGCTTCTGCATAACACAATTACTCAAAGTACTGGATGTTTGAACCCAAATTCTGTAACAGTGGCAATATCGACAATATATACCTAGATTTTGCCAAGGCTTTCAATAGCGTACCTCGCGAAAGGCTGAGAAATAATGTAGTATTACTGATACGTAATTTGTCATAAGGTGTTTATTTAGGATGCCGTATTGCGGATAAAAATAAGTATATATTAAATGCGTCCTCCGAGAGTGTGAATTTGTTACCAGAGTTTAACAGTTAATTCATGTAATGAGGTTTATGATAAACTGCCTATGTGCTTATGCTTGAATTAATGAATGTATGTATCTTTATATAATTTAGCTAATTATCGTTCTCGCCAGGAATGGTCATCCCAACGATTATGAATATACTCATTTAAAAATACATCATTACCTCAGGACGAAATCGGACACATTTGTAACAGCCAATCAGTTGTAACTCTTGAGGAAGGGGCGGGGCATCTCTTCTCAGCTGGGAAAAAACGCACTATAAAGCTAGGATTCCCTTCACGCGTTAACACTGAGCTACAAAGAGGCCCTCCTTGCTGTACGCTCCCAAGAAAAGAAAAAACCAGCAGTAAAGAAAAACCAAGAAAAGAAAACTCAACAGAAGCCGCCCACCACACAGAACCAAGAACACCACGTGGCCCGTGGTGCTGAAGCCCACGCGGCCCGTGGTGCTGAAGCCCACGAGGTCAACCTCACCCTCTCTGACTTCTTCCACACCTATGAGGACTTAATACACGAGGAAGACGAACAAGAAGACCCAAACACAAACGAATGGACACTCCAAGAGAGCAAGAAGAGGAGGAGAGTGAGAAGAAAATCGACATCAAGCTAAGAAGACCAAGACATCCCCTCCACACAAGAAACCAAAACACAATCAAGCCGACCAAGCACTGAACATCCATTGCCCAACCCAACACGCACCTGACGCTTGACCTGACGCTAGCCTGGCTTTGTCTTGTCGCCTCCCTGCCGCGTCCAGGCGAGTTGCTGCTGCTGCCTCCATCTTATAATCCCTCACGCAAGCGGTGTTTAGCCACTGCATCTGTTCTCTCCTCCTAAAATTCACTTCAATCCTCCCTTTATTCTTCTCCTGAACCTCCTTCCCCCCTGTCACTAGCATTTTTCGATTCGATTCGACGCGTTAACATTAGCGCCCAAAATAGATCACATTGAAATGTACACGGTTGTTTCCATTGGCACGGTTGCGTTAGCATTATGCGTTTGCAGTACATGCCAATCGCTCCCTGTAGCAATTTAAAACGCAAACGCACTGCAAACGCATGAATGGAATCCTAGCTTAACACTTCTCATAAAACCAAGATCCACATTAACCCCATGGGTAACGATACTTTTTTGGGTAACTACATGCTGAACTATTGTGATCTTTGCAGTTCTGTATCATGGGCGTCCGCTAGGGGGAGGGCAAGAGGGGGTAGTTGCCCCCACTGGATCAGGCTTGTGTCAAAATATATAAGAAACAAATACCCCCCCCCCCAAAAAAAAAGGGGGGGGGATTTAAAATTTAACCAAAACGAAGGGAAGAAAAAACAAACCACAAAAATATTACCCTACCGAGCCTGACTGTGGGGGCTTGCCTATATCCCCTTGCACCCACCCCCCCCCCTCACTCCCCCCCTTGGAAAATTTCCAGCAGACGCCCTTGTTCTGCATGTTTCTTCACATTGCTGAAAAGTTGTTCACTGCATTACTGCCTGAATAGATAGGATTGACCCAGATAAATTAAACAGAAAGTAATTAGATTTTTCAATGAATGTTTGACAGACAGTAAAGGCAATAAGTGTTAAGTTAAGATACATTCTTGACCACTTTCTTTGTAACAGATCCAATGTGACCGAGAATACGAGTATCCTAGAGAATCCTTGAATGCCTTAGCTGAACTGGGACTCTTAGGTCTCATTGTGCCTGAGGAGATGGGAGGTTTGGGGGAGGACCATTTATGCTGTGTCATGGTCTGTGAAACAATTGCTCGCTATGGTTGTCCTTCTACTGCCATGGTTTATAGTGAGTATTATTATGTGATAACCTACGTCACCACCTCTTAATGGTGACTCTTAATATAACAGTGTAATAAAGGATATATACTGTAGATTGCATGTATTAGAGAAATATTTGAACCTCACTGGATGTTTCTGTCCCCATGCACATTAAGTATTTTATTGTTATTGCTTGATGTATAAAGAATGCTTAGGGTATGCAGTACAGTTTATCAATTTTAAACTTCACCAATTTTCTTATACTGACTAGCCATGCATTTGGGAGCCGTTGCTACTCTACTCTTCCGTTGTCAAAATAATCTCCGAAGTAAGGATGTTCTTACACGCTTGGACAAGGACAAACTAATTGGGGGTCTCTCCTATTCTGATCCTGCTACAGGTAAATTTCTCTCTGTGAAATATGTTTCTTAGTTTGATATTTATTATACTCTGTTTGACATGAATAATATTGTACTGTTGCAATTTGAGAGAGTGTACAGGGGCGAATCCAAGAATACCAAAAGGGGGGTCCAAGAAGTCGTGGGTGGGGGAGCATGGCGAGCGCAGCAAACCCATCCAGCTGGGGGTTTTGAGAGGGCGCTGTAACCCCCCCCCCCTATTTTTTTTATCTGACCAGTGTTATGGGCTGAAATTTGAATTACTTTATTGACAATAAAACTATTACATTAAAAGTACAGGTTAGTGCAGTATACTACTCCCACTCTCACATCCCGAGACTAACGAACCTATGAATCCGAGATATCACACAGTGGGTGTTTGAGGCCCAAAGATGGCGCAATGTGTGATGTCTCGGACTCATAGGTTCATGAGTCTCAGGGATCATGGATGGGAGAGAGGACTGATAGGTCTGTATTTGGTGGAATAACATGACAATAGTTGTTATTGTTATAATGTTATTACTACGCCTCAACACTGAAGGATTTTCAGCGTATAACAAGGTTAGTAATACAATTGTCTAGACACTAAAAAATATGAAAGATAGAACTTGCTAATCAACAGTGGCGCACGTCGGTCATACTCCTCAGCGTCCTATTAGGAGGCATTGCTGTATAGATTTTGAACTTTGTTTTTTTTTCTTAATCGGCAGATTCTCTTTGTAGGTTTTCTTATGCAATTTGTACTGGTATTTTAGGTAACTTTTGAAAACACTGCTACCACCCGAGGGAGTTGTTCGTTTTTTCCACTTTTTCCACAGACGTTATTAGCATTCCAGGAAGTATTTGGGGATCCAGGTTAATATTGACGACTGACCCGCGGAGGAGTTATTTGTTTTACTGTTTATATTCTTACTTTATTTTCATCAGTGAGTTCTGATGTGATAAATATTTCTTGTGCAAATGCTTCGTTTGGTAGATAATTAGGTGCCAAGGCGTGCACTACATTGTCTTCTCGGCGGTAATGCGGCGGTGACGTCTCATTCCAGGATGTAAACAGCCAATCATATTAACGTATTTCAAAACACTCTGCCGCCAGGGCTTGATCAACGCCGATGCTAAGTTTATGCTTAAGAACTGTTCGGTACGGACGGTTGCTTCCACGTCCACAAAAAAATTAAAATGACACTACTTCCTTGTAAGCTCTTTCTGTTTAATATACCTGTGGGCCCAGGAGGCGGAGCCTCCTGACTAGGAAGTTATGTAAGGTTAGGTAAATTTGTTTGGTTAGGTTGGTGGTGTCTTCTAACAATCAATGCTTCTGCTGCTTGTTTTTCATGTCAACTAAGGTGTCCACTATAAAACATAGTGAAATTGTGGCGTTTTTATAATCGTTTACTATGAAAAATCAGCCGAGGGTCAGTCGATAATTATCTGGATCAATTTATGATAATAGCCAAGTTTCGATTTTTCCATAAAATATAAAATTTTTACAAAGTTCAGACTATTCTAAGCCACTTTTATTCTATGGTATTTCCGCCGGAAATTTATATTTTCCTAGTATTTTAATAGATAAAACTACCAACAATATTATTTGTTTAAAGTGAGCAGGGCTTTGGAGTAGAGGGAAAATGTGGGATAAAATACTGCAAATAACACCAAAGAAACCTTTGAAAACCTGACCCAATACTTCCTATCTAAAAACACCTTCACCTACTGAACACTGAAAACGTGAATAAGGTAAACTTCTTATAGTTTTAGGATTTTTACAAATTAGGTAATGTTAGGTCAGGTTTTCAAAGGTATTTTTGGTGTTATTTTAATATTTTACCCCACGTTTTCCCTCGACTTCAAAGTCCTGCCCACTTTAAACAAGTGGCTCGAATATGGTCGTCATGCAGATTTTAACCAGGAAAAGGCGGAAGTGTTGAACAAAGTCTTTTCCTCGGTATCCATAAGAGATGATGTGAATAATCATCCTGCATTTGAGGAAAGACGGTTTGACACAGTGATGACCCACATTGTGTTCTCAGAAGAGGATATAAGAAATAAATTATCAAAGTTAAAGATTTACAAGAGTCCCAGCCCTGATATGGTACACCCCAGACTGTTAAGAGAACTGTGTAACGAGCTTGTGGAGTCCCTTAAGATCCTGTTCTGCAAATGTCTGGATGAGCAAAAGGTCCCTGATGACTGGAAAATGGCTTATGTGAGTCCTATATTCAAGAAGGGCGATCGTCACTCCATGAATAATTATAGACCAGCATAGTGTGTAAAATAATTGAGATCATTATAAGAGATGCCATGATGAAACATCTACTACAATTACTCAAGGTACAGGATGTTTGGACCCAAATTCCGGAACAAGGTGGCAATATCGACAATATATACCTAGATTTTGCCAAGGCTTTCGACAGCGTACCTCAAGAAAGGCTGAGAATTAAACTGGAAGGGTACAGGATTCATGGAAGTGTCCTAGTGTGGACTGGCGACTTTCTGCATGATCACAAGCAGTGTGTAGTGGTTAATGGTACGAAATCGTCATGTGTACCTGTGACAAACGGGGTACCACAGGGCAGTGTATTAGGTCCATTGTTGTTTGTTTGTTTCATAAATGACATCTCATAAGCTATACATTCCTCCATACAAATGTTTCCAGATGATGCCAAGTTATTTAGGGAAATTAAGAACCAAACAGACTGTGTACAGCTGCAGAAAGATCTCTGTGAGCTTCAAGAGTGGTCGAAGAAATGGCTGCTAAGATTCAATGTCACGAAGTGTAAGAGGATGCATTTGGGTCGTACTAACAGTAAGGAGGTGTATCATATGTCCCAACGGGATGAAGAAACTACACTATTTGAGACTGAATGTGAGAAGGACCTAGGTGTGTATGTTGACAATGAGCTGAAGTTCTCGGGCCATTGCGAGAAGAAGGTAAATCAGGCAAATAAATTATTGGGTCTTATAAGAAGGTCGTTCAGATATCTAAACGGTTCGTCCTCGTAACGATCTTCAAGAGTGAAGTGCTTCCCCATCCGGAGTACTGTCACCCCGTCTGGTCCCCGAGATATGCTATGGACTGTCAGTTGGTTGAAAATGTTCAAAGGAGGGCCACCTGACTGGTGCCTGCACTTCGGCACCTCAACTATCCTGAGAGATTGGAGCGCCTGAACTTGCCTAGCTTATACTACAGACGGGCAAGGGGCGGCCTAATTGAGGTGTATAAGCATCTCAGGGGGCACTACTCAGTCGAGTGTCCTTACCTGGAGCTGGCGGACGCTCGCCCCACAAGGGGTCACAGCTCAAGATTGAAGAAGCCGCAGGTCCAAAACACTGTGAGGGCAAACTTTTTCGGAGTGAGAGTTGTGAACTCTTGGAACAATCTACCAGAAAGTGTTGTGACGGCACCGAGTGTGAGCTGTTTCAAGACCAGACTTGACCAACACTGGAGCAGGTTCAGCAGGTTCTGATACATCCAGGAGCCATTGCATGCCCAGTACTTCCCAACAGTGCATAATAGAGACGTGACCAACCACCCAAGCGGCTTACGAGCCGATCAGTGGCGAAGATGATAAAAAATAAGAACATCTGTGGAAAAAATGAACGAAATCGAACAACGCTTTATGGCGGTAGCGGTGTTCTAATCACATCATCATTATTATTATTATAATTATTATTATTATTATTATTATTATTATTATTATTAATATTATTATTTTTATTATTATTATTATTATTATTATTATTATTATTATTATTATTATTATTATTATTATTATTATTATTATTATTATTATTATTATTTTTATTATTATTATAAGAATTATTATAAGAATTAAAGGATTAGAAATATTAGTACTTGGAGAGGAAAGGGAGGGTCAGCTGAACCCTCAATGTTATCTGTAACTTTTATGTTTTAGTGTACTGTGTGTTTTACCCTTCATAATTTCTTCTCCCATTTACTCTAAGTCTTTAGAATTTTGACAGACAGAAAAGGACAATTTAGATTTTTTTTAGATTGCCCCGGAGGGAGCTAGTTTATTGGGCACCCCCTTACATCCTGTGCAAGGTGAAGCGCATAAGCGTTTACAGCGCCCTTCTGGGAAGCATGCGGAGTTCATGCTTTGCCTCTATGACTCATGCATTAAGGGCGTAAAAGCCTGAAGGGTCATGGGTTTTGTCAGCAAGTTATATAAAGTGACAGAATGATGAATGTGTGGGGGAAAATTTCCCGGTACAATTTATCTGTTTATGCCAAAGCGTGGCAGGTCCCTAATAATGTCAAGTGCCAGGCCATAGCCATAGGCAGTATTGAGGGACATACCTTTTAGTGTGATTGTGATGGTGTGTACGTCGGTAGTGTCGGCGTCAAGGGGGACGTCGAGAGGTTGGTAGGGGACGTCCTTCTTGGTGTAGATACGTAGTCCACTAGCATGTCCTCATGGTGGTCAATTGATGTGGAGAACTGGAGTGGATGGGCCCCAGGTGCCGGCATGCCGGTGGGGGACGGGGAGCCGGGGGTGGTGTCCTCGGGTCCATGAGCGCGCGGTGGGTGGACGGGGGCAGCCGGGGAAGGGGCAGGCTCGGTGTGGACGCCAGCAGTGGTGCCAGGCAATTTAATAGCATCATCCTGCTGTGAGGTCAAAGGTGAAGATCACTGTTGCTAAAAATAGGTATTTGCATCATACTCTCCTTCTTGAATGAAATATTGTTTCGTGGTAATGTACTGTAGCTAAAAAATAGTATCTGTGCATACTCTGTGTGGAAAAATACGAGACCAAGGACAATAGGTATTGGGATATGCATGTTGTCTCCTTATACTATGTGTTAATGTGACAGTAATCACTCAACCGTTTATTTTATTTCTATATGCCAACTCACCTCCTGTGTTGGATACTGAATAGTGGTGGGTGAAGACACGCATGCCAACCCTCCCGAGATATCACAATTTTTACATATAATATTTTTAGCTAGTACCTGTACTTTACTTACATTATGTGGATCTCAACCAAACTTAGTACAATCAGGTGTGTTGTATTGGTTACACTTTCACTCCTAACATAATACTGTACTGTATTGTCTTTATCATATCACAGAAACCACTTGCTATAACATGCCCTGGTCTCATTTCTGTTTTATCAATGATTATCTCGCAAAATGCATAAAGTCAAAATGAAGTGTTGATGATTCATAATCATCATCTGGTTGCAATATTCCTAATTTTTCCTGTTCATATTAATTTATGTATTCTCTTCCAACTTTATAATTCCCACTCTTCCACCAGTACATCCAACTGTAATTCTTTTATGAATACAGTACAGTAAATCTTTAAACATGGCTTCACTGCTCTTGTTCACATACTGAAAGTACTGTAACCTTTAGTATTTGTTACTTTCTTTCAGGTGGACACAACTGGTATCCACTGTCTTCCAAGGTAAAGTATGTTGATGATGATAACATACAACTCCTAAAGTATGGAGCGTGGTCCACTAGTGCTGGTTACGCTGACTGGTACACTGTTCAGACCATCAGTCCCAATCATAATGGTGACTTTTCTAACCTTTCCTGCTTCCTCGTTTTTAAGGTGAGTAAAAAATAAAGAATTATAAGTAGATACAAAAAAAATGAAATGTTGAGAGTTATGAAAAGATCAAGTAGAGCCAGGGAGGAGTTTCTTGGATACAGTATAGAGGGTTGAAGAAGTGTTCAAGGATTCAACGTAGTAAGATCATGTACCCTAATAGACTGAAGCCATTTTGCTCTTCACAGGATGAAATACGTGCAAATACAGATGACTGGAAGGCGCTGGGGATGCACGGCAACATGTCAGGCCCACTGGTTATTGAGGGCAAGTTTAACCTGGATAGAATGGTTGGCCCACCTGGTGATGGTCGTTTGGTAGGTTATATACTGTATGATTGTTTTGTGTTGTATGTACTGTACTTGTAAAAATAAAATATAAATATATTGTTTTTGATCCAAAACTTGTGCAAAGTCTCTCCAGGTTATTTTACCTTCAATATTTAGCATTCACCTACCTACCATTTTCCCCTTTCTCCTAAATACTGTATTCCCATAATTTTTTCATAGATCTAACTCGTCTTAGTATGTAATGTACTTCTTCATTTGTTTTTCTATTACATTATTATGACTTATATTTTACGTTCCATAGTGTAGTGTAGTGTATGTGGCTAGTTCTCTAATTTCTCTTTGTGTTTGTGTATTTTCTCTTTGTTAGGCTTACATACATACGTACATGTAGGAGATCTCGCATTGAGGATGGATCAGTCTGGTGCTGGGAAGTTGCTGCTTGGTAGAGGTGTTGCTGTGGAGGAGCTTCTTTAGAGGAGGTCTTCTCTGCTTAACAGCGTTGTGTTGTGTGACCTTCTTGGCTTTGGAGTCATGAGTTATGAGGTGAAAGAAGATTATTAAGGATTGAAGAAAAGTGGTGAAACTGAAATACAGTAGGAGTAAAAAGAATCTGGACTCGACCAGATTGCTTCATCTTTTCTATATTTTTTCTTTGTTCTGCTCCTTTGGGTCGTCAGACCTTTGTATTAGTATTGGTTTTTTTACATAGTGCTGCTTATTATACTTTTTACTTATTTATTTCTTATTTTTATTATTATTTTTTATAATTATTATTTTTTGTCTGACCTTCGAATCGAATCAATGGGTGAAGTAAAGTGTGAAGAGATCTTGATGTTGGTGCGGGAACTGGACTTGAAGAATGATGGTGGAATTTGGAGGGACTTGGGGTTGGTGGATAGTGCAAGAAGAAAGGTGAGGAAATTGGAAAGTAATAGTAGGATGCTAGGTCTTGGGGCTCAACCCAAGTGCTTCTGTTTTCTCATGTTTGTGTTTCAGCTAACTTTAGTTTTAGGTGTTATATTTATGTTAGGTGTTTGTATGTTTAGCAAGTGTTGCAATTTTATGACTTACATTTTCGGGTCTTGTGTCCTAGCCAATAGTGGGGAGTCTTGGGCAGGTACTTGTGTTATGGCTAAGAACATCCCGTCTTTTTATAAAGTGGTAGGGCTGCCAAGGTTATCACTGGGGTAACGTTGCATCTTTCAATAGAGTGGAATTGGTGTGGGTTCTAGGGCTCTTCTTTTACCGCGAGGGAACCACGAGTGTTCTCTTCTTCCTTCTTCTGTCTCTTCCATCCATTCTGTGATTGGTCCTGGCTCTATTTCTTCTAACTTTGTCCATATTCTTTTTGAGTGTTGGTGTAGGTAAACGTTTAGGGGTTCTATTTGGGCTCGTTGGTGTAGTTGACGGTTGGTGACTATGTCAGGATATATGATGTTATATACATCCCTCAGGGCTAAGTTTTGAATTGTCTGCAGTTTCTTTAGGTTTGTTTGTTTTATTGCATGTAGGGGAATTGGTGGATATACTAGTCGGGATTGGACAAAGGCTCTATATAACTTTAACTTGTTTTTTGCTGACAGGCTTCTGAAGCGTTTTAATTTAGTTACCATGTTTCTGGTTTTTGCAAGTTTTTCGGTGATGAATGTTTTGTCGCCTTTTGTTGTTATCTTCAGCCCCAGGACAGTGCCTTCCATGGCACATGGAATTACTTTGTTGTTTACTATAATGGGGTCTTTTTTTTTATAGCGATTGGTATTATTTTGAACTTGTTGGTATTCGTTTGTATCTTCCACTTTTTTTCGTACTGGTTGATTTTCTCTATTGCGTTGGCAGTATGTTGTGCCATTATTGCTGTTGATTTGCCGGGCTGACCTTCGATTGATCGATGGGAGAAGTAAAGTGTAAAGAGATCTTGATGCTGGTGCGGGAACTAGATTTGAAGAATGATGGTGGAATTTGGAGGGACTTGGGGTTGGTGGAAAGTGCAAGAAGAAAGGCGAGGAAATTGGAAAGTAGAAGTAGGATGCTAGGTCTTGGGGCTCAACCCAAATGTTTCTTGTCTTGACTTGACGTCTGTAGATAAGGTAGAGGGCTATTGCATGTAATGCTGAGTGGGAGGGCAGGGATGAGGACGGTGAGGCATGAGGTATTCATATCATTATGCCGGATCAAGAATCGAAATGCAAAGATGAGAAATGCTGCTGATTGGCTAAGATGAAGGCGGCAACTGACCAATCACCGTGCAGTTCGAACACGAGGGCTGATTTGTGGAACTCGCCGCTGGTTGGCTGGTAAGCGGACGGCAAGTGACCAATCAGCAGTTGTAGGGGAGAGGATTCACTTCAGTAGCACCATTTTTCAAAGGCTAGAATCTCCATGATGTCTGTTGAAAGTGTCTGTGCTTCTGATCCATTCAGGAGTGTTAACTTAATATTGTATTTCAGCAAATTGATTTTCTCAGTCTAGAATTAATCTTATTTTTAACAAAACATCATCATCAATAATCGTCATCAACATTATACAGCCGTTCTCCATACTTACATGCGTTAGGTGTTATTACCTGATGGTTACTGTCCATAATGCATTTTTGTAGCTTCTCTTCTCAAGTTGACTCTAATACCATTTCTTATAATCTCTCCCCATGTGACCATGTCATTTTTGGCCTGCTGCTGGTTCTCCTCCCCCCACACTTAGACTCGTCCATCCCTTGACCCAGTTGGTCCCATCCATTCTCTCCACACTACTAAACCATCTCAGCCTACCTCTATGCTAAACTTTGTCAATACTGTACTCTCAGTACCAAACTGTCCTCTTAGCTCTAAACACGGTTTCTTGTCTTTTGGTATTACTGTATATTGTACATTCACATTACCATTCCCATTTCAGTTCACTCAAGTTTGCTTATGTCATCCTCTTTTAACTGCCCATTTTCACTTTTTCACTTTTATCCTCTTCACCACTGATCGGCTCGTTAGCCGCTAGGGCGATCGGTCACGTCTCTGTTATGCACTGTCGGCAAGTACTGGGCATGCACCGGCTCCTGAATGTACCTGAACCCGTTCCAGTGTTGGTCAAGTCTTGTCTTGAAAGAGCTCACACTCGGTGCCGTCAACAACACTCTCTGGTAGATTGTTCCAAGAGTTCACAACTCTCACTCCGAAAAAGTTTGCCCTCACAGTTTTCTGGACTTGTGGCTTCTTCAATCTTGATCTGTGGCCCCTTGTGGGGCGAGCGTCCGCCAGCTCCAAGTAAGGACACTCGACTGAGTAGTGCCCCTTGAGATGCTTATACACCTCAATTAGGTCACCCCTTGCCCGTCTGTAGTATAAGCTAGGCAAGTTCAGGCGCTCCAATATCTCAGGGTACCTGAGATGCCGAAGGGAAGGCACCAGTCTGGTGGCCCTCCTTTGAACATTTTCAACCAACTGACAGTCCCTAGCATATCTCGGGGACCAGACGGGGTGACAGTACTCCGGATGGGGAAGCACTTCACTCTTGAAGATCGTTACAAGGGACGGACCGTCTAGATATCTGAACGACCTTCTTATAAGACCCAATAATTTATTTGCCTGATTTACCTTCACTGTCATACAACATCACACTTCTCACGGCAATTGCATACATCTTTCATTTCGTGTGGAGGCAAGATCCTTTTGTTGGTAATATAGGTAACAACTCCCCAAACTTCCTCCACCCACATCTGTCTCTTGCATTTGAGCCTAGTTTCAGTACCCCCTCCAACACTGGTCTGTCACCAAGGTAACAGAACTCATGGACTCTGTCCAGGGACTTATCTTTAAAGATAATTACTGGTATCGAAATAGAATGAGAGCCTTAGGATTGACAGCTCTTCATACATGATAGGGCAGATCTCATAGAGACATTCTAAATCTTGGAATAGATGAAAAATGTAAACTAAGGCCAATTTTTTTGTGTTGTCACATGCCACCAACACGAGAAGATACAACAGAGACTTGACCCCACCGCCCAAGCAGCTATCGAGCTGATCAGTGGCGAAGAGGATAAAAAAGTAGGCAAGTTAAAGTAAAGCTCACCATGATGTCGTGCAGGATGAATGGAAGGATATACTCATACTTCTTCATGTAGAGGATGGTAGACCCGTGGAACAGTCTAATAACACAAGCTAAGGAAATGAGAAAATTAATAACCCTGGACAAAGCTATTAAAAACAATTGGAGATTCCTGCACAGGCCACTGACTTCCTTCCCTGAGGGTATTAGGTAAATTATTTCTGGAGTCAAAACACATGTGTGTTGACAGTATTTTAATTCCAGTCCACCAAGGTAAGTAACGTGTGTAAGAAGAATAAACAGCAACTGAACTTCGAAGATTAAGAACTACTGTCTGTGTATTTTTTTTCTTCAGCCACAAACAGACGTGGTGTTGATCATCACTATAGCCTCTGTGTAGGATATGATAACTGTCCACTGTTATTATTTTATCATAGTGATTTCTCAAAAATTTTACATTCTCATTTTATATCATAGTAAGATTAAGATAATTTACTTATTCCTCAGAGTAATGATGAGTGCGCTGACCCATACTTCCTACTGTGTTCCTCTGCCGTCTGGAATGGTATTTCCCTAGGCTGTCTGGATGTAGCCAAGAGACATGTCACTCGTAAAGCTCATGCTGATGTAGGAATGAGAGTGTGTGATTACCCAACCATCCAGGTAAGTTTGTGTACCTGAGAATAATATACAGCACCTAAATTATTATTTATATATATATATATATATATATATATATATATATATATATATATATATATATATATATATATATATATATATATATATATATATATATATATATATATATATATATATATATATATATATATATATATATATATATATGTATACATATATATATATATATACAGTACCATACAAATTTTCCATAATGCTAAATCTTGTAATAATGGAAATTGCCTAAATATAATATGTACTGTACTTTGTGAAGAGAGCTAATACAGTATCTCTATTGTATACAAGCTTAAGTATGGCTTGATCTATTGAGAAGTGATTCTGTAGTTATAAAAGCATTGATGTTTATGAAGCACTCTGATGCCCAGGAAACAGCTAAATATCCCTCTGTTTTCATAACTTGAACAGCGCTTTTAATACAATATATTTTAAACAGTTTTGACTAGTCATAAGACTTAAATTCTCTGACACAATTAGTGAATATTAACTGTGAATTTTCTTTATAAATTATATACTATTAATATTTTTGTTATGTGATTCAAGGGCCATATCCACACTGTGGTTTCATTAACTGAAAATGTAAAGTTTATGCCACACATTATAATATGTCGACCTTCATGAACTCCTTAAGCTAAAATATCATGCACATACTTCTAGCTACTACTAGTGACCTCAGGTAAAATAACCATATACTGTACAGGTATTTAGTAAAGTCCTTTATGTTACATGAAAGGGTGACCAGTTTATAAACAGAAATTACAAATGTTGCTATTGTCTTTCTGTGACTTGCAACTAGAAATTTCTGCAACAGCAAGGTAAGAGTTGCTTGCTCTCCAGTAGTTACAATTTAATTTAGGAAAACCCCATGAAAGTTAGGAATTGTTGCAGAATGCTATCCTTGCCATTCTCACAAACAACTAGGTAAACTGAAATGAAGAGTCGGTTGCTCTAAACTTTCCTCAAACAGGTGAAATTCATAAAGTGTCTCAGATTTCCTAAATATCCAGTATAATACAGTATCATGTTACTACTTTTGAACAACTGGTAACTTAGAAAGCTGGAATTTTTGGAGGGGAGATTTTACTTTACTCTGAGATATTATGGTTATACAATAAGTCCCCGCTAAACATCGTCCCGCTTAGCGTTGTTTCGGTACTATGTCGCTGAACTTTAGAGACCCAAAATTCGATACTACGTCGTTTTGCGTCGTCACGGACGACTTTCTATGGCGCATCACCCGCTCTTGTCTGGCTGCGGCTCGGTGCGCTGCCCGCTGCCCTCACTCGCTAAACATCACAGCGTCCCCAAGCGACGCCAAGCCAGTCTCTGTTATGACTTCACATCATTCGTGCATGCTTAAGTGTTTTTGTTCTAAAACTGTACTCTAACCATTCAAAATGGCTTCCAAGCACCTACCAAGTGCTACTGATGCTAGTGTAGTGAAGAGGCACCGTAAGACCATTACCCTGGCTACGAAAATGGATGTATTAACCCGATTTGAAAAAGGGGAACGTGCTGTGGACATACCCGCTGTGCTTGGTCTAACCCCCACAACAGTGCGTACTATCCAGACCAACGCTGACAAGATTAAGGTTAATGCTGGAAGTGGTTCTTCTCTGAGTGCTCCTAAGGCGACTCATACTAGTAGCTGTGTGATAGGAAAGGTGGAAAAGATGCTGGCAATGTGGATGGAGGACCAGAATCAACGAAATTCCTCTGTGAGCATTATGGTTATCCAGCATGAGGCCAGATCCTTGTTTGACGACTTAAAGGCAGAAGAGGGTGAAGGATCGAAGGAAGAGATCTTTACGGCCAGCCGAGGATGGTTTCAACGATTTAAGCATCGTTATAACTTCCACAATATTAAGATGACTGGTGAAGCTGCCAATTCAGATACTGTTGCTGCCGAGACATTCCCGTCAGAATTCAAACGGATTATCCAGCAAGGAGGCTACTCACCGAAGCAAGTTTTCAATGTGGATGAGACTGGTCTCTTTTGGAAGAGGATGCCTAAGAGGACCTATATCTCCAAGAAGGAGAAAAGAGCGCCAGGTTTTAAAGCAGCAAAAGACCGCTTGACGCTGCTGCTTGGCGCGAACGCTGCCAGTGACTTCAAGCTGAAGCCTATGCTGATTTCTTGCGCTGCCAACCCACGGGCACTGAAAGGTTACTCTAAGGATCACCTTCCTGTCATTTACAAGGCAAACAAAAAGGCATGGATAAATGGCGTCATATTTAGTCAATGGTTGAACGTGTACGCCGTCCCTGCACTGAAAGAATACTGTGCCAAGAAGAACCTTAACTTCAAAATTCTTCTGAGCCTTGACAATGCTCCAGCTCATCCTCCCAATCTCGACGACTTGCATGACAGTGTAAAAATTGTATTCCTGCCTCCCAACACGACAGCACTGATGCAGCCTATGGACCAAGGTATCATCGCCGCATTCAAGGCGTATTATTTACACCGTACCGTGGCCCAGCTGCTCAAGGCTACAGACGGAGAAAACAAACCAACGATCCGAGAATATTGGCGCGGCTTAAACATTCTTCATGCAATTGACAACATTGGCAAGGCATGGGAAGAGGTTTCATAAAGTTGCCTGAATTGTGTGTGGCATAAACTGTGGTCAGAGTGCGTCAATAGTTTTAAGGGATTCACGGACTTATTCCTAGCTGAGATAGGGATATCCTCAGCTTGGCTAGACAGGCAGGCTTTCATGAGCTGGAATCAGAGGATATTGAGGACGTCTTGGCATCCCATACAGAAGAGTTCACCAACAAAGATCTGCAACAATTAACAGAACACAGTCCCGTTGAAGACGACGACGAGACGACGACGAAGAGGAACCTCAGCGAACGCTAATTTCCAAGAGAATGGCAGATTCGTTGAACATGTTCCAGCAAGCAATGCAAATCCTTATAGATGACGACCCAAACAGAGAACGGAGCTCAAAGGTTCAATGCAGCATTGATGACAGTTTTGGTTGTTACACTGAGATCTATAAGGAGAAGAAGATTTTTTTGTCACGGACGGCAGAAGGAGCTTCTTCACAACAGCCGGCAGCCGAAGAGGAGCAAACAACATCGGAGGAGGAGCAAACTTCAACTGAGGAGGAGCAAGCAGCGGTGGAGGAACTCTCAGTCAGAGCAGGAGGAGGAGGAGGCAGCCGCAGAGTCTCAGGGACTCACTACCCTCCTCCGCTCCAGCCCTCCTCCGCTCCCACCCTCTCCTCCTTCGCTCCACTACCCACCACACACTCGCTCTACCACCTCCGCCCATCGGTGAATACCAATACAAACTTAGTACTGTAGTTCTATATACTATTCTCTATAGCAGGGGTTCTCAAACTTTTTTCAACCAAGGAGCCCTTATATGAGGGAAAATAAACCGAGGACCCCCTCACATAATTCCCCCCAATTTTTTTTACATTAGGCATATTTTTCACACTTCTATATACAGTAGGTTATGTGGACAAACAATCACAAATCAAAAGAAATGTATTAGATATATCTGTGCACCATTTCAGAATATTAACACTCAGGGAAAGCTGTGAATCACACAAACAATAACCATAAAGTAACTTTAACCCCATCCTCAAGTGGCACCTTTGATAGTATCAAAACTCAAAAGAACAATTCAAATAAAAAAGTACAATCCAAAAATAGGAGGAATAAAACAGCATCCTTCACCCAATACACATGTACTGAGTAGTCACTCTCGACCACATAACAAGCAAAATCAATAAATGCAACATATCCCCACCAGGGAAATAGCATCGGAGATCCACATCAATTCAAGCTCTCTCTCTCTTACATACACCAATATCAAATGTCTCTTTATTATTAATGCGAGGTGTGGGCCTGTCTCAGTGCACAACTTCTCTATCCTTGGAGGGATGGACGAGAGGCATACTCGTAGGTCATTCTCCACATGCATCCGAGCCCTGAACTTGGTCTTCATGGCTGTCATAGCTGAGAAAGATGCCTCGCAGAGGTACGTAGTTAGAAAAGGGAGCAAGATCTTTATAGCAGTAGCAACGAGTTCAGGATACTCCTGTTGAACAGAAGGCCAAAAGTCTACATGCACACTGTTAGGTTTTAAATGCAAGAAAGTGGTTTTCTTACCGTAGAACTCAGATACCTTCACACTGATTACTTACCCAGGAGATTATGGTGTATCACTACGTAGAATTTCACTCTGCTTCCGGCAATCAATGCGTTGTGTACTTGATATATGATGATTTAATGAATTCCATTAACTTCCAACATCCATCTAAGTTATTGGTTATACTTTGTCATAACCAATCAGTCATTACCTTTGATAATAATAATAATAGAGGGGTCACAGATACGGGCAGATAATTGCACTTACGTTTATTTGGCACAATTCCATACACTGGACTTATAATTTGCATGGATAGGTCATTCACTCACATTCGCGCCACAGTACCGTAAGTTATAAGGGAGAGTTTGTCAACCTGGAGAATTAATCGTTAGATCTATTAGGCCGGCCTGGAGTGCTCTTGTAGCAAACAGGCCCTCACCAGTGATCACTTCCTTTACAGGGTGCCTTAACTTTTCTGTGGACTTAACAACAACCTCGGGAATTTGCACACACAGACTCGTAGCACTGGTAGGACTGTATGGCCCCTGTTCTAAATCCGCGGAGCAGGAGTCTATTCTCCCCCAAGGTCTAAAGCCCACTGACTAAAATGTGGTTTGAGGCGTGAAATGACCCCTATCGGCTGGCCGGGTACCTTAGCTCTACCTAATCAAACGTTTGGGATGGGTTGTGCGGGAGGCCCAACGCAACCCATGACACACACCTTGACGGAACCGGATCCTCTGGGTCCTATCGCATGACAGCTCCAACAGCTCTTCCTCTGCCTTTCCACTGAGACCACGAGCTGATGAATGGGCAACAACTGGATCCCGAACCCAGTCCCAGGCATCGGTGTCAACATCAGTGAAGTACGAACTGAAATGTTCCTTCAGTGCAGTAAGGTGACAACGGATCGGATTTCTCACCAACTCGACTGATAGTTTGTTTGTGTCCAAAAACTCCGTGAGTTTTGGGAACATGTCGATGATCCCATTCAGGACCCATTCTCCAGATCTCGGTTTTCCCCCTGCAGGCCTTGATTTTATCGCTGATCTCCAGGATAGAGGCATAGCCGCCTTGGATGGATAAATTGAGTTCGTTCAATATGTTGAACACGTCGGCAAGATAGGCGAGCTGGGCTATCCACTCTGGGTCAGAATAAAGTGCTGCGGTGGTGGACTCGGCATCTTTCAGAAACTCGCACAGCTCGGTGCACAATTCAAACAACCGCTGTAAAACTTTCCCACGGGAGAGCCACCGTACCTCAGAGTGGAACAGTAGTGTGTCATGTCCTGCACACATTTCATTGTACAGCTGCGCGAACAGCCGAGACTGTAGTGGCCTTGACTTCACGTAGTTAACCACAGACACAACAGTACTAAGGACAGAGTGCAGGTCAGGGGTCACATCTTTGGAGGCGAGAGCCTGCCTATGCAGCATGCAGTGCGTGGCTACAATCTGCAGATTGAGCGCCTTTATTTTCGCAACCACCCCACTCTTGCGGCCAGTCAGAGCAGCTGTGCTATCGGTGCAGACAGCAACGCAGTTCTCCCATTTCAGCCTTGTTTCGCTCATGAAAGTATCAAGTATATTGAATATTTCCTCACCTGTTGCTCGCCCAGTCACCTTTTTACAAAACAAAAAATCCTAAAAAATGTGTCCATCTCATGGGTAGCGAATGAGCGCAATGAGCTGGGCGGAATTTGATACGTCGGTGGACTCGTCGAGTTGAATTGAAAAATGATACGTTTGCAATCTTACCACAAGTTGCGATTTTATGTCACAGGACATGTCTTCAATCCTTCTTCTTACTGTGTCGTTTGAGAGAGGTACAAATTTAGGTTTGCTTGCGGCCTCTTTCCCGATCATCACCTCACACATCTCCACCGCAGCGGTTTTTTTTTTTTTTTTTACATGGATTAGCCCACCCTGGCACAGGTCACTGACCCACATCGGGGCCTGGGGGGCGAAAATGTAATAATAATAATAACAATAATAATAATAATTAGTTCATAGTAAATAACATTTATAATAAAAAAAATAAAAAATAATAACAATAATAATAATAACAACACTGATAATAATAATAATAATAATAATAATAATAATAATAATAATAATAATAATAATAATAATAATAATAATAAAAAGAAAAAAGTCAGAAACGATATATGTACAGTATGTTGTGTGGTCAAAGTAAGAGAAACAATTGAGACCCTGCAACTGTGTGAAAATGTGGCAGAAAGTCAGATGAGCAACCTGGGACTTGGTCACAATTTTCGTGATGCCATATGGTAGCAGGGTCTACCATTAGACAACACATTATGCTTCCAATATCTCCCCAGGCGGTAGTACCTCCCTGATTGGTAGCTGCCTACTACCTACTACCTACGGGGTGCACCAGCACCTCCCCGATCGTGTGGGACTTCTTGCTTTTGCCTTTCCTCTGCGCTGTCAGGTAGGAGGCCCGCTGTGCCTTCTGGGGAATGGTGGTGAGACTTGTCATCGTAGTTTGTTGTCGGTAGTACACCTCTCTCTTACGCTCAAAAAAGGACCTGCTTTTCTGAGCACAGTCCGGATGTTTCCTATTTCGATGTCTTCTCAGTTTAGCAGGCTTCATAGCATCGTTTGAAAGCACCTGCAAGCAGATGACACACTTCGGTCTCCCGTCCTTGTTTTCAATGAATCCGAATTCAATATAATTATCGTCATATTTTCTGACTTTTCCTGACGATTTTGATGGTTCTTCAAGTTCACTTGTAACGTTGGATGCTGGTCGTTTTACAAACTTGTCCATGATGACAGCTAGCTAGCTCGGGACGATACCAGGCTGCCCGCTGCTGTCACTGTGAGTCACTGTTGTTTCTACCAGGCACGCGTATGGCTCGCGACTAGGAGTACATGACGGAATTGTCTGAAACTATATATATATCTTCTTAAAATTTGGTGTATAAATATGCAAATTACTGGGACCAGATATGGGAAGGTTAAACAAACTTGGTTTAAGGTGCCATAAAAGACTGTGGATGCAAACAATTGACATATAAAATAAACATAACATCTTGAACAGTAGCCTATTGTGAATAATAATGAAGTTGAGATAATACTACACCTCACCTGCCGACAACCCTCCACATTCCCTCCCTCAGGGCCTACCATGAGAGTGTGTATCCAACTTCACTTAATAGATTAGATTGATGTTTCATGTTTAATTTACATATCAAACGGTAAAACAACACAAAGTTATTATTAATAGTGCAATGCAACCTTTTCAGCATTTGCAACAGAACGAAAAAAGAAAAACACAGTAAACTTAGTGTTAATAACAGACGACATGGATCAGTTATAGCAGACCCAACAAGGAAGTCTATCCAGTCTGGTCAGTTTGTTTAAAAAACAAAAACAATAAAATGGTAATTTATAGCACCTATATACCATGATGCATACAAATATTGTCAATAATCAAAGAATAAATCATAGTCCAAAGCATTTGTTCATTTCAACCCAAATGGCAATAATTTTCTGTATATGTAACTTTTTTCATGGGGCAAAGAGATGCTCAGGAACGTAACTCCCGTATTTATTATGGGGGAAATTGATCCACTTAACGTTGTTTCGCCTAATGTCGCGTTTTCAGGAACGTAACCCCGACGTTAAGCGAGGACTTACTGTATAGGAAAGATTCTGTTATATAAGATGGAATAGGAGGGTGTCGAGAGATATTATAGAAGAGGAAGAATGAAAAATTGACCAATAAATTCATTAGTGACCATGGGAGGAGAAAGGGAAATACAGTACAATATAGGGAAGTTTAAATTTTTAAATAAAACATGGTCAAGAGGCTCGTTTATCATGGCCACCTCTTTAGAGGAGTACTGCCCCTGGGAATGAGGCCTCACAGTTAAGTTGCTGTTTTATATCTTATGTGTTGTGATGAAAACATTGGAAGAAAGTTTCGTGGGTAACTTTGATTTGATATTTAATATTGATGAGTTTAACACTTACTGCTTACCAGTAAATATTATGAGCATGCTAAATTTAATTACGGTAATTAATCCTAACCTAGTAATAATTAGCTTGGAATAAAAATAATTTTTTTAGTGCCCACACAACTAGGAACATGATTTGCTCTTACACAATGCCCAAATTCTTGTTATATCTCAATTTATATGTGGCAATAGAGGGCGCTGATACAAAACCTTTAAGGAGTGCATTCTAGGGATTTATGGTCCAAAACAGCTTCCTTTCATAGTAATTCTCCAATGATCAGGTTTAGCTCTTTTGAAACTAAAGCCTCTCAGAGTACTGGTAATGCAAATCAAATTTTTAAAAAGTGAATGTCTTTATGCCCAAACAGAATCATTAAACCTCAAGCATGAATCCTCTATCCCTTCTGTCTTAAAATCTCCGTAGACCTAAGAATTTAAATTTTTCCTAGCAGGGCAAATGTAATAATTTAGGGACTAATTTTGTTGTTATATTTTGCACTCTTTTTGTATTTCTTTGAAATAAAGTAATAGGTATTCTCCCTTTAAATTATTTACTTCATTTGATAATGTAAGAAGATTAACCTAACAAGATAATGGTACTGTTAAAATAAATACTGGGTAATATAAAATAAGCAAGTAAAGTACATGTACGTATGTACAAAATTAAATATTTATATTTCTTTCTTAGTTACTGTTGATAAGGAAAAAGATCTAGGCATTGTGACTGACCAATCACTGAAGACCGTACAGCAAGTTGGAGCAGCAGTGAAAAAGTAAATTGAAATATAGGAATTATAAGTCATACTTTCAAATACAAAGCAAAGGAAATGCTCCTTCATCTTCCTGAGTCTCTTGTACATCCCCATCTGGATTACTGATTACAGGCATGTAAACCATACCTCCACTAAGACAACATCTCTAGAAAAGGTGCAACACAGGACAGATGGTTCAACACAGCACTGACCCACATTGTGTTCACAGAAGAGGGTATTAGAAATAAACTGTCCAGGCTAAAGGTCCATAAGAGTCCCGGACCTGACATTGTGCATCCTAGAGTGCTAAGAGAGTTGTGCAACGAGCTTGCAGACCCACTGAAGATCCTGTTTTGTAAATGCCTGGATGAACAAATGGTCCCCAGTGAATGGAAAGTGGCTTATGTGAGTCCTATCTTCAAGAAGGGCGATCGTCACTCCACGAACAACTATAGACCGGTGAGCCTGACCAGCATAATATGTAAAGTACTTGAGAGTATTATCAGAGATGCCGCAATGGAACATCTAATACGAAACAACCTTGTAAAAGATTGCCAACACGGTTTTATGCCGGGGCGCTCCTGCTTAACACAATTGCTCAAGGTATTGGATATTTGGACCCATATTCTGGAACGGGGTGGTAATATCGACAATATTTACCTAGATTTTGCCAAGGCTTTCGACAGTGTACCCCACGAAAGGCTGAAAATCAAACTGGAAGGGTACGAATTCGGGGAAATGTCCTAGCGTGGATAGAAGACTTTCTACATGACCGCAAGCAGTGTGTGGTTATTAATGGCACGAAATCGTCATCTGTACCTGTCACAAGTGGGGTACCACAGATCAGTATATTGGGCCCGCTGTTGTTTGTTTGTTTCATAAATGACATGCCTGACGTTGTACACTCCTCCATACAAATGTTTGCCGATGACGCCAAGTTATTTCGGGAAATTAAGAACCAAGCGGACTGTGAAGAGCTGCAGAAGGATCTCTGTGAGCTCCAAGAATGGTCGAAGAAATGGGTGCTGAGATTCAATGTCACGAAGTGTAAGAGGATGCACCTGGGGCGTACTAACGGTAAGGAGGCGTATCATATGTCCCAGCGGGATGAAGAAATTGCACTATTTGAGACTGAATGCGAGAAGGACCTAGGTGTGTATGTTGACAATGAGCTGAAGTTCTCGGGCCATTGCGAGAAGAAGGTAAATCAGGCAAATAAATTATTGGGTGTTATAAGAAGGTCGTTCAGAATCGAGACGGCCCGTCCCTCGTAACGATCTTCAAGAGTGAAGTGCTTCCCCATCTGGAGTACTCTCTGTCTGGTCCCCGAGATATGCTAGGGACTGTCAGTTGGTTGAAAATGTTCAAAGGAGGGCCACCAGACTGGTGCCTGCACTTCGGCACCTCAACTACCCTGAGAGATTCAAGCGTCTGTACTTGCCTAGCTTATATTACAGACGGGCAAGGGGTGACCTAATTGAGGTGTTTAAACATTCCAAGGGGCACTACTCAGTCGAGTGTCCTTACTTAGAGCTGGTGGACGCTCGCCCCACAAGGGGTCACAGCTCAAGATTGAAGAAGCAGCAAGTCCAGAAAACTGTGAGGGCAAACTTTTTCGGAGTGAGAGTTGTGAACTCTTGGAACAATCTACCAAAAAGTGTTGTGACTGCACCGAGTGTGAGCTCTTTCAAGACCAGACTTGACCAACACTGGAGCAGGTTCAGGTACATTCAGGAGCCGGTGCATGCCCAGTACTTGCCAACAGTGCGTAACAGAGACGTGACCGATCGCCCAAGCGGCTAACGAGCCGATCAGTGGTGAAGAGGATAAAAACAAAGAAACAAAAAACAGACCAACTAAGATGATTCTTGAACTATTTATCATCTTGGTTATAAGTAGATAAGTAGACTGAGGGCCTTAGGAGTGAAAGCTCTTTAGATAAGACATGATAGGAAGATTTCATAGAGACAATCTAAATCTTGGAAAGGGATGAAAAATGTAAACTCAGGCCAGTTTTTCGTAATGTCATGCTCCGCCAGCATAAGAGGACACAACTTCAAGCTTGCCAAGGATGTCAGCACATCCTGTGGATACGAGAATAGTACTGGGCTTCAAAATAGCTTTACACGACTATTTAGAACAATGAAGGGATTCAATGCAGGCCACTGGCCTCCTTCCCTCAGTAAGGCCACCTCTGGTTGTTGTGGCCTTAAAGTAAATTAGGTAAGATAGGTATTATGTTCTGAGGATTGTTTAAATATTAAAGTGCATGTCGAGAGAAGATAAGAAAAATACCAAAAACTGAAAATACCAGGAGCAGAATGGCAAATCTTACTATTTTATGAAAGAAATTATTGTACTATAATTTGCTCCTGGCTTTTCTTGTAGGGGGAGATACTTTAACACCAAAGATGTTTTTTCCTTTGTAAGTGAAAGGTTTTGTCTCCAGTGTAAGCAAATTAAGATAATATTAAGAATTATAGGTGAATAAGGTTATTATACAAGTCTCTGTTGTATCCAACTCCCCTTCATAAGTGCGTGTATTTATTTTTGTTTTTAAGATGAAAGATCACTAAGTGGTACAGGTAAAGCCTTTTTATTTTATGACCGATCATCTAAAATTTAAATACCTGTACCTCTTTATAAAATATACTTTAACATGAAAGCTACATATGACTCCACATCCCACAGGACTATTTTGGGGAGTGTACTTGTGATACTAACTCCTCGCGGTCACTTACATTGATGCTGGCCCAAGCCCTGGACAACAAAACCAATCATAATGACTGGTCACTTCACTCTGACCCTGAATTCACTGTAAGGTAATTATGACAACAACATAGGTGCACAGTACTGTATTAAGATTTGGAAAAAAATGCTGTAGCCTCATTGATGATTGACATTATGCTATTTTTGAGTATGTGTTGTGTTATATATTTTGTAGTCTAAGACCTTATTCAATGGCCAGTAGGACCATTCTTTGTCGATTACTTCTTTCACATATCCTTATGTAACTTCTAATTTAATCCCTTTATCTTGCATCCAGAGTTTGAGTTCCACACCTATAAATACATGTAGCCGAACTATTCTAAGTTATGCATTGTAAGTAGGCTGATGTACCCAGTACAGGTACATGGTGTGGCATAAGTTGCTTTAGTGATGATTTCTGGGCGGAGTCAGCATTTGGACAATAAGGGACAACTCATACAAATTCTGTTAGACTTCAGGGACTGGTGGTTGTTGACAGAGGTTTTCAAATACAAAAATGACAATTATTTCAATACAGTCATCAGATTCTCTGATGGCTGTAATTCAATGAAATACAACTTCGGATTTGAATCGATCTCTTGTTAAGTCAGGGGAGGCAAGAACATGGATCACAGGCATTGTTTGGCAGTCAAAATATTGTACATTGTTTTGGTACAAATTTCACTACACTCATATGTAAAGCTTTCAATATATACTGTAATTACAGATTCTTGCATGCTTCAGCTAATGGTAGGCATATATTACTTACTGCTACTCATACATGTTACACCATAAATTTAAATTTACTACAGGAGTGCATTTCAGGCAAGAGAGAAAATGGATGGTTTCTCATACTAGAGAAAATAAGTCTCTACTTTTACTTTTATTCTTACCCTCCTCACCACTGATCGGCTCGTTAGCCGCTCGGGCGATCGGTCACGTCTCTGTTATACACTGTTGGCAAGTACTGGGCATGCACCGGCTCCTGAATATACCTGAAAGGGTTCCAGTGTTGGTCAAGTCTGGTCTTGAAAGAGCTCACACTCGGTGCCGTCACAACACTTTCTGGTAGATTGTTCCAAGAGTTCACAACCCTCACTCCAAAAAAGTTTGCCCTCACACTTTTCTGGACCTGCGGCTTCTTCAATCTTGAGCTGTGACCCCTTGTGGGGCGAGCGTCCGCCAGCTCCAAGTAAGGACACTCGACTGAGTAGTGCCCCTTGAGATGCTTATACACCTCAACTAGGTCCCCCCTTGCCCGTCTGTAGTATAAGCTAGGCAAGTTCAGGTGCTCCAATCTCTCAGGGTAGCTGAGGTGCCGAAGTGCAGGCACCAGTCTGGTGGCCCTCCTTTGAACATTTTCAACCAACTGACAGTCCCTAGCATATCTCGGGGACCAGATGGGGTGACAGTACTCCAGATGGGGAAGCACTTCACTCCTGAAGATCGTTACGAGGACGGACCGTTTAGATATCTGAACGACCTTCTTATAAGACCCAAAATTTATTTGCCTGATTTACCTTCTTCTCACAATGGCCCGAGAACTTCAGCTCATTGTCAACATACACACCTAGGTCCTTCTCACATTCAGTCTCAACTAGTGCAGTTTCTTCATCTCGTTGGGACATATGATACGCCCCCTTACCGTTGGTACGCCCCAGGTGCATCCTCTTACACTTCGTGACATTGAATCTCAGCAGCCATTTCTTCGACCATTCCTGGAGCTCACAGAGATCCTTCTGCAGCTCTTCACAGTCCGCTTGGTTCTTAATTTCCCGAAATAACTTGGCGTCATCGGCAAACATTTGTATGGAGGAGTGTACAACGTCAGGCATGTCATTTATGAAACAAACAAACAACAGCGGGCCCAATACACTGCCCTGTGGTACCCCACTTGTTACAGGTACAGATGACGATTTCGTGCCATTAATCACCACACACTGCTTGCGGTCATGTCGAAAGTCTTCTATCCACGCTAGGACATTTCCCCGAATTCCGTACCCTTCTAGTTTGATTTTCAGCCTTCCGTGGGGTACACTGTCGAAAGCCTTGGCAAAATCTACGTAAATATTGTCGATATTACCACCCCGTTCCAGAATATGGGTCCAAATATCTAATACATTGAGCATTGTGGCCCTCCTTTAAACATTTTCAGCCAACTGACAGTCCCTAGTATATCTCGGGGACCAGACGGGGTGACAGTGTAAGGGGGCTCGATTTTACTTCATATTTATTCTTTTTATTCTTCCGTACTTGTATACTTGCTTCATATATATATATATATATATATATATATATATATATATATATATATATATATATATATATATATATATATATATATATATATATATATATATATATATATATATATATATATATATATATCTTGTATTAATATTATTTTCTTAGTCTTTCTGTCTATAAGTAGCTATCTTATATCTCTTTGCTTATATTTTCTATTGATCTTATTTTGTGCATATATAAATAATATAATTTTCTAAGTTAATATTCTTTTCTATACTTAATTCATTCTGTCATATATGTTATTGTATTTTCTGAATTTTATATCAGCTCTTTCTCTCAATTTATTATCATGCTTTAGTTATATTCTATACCATGGATTAGTCTGGGAAAACCATGTCATTCTTACTATAACACTTATTATGCACATAACGGTAGCCTACCACCACCCAGACTTTTATAAGAATATATCATATCTCATTGGCCTGTTAGGGAGCGTGCTAGCGAGCTTCTAGGCACGTGAGATACAATAGTTATTTTCTGAGAACCAAATGTTAAAGGATAGCGCGTTGATACTCATAGGTTACTAATTCAATATTTAATAACATAAAGAGTGAACAAGATGTTAATTACGTACACTCAGACAAGACTGGATCACTTAGGTCTTACTTTACAAGTATCAAAATAGATCTTCAATTCTTGGTTACAACATTAAACAATTATTATATTATTTCATTGTCAATACAGATGGTTATATGACACACTTGACATTATCCCAAATTAAGATATTATTTAGCACATCATGTTATTTCGAAATGAACAACAAGGCACTTTAACTAGAACTCAGTTGGTAGTACATATGAATGATGTACTCACAACCCACATAACCAACGTTATTACTGGTAATACCAATATTCATGGGCTCAATACTCAACATGGGATAACTATATTTCTGCTAATTATTCCCAATCCTTGATACCATCACTGCTCGGTACACATAACCAAGATTAGTGAACCGGACAAGACTTAGTCCACTTGGCGCTGGGGTTGTTTACTACACAAACAGCCGAAGCTTGTTCGCTAGTAGCGCCCTGGGTAGACTCGATGCAGTGTCTTAGCACTGTGTTCCCTGGGTGCTCCTGTCCTCAGATTCTAATCTCGCCATGTTAAAGACATCCTTCTATAACCATCTTGCCCATAGTCGGCTATCGAACCTCGGTAGTGGTGACAACACAGACAGTGCCTGAGATATGACGGAACAGCGTCAGAGATGTGACAAAAATAACTCAATCACAAATAATCTTTCGTCTGGCAACGACACACGCTATTTATGTTATATTAATTCTTTCACTGGGTAAAGGATAATTTCACTGTTACAACATGAACACTGATATTCACAAAATTCACCTAGTTAAACTGACTTAATATGGCGGGCTTGAGAACATACACACCTGAGATATGATGGAACGTCAGAAATGTGATGCTGCTCCTCGTACACGAGTTTATATACGGCTAACTGGTAACTCGGGCCTGTGCCCTACACATGCCAAAAAGGTTAATCCCGCAATGACAGAAATTACATTCAACTCAGTTGCTGTACATTTAAATATGAAAATCAATGCCATGGGTCAGGTGAATTTCTTACCTCTATTTTTTCCCCCAGGTTGACAACCCTTTATCCGAAATTCCGAAAACCGAAAAGCTCTGAAAACCGAAAGTTTTTTGTGGAGATTTTTTTTTTTTTTTTTTTTATAAACAGGGATTAGCCCACCCGGGCATAGATCAATGACCCATATCGGGGCGTGGGGGGGCGAAAATGTAATAGCAATAATAATTATAATAATAATAATAATTATTCATACGTTAACTAACATGTACGACCAATCGACCATGGTCATTACAACAGTACTCCAGATGGGGAAACACTTCACTCTTGAAGATCGTTATGAGGGACGACCTTTTTATAAGACCCAATAACTTATTTGACTAGGGGGTAACTCACTAATTTCACACATGTTTTATGGACAACAGAGCATAATATACGTTTACTTTTATCCTCTTCGCCACTGATCGGCTCATTAGCCGCTTGGGCGGTCGGTCATGTCTCTGTTACACAATGTTGGCAGATACTGGGCATGCGAATAAGTGTGGGCATTAATAAACTAGATGTGCAACTCTGACTGTTACAATAGTACTGTATAGTAAATACATAAGCATGATAATATTTCTTATGTTCATGGTACTAAAGAGAGACTTCCTTCGGTGCTCCACAGGACAGATCTCTTACATTGGCTCTGGCAGACAAAATTCATTTCTGCTAAGAATGTTACTCATGTGAGTGACAAGATGCTTCATGCCTGTGGTGGATCAGGATACAAGGTGAGGCTTATTTGCTGATGGAGATACTTGTATTACAAGGGTTTTCTATGAGATTCTTGAATGGAAGACCTTTAATTTGTTTTCATATACAGTATACTTAAGTTTTCCTAGATTAATTAATTTGTTTTTCTGTTGTGACACTGGTTATACGGATAATCATTGAACAAAACCAGAATTACACTTGTTTTAAGTGCTTGGCACACAGACACAGGTTGTAGAGTAAAATATGTAAACATGATTAATGTGTCGAGAGATCGTGTCAGTGTGGGATCCTAGATGTACATTTTAGGGAATATAGTAAACACACAATCTAAGATATCTTTCACTAATAATTTTTAAGTCTTTTTTTTTAGTTTAGATTTATCTTCCTTTGTAACTCATCCAGACTCAAAAAGTATCATAAATTCTAACTTTTTAGGAAATAAAAAAGACTAAACAACAACAATCCTGGGTCCTCTGGTGCCATTGAGAAAAAATTGGTTCTGATCCCACAGAATATGGGGGGATGGAGTACCGAACCTTTTGTGGAGATAATGGAACCATACTGTAGTACTGAATAATAAAACATTAATTTTGTAGTGTATAGGATATTTACATTAGTCACAATTATTCTTATCCAAAAGTTTTTTCTTACAAATAACTTCACCTAGGCTTGGTAGATACTGTACAGGTTTTATTCCTAAAGGTACAGTATAGGTACTGTATATGCATAAGAATGCTGGTACTCTAGTCCTATTTAATATAGATATCACGAATGTGTCATAGAAGGCAGTTTTCACTATTTACAAATATGGTTACAGTATTTGATCACACACACACACACACACACACACACACACATATATATATATATATATATATATATATATATATATATATATATATATATATATATATATATATATATATATATATATATATATATATATATATATATATATATATATATATATATATATATATATATATATATATATATATATATATATATATATATATATATATATATATATATATATATATATATATATATATATATATATATATATATATATATATATATATATATATATATATATATATATATATATATATATATAGTGGAGATATAGAAATAGTGCTACCTTCTCATTCGCACACATGCATGCATATCTCCACTATAGGCAGCAGGGGACACCAAAAATGGAGGACAGGGCTTGTGATTCACCAGTTTATTCTCAACAATTCTCTCTCATATTTACCCTGCTACTATAGGTTGACTTAGGCCTAGAGCGCCTTTTGCGGGATGGCAAGGCTGGATGGGTGATGGGACCATCCAATGAGGTGCTACGACAATTTATGGGCAAATCTGTTTTACTCGGCATGGATTCTCTTGATTATTGGTAAGTAAATGCAGTATTTCTTGCATCATTTATTTTTTTTTCACTGATATTGTCATGCATCTTTACTACTGCAGATGAACTGCTTTTGTTAGCATAATTTCCATAATACTGTATTGTAGTAACAGGTTTGTTTCACAATCCTACATCTCCCTATAATAATTTATTACCTTGGGTCAGTATTTATCAACTGCTGGATATGACTCATTTACGAACCTTTTTCAAGAAACTTGCAGGAGGAGTGTGGTTATCTATGCTAGGCAAGACCTTACTTTTACTTTTATCCTCTTAACCAAAACATCGGCTCGTTAGTCGCTTGGGCGATCGGTCACGTCTCTGTTACGCACTGTTGGCAAGTACTGGGCATGTACCAGCTCCTGAATGTACCTGAACCCGCTCCAGTGTTGGTCAAGTCTTTTCTTGAAAGAGCTCACACTCGTTGCCGTCACAACACTTTCTGGTAGATTGTTCCAAGAGTTCACAACTCTCACTCCGAAAATGTTTGCCCTCACAGTTTTATGGACTTGCTGTTTCTTCAATCTTGAGCTGTGTCCCCTTGTGGTCGAGCGTCCGCCAACTCCAAGTAAGGACACTCGACTGAGTAGTGCCCCTTGAGATGCTTATACACCTCTATTAGGTCACCCCTTGCCCGTCTGTAATATAAGCTAGGCAAGTTCAGGCGCTCCAATCTCTCAGGGTAGCTGAGGTGCCGAAGGGCAGGCACCAGTCTGGTGGCCCTCCTTTGAACATTTTCAACCAACTGACAGTCCCAAGCATATCTCGGGGACCAGACGGGGTGACAGTACTCAGTACTGTTTGGTACATAGAACTGTGAGTAACACACCAGGGCCAGTCACTGGTGCTACACCAAGAAGTGGAGCGTGCTGTTAGGATCGGTTGCAGTCCGACACACTGCGAGGGAGTTCGTCCCGCGGGCTGAGTTCCCAGGGTGCGGGGCTCTCACAATTTAATTGTGCCGAATTAACGATAGCCAGCTGGTATGCAGCTTGCCAAGAAAAAGTGAAATGGACATAAAATACACACACTAACAACGCTACTTTACAGGCTCAGCAAAACTACACACAGGGGCCCTCTATGGGTATACGTTGAGATCTTGGAGATATAGAGTTTGACAGAATCTTTTCAGGAAATTAATTTCTTTCTTAAATAGACAACTGACAATAAACAAACTACAAACATCGGATTTTCTTAGGTTTGGGCATTAAAATAATCTAACTTCAGTCGCAAATGGGAACTCATGGCTATCCCCACTGGCGAGATTAGAACTTCATCATTCTTACTGGCAGACTCAACACTCACTTATTCGACAAGTTTTACAAACAATAAATACAGCTGAAGTTTTCAACCTCACTCACAAGGGATCTTGAATGTTTCATTTGTAATCAGACATATCTAATTTGACTTAACATATACAACTATACAGTGGCAATTTCAAATCTCGTGTCGTGCCATGAGAGACTAAGGAATAACAGTCTCGGATCGAGAGAAAACGGAGGACTCGGGCGTCCTGAAGCGATGAGAAAACGGACGCCTCAGACGGGGGACTCAATAAAGAAGGCATAGTTATATGTTTTATGGGCTATTGAGTATTATATGAATCGTCTGATTTTACGTTAACTAGACTAAATATGTTGGCCTTCAGATTTGTTGGAGAAATTTGCACTAAATTAGGCCATTGTCAGAATTGGAGGCATCTCTGTCAAATATTTCTTCAGATACCTTGTTTACAAAAACCTTCAATAAATGACCACATGACTGTGTAAAGTTGCCCAAGAACATTTATATTATATTTAAACTCATGAAAGGTTGACTAGATGAACCTTAAGTTGGTTTTGAAGAGACTAAGTCAAGGTTTTCATGAATAACTGGTAGTTACAAGTAGCAATTAAGGGACAAATGGCATGGCTGATGGTAACTACTGTCAAGCTAGGTTTGAGCTTAGGGGAGAAATGTCAATCCTTTCTCTAGGGACCAGCATACCAACAACCGGATCATTCATAATGAACTAAAGAAGATGAACCTGGAGGAGAAGAAGAAGTTGGCCAAGACTCTCATAGAAGATGTGGAATCAGAAGAGAAGGGGATTGAGTTCAAACACCCATTCCAAGAAACTGACTTTGAAAACCCTTTCAACACTTGCCCTCCTGCAGCTAATGGTAAGGTAAGAACTCCATAGTACCTTTCATCTTGCAGTTGATGAAATGAGAATTTCTTATGAAGTCTGTTTATGAAGGATTTAAAAAAAATGGAGTAAAGGAACTTTTAGAACAAACAAAGAAATAAGTCTGTGGTAGAGATGGGGCACTTTACTTCCCCATAATATACAAGTGATATCCCCGTTAGTAGGAACAATTGGTGCAGAGCACTTCCGAGAATGAGAGATTTCCGGGTAACGAGACAACTCTCTTAAAGCCGGAAAAAACTCTCTCATCCTCGGAATTTTCTGGGTAACGGAAAAATGGTCTCCGAAGTTCCAGAAATTGTCCATTACATCTCTCGAACCCAGAAAAATATCCCTCATACCCGGAATTTTCCGGGTTGTAGTATCGGGATTTTTTCTTAAATTTTCCGGATAATTCCGGCTTTGGGAACGATTTTCCAAGAAAATTTAAATTTTGGCTATCGGAGAGTTCCGGGTTTGAGGGATTCTGGCTATGGGAGATATTACTATATATATATATATATATATATATATATTGATAAAATCACACGGGAAAAGGGAAACAACGGAGCACCTTAGCTTTCGTCTTTATTGAAGACATCTTCAGAGGCAACTGGATTACATGGACAGAGAGAGGCTTAAATATACAGGGTGACCTTATTGAACATGAGGTCAGGTCATAATGATATCATCCACTAATCCCCACACCAACACCGACACACACGTAGAGGAGCTTAAGAGAAGGGGTGACGTGACTAGTCAGGTCAGGTAAAAAATAAGGGACCCACTAAATAACTATCATACATCTAGATCAAACGTTTTCAAAGCATTTTTAACCTTGGGCCACTGACAAATAAATTTATGTAATATATTATCAGTTTTGAACTGACCATCACTAAGGTTTATTGATTTTAATTCCTTAATTAAACTAGCTTCAACCAGAAGTCTTTCTGTGACACAAGATGATTTGAATACTTCTAAGCTGCAGTGTTTTTCTGTCTGTCCTACATAATTACAATAACATTTGCTACATGGAATACAATAAACACTTCCATTTACATTCAAACTTGGGCTATTTCTTATTAACATTTTGGTAATGGTTGAGTCATACTTGAAAACAACATTAATATTTAGTAGCTTGAGGGACCGAAGTAACGGGACAAATTCATTACGATAGGGCAGAGTCAAAATATTCTTAAGTGTAGGAATTTCCTGGTTTGAGAGGAATGAAAGGATTTTTTAGCCCTTTTAAAACAACGATCAACAAACACAGAAGGGTACCCAAGTTTTTGTGCAATGGAACGAATGTGTTTCAATTCATCGTCAATAAATTCAGAGACACAAATACGCAGACATCTTAAGAACATAGCAGAAAAAACTGACATTTTAGTAGACTCCAGGTGATTCGATAAAAAGTGTATGAAACTGTCTGGTCACTGTTTCTAGGCCAAAGACAAAGAACATCATCTACATATCTATACCATGGAGGAATAAAGTCCACTATATTGGATAGTAATGTAGACTCAAAAAACTCTTGTGATAGGGGCAGATTTTGGGTCACATCTGGAACATCTGGAAAGAGTTAAGAACTGCTGGGTTAAATAGGCTAATAAATTAATATATTTGGGTATTGCAGATTATCAAGACACAGGATGGTGTGTGTCATGCCCCAGCACTGAAGCCTGACAAATGGGTACCACTCGCCCTCAAGTCATACACAGATGTGAGTGACAAGATGGGAGCTTTTGTTTTCTCGCTGCCTAAGGATACTGACCACACAGGATGCTTTGCTGGACAGTATGTTGTGGTAAGTGATCCAACCAAATCACAAATGTAGGATAAATACCTGAGGAGTTGACTACAGTACTGAGTACCTGTACCATGTTGATTTTTTATAAAGGTGTTTGTATAATGTAAATTGAAAATTACTCTCAGGGGTCATTACAAAGTCATTCAGAGGGATTGAAATGTGACAGTTTACCCTCAAGTCTGTACTTTATTAATAAAGCACGGATTTGAGGGTACACTCACATTTTTAATAAATTTGTTTCTGATAATTTGTGAGAGAATTTTCCCAATGTTATTTATGTCTATGTGTGTGTGTGTCTACACACATAGACACATATTTACAATACATATAAAGGAAATTACTCTCTCTAGAACGAATATATACAGTCCCCCCAAAATTCGCAGATTTTTATTTTGCGGTCCTCGATTATTCGCATATTTTTATTTTGCAGTCCTCGATTATTCGCGGATACATATATATATATATATATATATATATAAAATCAACGACCTCACCAGCCAGGACTCGAACCCTTAACCTTATGCATGTGACCAGGGAACACTACCACCTTTGCCACAGGGACACTAAAAGCAATCCTAGACTTTGTTATATTTCACACAAAGCCTGTGAGCTGATGGCGCCGTGATTATATGTTGAAGTCCGCGTGCTATATGGACTAAAAGAAATATTTATGGTACCTCGTGTTTCATACCAGCTGGATTCGGTAAAATGCTACTTCCACCACATACGTGGCATGGGCAATCCCCATTGGAGGTTCACGGCACCATCAGCTCGATGAACAGGCTTTGTGTGAAATATAACAAAGTCTAGGGTTACTTTCAGTGTCCTTGTGGCAAAGGTGGTAGCGTTCCCTGGTCACACGCATAAGGTCGAGGGTTCGAGTCCTGGCTGGTGAGGTCGTTGATTATATGTTGAAGTTCGCGTGCTATATGGACTAAATGAAATATATATATATATATATATATATATATATATATATATATATATATATATATATATATATATATATTTATATTACAGTAAAGGAGAGTGAGATCAAGTCCCTTGGGACAGAAGGTGTCCACTATATTTAGGTCACTAAGTAGTTACCCAACCCTTTTACCAGGGTATAATTCTTCTTAATGACAAAATTATCCAATTTGTACATGCTCTCACTCAAATTCATGTTAACAGATTCAGTATGTTTAATGAGACTAGATTCTATAATCTTTTTATTGATAATTTAATTACAAGGTAAGATTGAGGAGGCATTAGCCCAGTCAATACAATACTACAGGTTGACAATCCTTTATCCGAAATCTTTGGGGCCAGAGGCATTTCGGTTTTCGGAATTTTTCGGTTTTCAGAATGGTTAGGGTTTTTTTTTACATGTGTATTAGCTCACCCGGGCATAGATCACTGACCCACATTAGGGCCTGGAGGGCGAAAATGTAATAAAAATTATAATAATAATAATAATTCATAGGTCTAGGTCGTGTTTCTCACTTTTGATCTTTTTCTCAATCTTGTATTTCTTTATTATTATTATTATCATTATTTTATTATTACAGTATTGTTATTAATATTGATTTTATTATTATATTTTATTATTATAATTATTATCATTATTATTTTATTTGGGTGTATTTTTATTAAAAAAAAATTTTACTATGAATATTTAATATTATTATAATTATTATTACTATTACATTTTCGCCCCCCAGGCCCTGATGTGGGTCAGTGATCTATGCCCGGGTAGGCTCATCCCTGTTAAAAAAAAGAAATTGGCCTCACAAAAAAAAATTCGGTTTTCAGAGCTTTTCGGTTTTCGGAATTTCGGATAAAGGGTTGTCAACCTGTAATTGGCTTCCTGTCCTGTCCTAACACTATATTTATGCTGTTTGAGTCTAGTTATAGGATCTTTGCCCGTTTGCCCTCAGTAGAACATACTACATTCTTTGCATGGAACTTTGTAAATGCAGCCACCTGCATTGCTGTGAGAATTCTTAATTAACATTTGCTTTATAGTGCATGAATTACTAAACGTTTCATTTATGTTCCAGGTTTTCAGTAGCAGAGGAATCTGAGAGAAATTTTCCTTAAATGGCAAAGCTAAGAGATTCTTATTGTCAGAAGGAGGTTTAGGATCATTTCTATAAAAGGATTTCTTAGCGATATTAAGATATTTGTCTATAAAAGATCTAGGGTACTTCAAGTTCAATCCAATACGTATTATAGATATATTCAAAATCCTCATCATTGAATTCTGAACAGCATATTTTCTTGTAGGTTAAAGTTATCATCAAGGGAAAGGAACAGCTGCGCTACTTCTCACCTGTGTCTTGTCCAAATGACTTTGGTTATATTGAATTGGTCCTGAGGTTTGAGACACAGGGTCTTATCTCCCAGCACTTCCAACTCCTTAAACCAGGTGAGAGATTTACACCATACTGACTAATTTCTTAGTTATGGTAATCATCATCGTTTACCATCAGTGTCAAAGGTTGTTTCTATTTATCTGCCTGCTTATGGATATTAAGGATAGCCATACCAGTAATCTTGGTATTGTAAAATATTATGTCTTACAAACAGGGCCGGCCTTAGGAGGTGCGGGGCCCAATTGGGAACAACTTTGGTAGGCCCCAGGTTCCCAGCCAAGGTCTGTAGAATCATAGAAATATAAATAAAGTCTATTATAGGCTTTATACCTCTATGGTATAATGCAGGGGTGGGCAATTATTTTTGATGGAGGGCCACTTCATGAATGGTGGCACACTTCGCGGGCCACAGGTTAACAGCGACAAGCCAGTATTGCTGCTATGTCCACCCAACTTCCAAAATTGTCCTTTCTGTAATTAATAAGAATTTTTTTTCTGATTGCCAAATGCAGTGGCGGGCCACAGAAATAATTTGGCGGGCCAAATGTGGCCCGCGGGCCTCACTTTGCCCACCCCTGGTATAATGGAAAATAATCAAAATGTGCGCTTAAAAAGTGCATGCGAGTTAATGGACCAAACAGATCTAAGCTACATTTTAATATAAAATTGCATACATGTAAGCCTACAAGTAACAAACAAAATGTGTAGATCACCTATGAAAAGTACAGTTACAATACCACTTGTTTTAGTGACTGTGAAATGATTTATTAAAAAACATTAATTTATTTTTTGTTATTTTTGCGACACATAATGATAGACGATCATCTTTTACCTGATGTTTTATGAACATTTTGTACTGCTCTTTACAGTAATCTTCCGAAAATCAGTGACTTCATATTTCAGATAGGCTATATGGTTTATATCTTGGTCACTCAAACTTACCTCATTTATGGGTCCGTGACACAAACTTAATCAGCTAGAAAGTAAGATCCAGTCATCTGTGTTTACACTCGATGGAAGGGAAACTCACCATGAGATGGAATCAAACGTAAATCTGACGACCTCTAGAAACTTTGGTCAGTCACCATGCCAAAGAAAACGTTTTTTAACAATGCGGAGTAAACTCGAGGAAACTGAGGCCCTCATGTCGCATGCATTACCAAACTTTATAGATTTACCCCATTTGGGATAATTTACCCCTATCCCCCGACCCCTTTTGTAAAACTTAAATACTTGAGTCTGAATATAGGTCTACTATATATTTTGCAACAGAGATGTGCATGTGCATAAAGATGTAATACAGTAATTTAATCACACGATACTGTTAAAAGAAAATATTATAGGTTTATAGATATTTAAAAGCTGTTACACGTTTATTTACATATTTGTCTTTTTAATTTTTTTCAGAGAAATTATTTTTAATGCTGTTCTGTAATTAACATATTATTTAATTCAGGTACAGTAAAAAATATTCAAAACATAAACAGTATAAATAAATATCAGTCCTAGACAGGAATTGTACTAATGTCCCTCTTGCTTGTCACACAAACAGTTCCTGTCACCTCAAAACAGGATCCCACCCTGTGAAAAGAATCATTGACAGAGTAGTGAACATTCATATATATAAGTGTACAGAAAGTGATAAATATCAAACAAATATTTTTCAGGAGACAAGGTAGAATTCCAAGGCCCGTGTGGAGGATTTGAATATGAGGAAAACCAGCTGGACGAGCTGACACTGTTAGCATCAGGAGGTGGCATCACCCCGGGTATGCAGCTCATCCGCCAAAGCATGAAAAATGTCAGTGATAAAACCAAGATAAAACTTATATATTTCTCTGAAAATCATGATGAGATCCTGTATCATGAAGAGCTCGACCAGTATGCAGGTAAATAAAGAATTCTAGATAAGAAAGACTGTTACAGGTTGAGAATCCCCTATCCGAAACCCTAAAAATCAAAAACCTCCAAAATCCGTACGTTTTTTTGGAGAGCCTGTCGTGGAAAATTAAAATAATTCCACAAGGCTTTTTTAGTTTCCGTGAAATGCGTGGGTCCTGGCGCACCGTGGAGGGTTACAAGTGTGACCTAATCTACCCTAACTGGGTCAGGGTGGCGAGTGTTAGCATCAGTTGTTGTTCTGCACTCATCACAGCTAGACGTCCGCTCATTATTCTGTGATTTTTGTGCCTTTTCTGTGGTTTGTCGCATTAATATACAGTTGTAATCCTTATGGGTAACATTGAACAAAAGCACAAAAGGTTGACCGTGGTGTATGTGTGAGGCGACTCTCGGAGGAGTTTGGAGTTGGAACGACCAACATTTATAACATGAAGGACAAAAAGACAGGTTGTTAAAGTTCTATGCTGAAAGTGATGAGCAGAAGCGCATGAAAATTAAGATCTTGATCGTGTTTTGAAAGAGTGGATTCGTCAGCGTCGGAGTGAGCATATGCCGCTTAAGGGTATGCTGATGAAACAAGCGTAGATTTATCATGCTGAACTTAAATTTGAAGGTAACTGTGAATATTCAGCAGGCTGGTTGCAGAAGTTGAAGAAGAGGCACGGCATTAAATATTTAAAGATTTGTGGTGATAAAGCTTCTGCTGATCATGAGGCAGCAGAGAACTTCATCGACGAGTTTGCCAAGATCATCGCTGATGGAGATCTAAAACCAAAACAAATCTATAATGCCGACGTGACAGCATTGTTCTGGCGTTATTGTTCCAGGCAATCACTAACTACAGCTGATGAGAAGGCTCCTGCATGAGTTAAGGATGTCAAGGACAGACTGACTGCTGGGATGTGTTAATCAGTGTTGCCAAATGTGGTTGGTGAAAATCGGCTAGAAATCCGCTAAGCCCAATATTATGCACGTATCCTAAACAATATGCAAATGTTAAGTAAATATACAAATGTTAAGTACTCACCACTTACAGTAGTTCAGCGAAAAAATTATGCCGTCCTCTTTTTCCTCTTCAGCCTCTATAAACATGGGTACTGAAGAATAGCTTGGATCACCTTCTGGTGCTTTTGATGTCGATGAACTGTATGCTACCATTGTACATATTTGCTTTACCACTTGTTTTGGCAGTTCATACGAATGGCAACATTTTCCAACTCTTCTGAGTCCACTTTTCACTGCAATAATAGCACAGACTGAACTTGTATTCAACCGATTTCTGATTTAACAATATTTATCTGGATAAAGAGTCTCTCGACTTCAGCATTAGAGTGAGGGAGGGAGAGTACACTACTAGCTAATTCACAGAGGTCACGAAAAGGATTTATTCCTGTAGCATCCTGGTAATCGTATACCTCAATCCAAAATTTTACTGTTGACGTGGACTCGTGCCATTTAACAATTGTTAAGTTGCACCACTGATTGTCAATTCGGTCAATTTGTTCTGGATGGTATCCAAAAAGTTCAGCTACCTCTACTATTGGTTCCTTCACAACTCTGAGACATTCCACGACTGAAAACAGAGACAATTTCTTCAAGATTTTGAAGTTATCAGGAAGTCTGTTTTTTAACTCATTATACAAGATATGCAGCGTTGGCAAAGATCACGCTTTGCTTTTTCTGATAGCTTTGAGTTGGTGAAAGTCTTTTCAAATTCGTATCCTAGATATGTCCTGGGGTCAACGTGAAAGGTAATTTCAGAGGTTAAAGGATCTAGTCATGCCGTAGGAATAATCACTCTCTTACTTGTTGCAAAGATGAGAGTTGAGAGGTCAGACAGAAGTTTAATGGGTTTAGTGTTTTCACCCTGAAATACATTTACAGTTCGCTGAACATTTTGCAGGACTGGGCGCAAAAACAGCGTGGACAATTTGTTAATGGGGACACTGTACATGTTGAATAACACTTCAGCACTGTAACACTTCTCTGGTGACCTCGCAATATCAAAGTGTATCCTAAGTTCCTCCCACTGGGGTAGGATGCGGGTCACTGCAGGTTCCAAGGAAATCCACCTCATTTTGCAGACTCTAGGAATCTGAAGTGGTTGTTTTCCATCGTTCAGTGTTTCAAACAGAGTTCTTGTACAATAACTGTCTTTCTGATGAGTGGCCAAACCAGTTCTAAGTTTCTTGCACCATGAAATCAATATTTCTTGGGAGTGTTTCCCCCACCGAATACGACACAGCTAATTGAATCGAATGACGCACACCGGACCATTATTAAATGCGGTAGCTCAAGATAATTCTTCAGTATTTCATAAACATCACCAGTATTGACACTCGCATTATCGACTCCAACTCCTAGTAATTCCTGTAAAGGGTTCTTGGTGGCATTTACTATAGATTGCGCTGATCCATCTTCTAGTTCAATAAGTCCAAGATACGTTAACACAATTTTCTTAAACTCCTTGCTGAAATTACGTACAATAACACCAAGCAACTTCACGAGAGCTATGTCAGTTGACTCTCAGTAAAGTGTGGTGCCAACACATTTACTCGAAAGGTTTAGCACTTGATTCTATGCAATTTCATATTCTTCACTGCATTACTGTCACTGAACGCGTTATTGCAAGCTTCCGACACATGATCCAGTTAAAAATGCAGTATGTTCAGCAATTACCATTGATAGCAGTCCCTCAGCATCACTTATGGCTTGTTGTTGAGTGTCACTAAATTTAGAGAACGGTCGCTTTGTTTGCCTTCCACTAGAAACTTGATCTGATGATTTGACATGTTTTACTGAAACTGAATGCCTTCTCAGATCACAAAGTTTTGCATTAATCTCGCATTTACAGAACAAGCAATATGCCTTAGTTTTATCTTTTTCTACAGTCTTAAGTCAGTCCTTTAACTCTGGAAAATTCTCCCAGCTTTTCCTGTATGCTTGAGCGTAAGTTGGCTCCATGTTGGTTAATTAAAGCACTTCCACATAGAGTGACGTCTGGGAGGCTACTGGCTGGGCCACTGGACGTGGGCGGCGGGTCCCAAGGCAGACAGGTACTGTATCTGTACGAAGTTCGAACGTGTAATGGACAGCAGGGGGACGGGGTTGGGTTGCTGCTTACTCTATTCTATTTACTTTAAATTTCCTTTTTTTTCTCATTTCAGAGGGAGGACAGAATAGGTTTTAATTACTAATAATTATCATGGACACGAAATCCGCTAGAATTTCTCCCAAATCCAGTGAAAATGACCAGAAAATCCGCTATCCACAAAAGGGTTAAGTCATCCGCATTTTGAAAGGACAATCCGCTCGATTTAGTGGATTTTCCGCCAAGTTGGCAACACTGGCTAATGCTGCAGACACGTACAAGTGTAAACTTGCTGTGATAGGCAAGAGCAAATGTCCCCACTGTTTTAAAGGCGTGACTAATTTACCACTCCATTATTATGCCAACAAGAAAGCGTGGATCACCAGAGATCTCTTTTCTGACTGGTTTAATAAACATTTTGTACCAGCCACCCGTGAGTACTTCCGGGAAGCTGGACTGGAAGACAACTGCAAGATTTTGTTATTCCTAGACAATTGTTCTGCACATCCCCCAGTTAAACTTCTTGTCAAGAATAATGTTTATGGCATTTACTTCCCCTAAATGTTACTTCATTAATTCAGCCATGCGACCAACTTACCAAGGGATCCTTAGAGCACTGAAGAGCAAATATAAAGGCAGTTTCCTGAACAGCATGTTGGCAGCAGTGAACAGAGGCGTGGGTGTGGAGGGTTTCCAAAAGCAGTTTACAGTGAAGGATGTCATCTACGCCGCTGCTCGTGTTTGGAATGCCATAGGTAAGGACACCCTTGCGAATGCCTGGCACAACCTCTGGCCGTCGACTATGTTCGATGACGATGAACAAAATGATGACTTTCAAGGATTCTGTGTGACAAGTGAGAAACAAATTATATCAAACCTTACATATGCAAAAGGTATATCCTTGGATGCTGTCAAGAAGCTGGAGGAAGCTGACATAGAAGTAGTTCTCAACATTAATAATGATACTCTAGTTGTCAGTCAGCAAAAAAATATTCTACACCCCTTGGTCTGATGGCCTCTGCAACGATCACTGACTGAGGCCATTTTAATTTGTTAAGGTTGGTATTTCTGGTTTTGTGATGCATTGTATAACCAGTATGATGTATTTTTTATATCACATATAGTTAATACGGAGAAATTAACATGAATTACCCACGTAAATGAGTGTTTTCAGAATTCTTGGTCCGGTGTGTCATATTTTATAACACCCTAAAGGTGCATAAATTTTTTTGCTGACTGTACATTCATTGACTGATAGTGAAATCGCTGAAATAGTTCTGAATCAAGGTGATTGTGATGCTAACAATGAAGGTGAAGATGACATAGATAACACAGTGGTAAAAGTGCTCATAGATGACATGGTGAAAATGTGTGATGGGCTTATTAATGGACTAGAGCAGCGTGCATTCATATCTGAACAAGAAATCATGTCAGTTTATAAGATCAAAGAGAGATTGCTATGACAAAAACCACTGTTAGTGAGGCAGATGACGCTCGAAGAAACATTTAAGAAAGTCATCCTGCAGAGTGCATCCTCGTCCCTAGAGCATTAATGAATGAAGGTAAGACACAGACTGCACTATGGTAAATTTCAGGGTAGTGGTAGCTTACCTTTCCGATGGTTCAATGTGCATTTTTTTTTATTGTTACATGCACAAAATTATTAAAAAATATTACATTAAACTACCTGCAGGCTATATGTATCCATATTCGGTAAATGAGATATAACTGTACACGAATTTCATGTTTAGACTCGAGCACAGTCCCCTCTGGGTGAGATACCTGAATCTTATTATACAGGTGTACAGTATACAGGTTATATCCCAAAATCTGAAAAAATCCGGAATCCAAGACACATTAGGCCCCAAGGATTTCGGATTAGGGATCTCAACCTGTAATTTTACTTTAATTTTTCAGTAGTTGAAATGAGGGTCATCACACAGTACTTATAAATAGATCAAATATGTTTAGAGATAACTTTTTTTTTTAAATTAGTCTGTTTCCATTTTATTTCCTTCTTTAACTTCAATAGTCAGAAGATTTATTTAAGTTTCTGAGTTTCTTGTAGGGTTTATAACAGACATCTTTCTTGCATGATACGAGTCATGTTCCATGCAACAACATATTATTTACACAACTTATAGCTACATCATAGGACAAGTGATGTCACTATAAATAGTTGGAAGTTGAGACAAACTCTTTCAGTGGCATATCAAATAATAGCCCACATCGATATTTCTCCATTAATCAGAATCTCACTTTCTATACTTGGTCTATGAAGGTTCATCATATGTATGGGTGCAATCCAAGAGTAATGTTTTTCTATAGACTGTACTGTACTTCCATCAGTTCATTATGGGTGTGGTAAAATATCCTGTATCCCAACAGCCAAAGATGATCGATTGAAGATCGTATACTCCTTGGGTGAAGCACCTGCAAACTGGGAGGGTGAAGAGGGCTTCATAGACACCCAAATGATTGACAAACATGTTTCCAAACCCAATGGTTTGAAGCACAAGGTAACTAATATAACAAAATATGATACAAGTTTTTTAACCATTAAATTATAAAAAAATTCAGCAACTTTTAGAATATATTTCACACCATCAGTTTACAAAACAATTACAGGCACTTTATCTTGGACTTGGATCTAGTGAAGGGTATGTCATATACTGTGCAATATTTTTAGTTCGATTTTGTTGCACATCCAAGGCCTCGTCAACGTGAGGCTACTGTATTGCAAAGTAAGTATCATTTTAATTTAAAAATACAGTATTTTCATAAATAGAAGATTAGTTTATATTTAGTCTATATTTAGGTTAGAGGACTCCCTTTCATTCCTGAATTTGCTTTAATTTACTTTTGTCCTGAAATGGTTGATATCAGGACAAGAAATATTTACATTATGTTATACTAATTAAATAAACACTCGAAATGGGTGATTATCTTAAGTGGCAGTGTCAAACTAAGTACAAAGTTAGGATATCCTACAATATAAATTGATACTCAAGGTTTGCTGATGTGGATGGAGGTCAGGAATTAATGGTGGAGCTTAGTTAGGAAGCCCCTCCCTGATCACAGTCTTTACTGGAGGTGGTGAGTGTTGTGTTTCTCTGGTCACGATCGTTAAGGAAGTAACGATGGCAGGTATTTTGATTTTTTACATTCTACAGTAGCTGGTAGGATGCACGCTCAGACAAAGGAATGTAGACTCGCGAGAGACTATTATTTAAAGAAGGAGTAACTATTTACAATTCAGGTAACTATTAAATATTACTTTAACTAAATAGAACCTAAATTAAATGCAACATATATATAACTCCCTAACTAAATTTCTTACATTATTTCTATCATTCTGCTATTCAACATATTACAGTAGATTAGCAGTTACGATAACTTTCATTGTCCTTGCCACTAATTTGCTAATTAGCCGCTTGAGTAGTCAGTCACATGTTTTACACACTGTTGACAAGTATTGGCCATGTACTGGCTCCAGAATGTATCTGTACCTCCGCCAGTGATGGTCACGTCTGGTCTTGAATGAGCTCACACTCGGTGCTGTCACAACGCTCTGGTAGATTTTTCTAAGAGTTTATAATTCACACTTAGAAAAGGAGGGCCCTGACAATATTCCAAACCTGTGGCTTCATCAGGCATCCACTTGGGTCTCACATGTCATTCAAGGGGTTAATGGACCATAAATGGAGAGTTAATGTAATGAAATCCCTTCTTATGACTATGGAGATGAATGAGGTCTTGGATTCCTCCTCCTCCCTAGATTAAAGTTCTAATTCAGGAAGGAGAGTTGGGTTGAAGCATGATTTCACAATGCTGTTTGGTGGGTTTTGAAACAAATGCGTTCTAGACTCCGAAGACTTACAGTATGATTACTTGAATTCCTCAATAATGAATATGGATCTTAATACTAATTAATGTATTTGTTTATCCTTTTTGCCACTCTTTATCTTAGCAGATGGTCAGACAGTTGGTCCATTCTATGTTTTGTTTTGCTGACAAGTACTGGACATGTACAAGATGTTGAATGCATTTGAACGTGTGCCAATTTTGGTAATATTTGGTCTTAAAAGAGCTTAAATTTGGTGTTTTCACAATTATCTCTTGCAGGTTACCAGTTTTGAGGTGATAAGGTGGCATTGTATCATTGCTTACAACAAATGATTGTCATAAAACAATGCACACTTTATGGGCATTGACAAGCTCTGACCAAGGGCACTTGGTGGTGGGTCATCTTCCATAGGTCACTTGTTCATCTATTCTGACATAAGAATGATTTTTAAACTTCACCCCTCTATTGCTGCTGAATCAATAATGAGTTTTTAATTATTTAAAATAAATTGATCCAGCTTTTGATATGTATTCTAAATTTAAGAAACTAAATAAAGACAGTACAGTATACTGTATTAATTTAGCTCAGTATTTATTAAAAATAGAACGGCTTCTCAGTAGAGTAATATTTGTAATGGGTTCATTTCTGACTAATTGAGCTAATGTTTATTTAGTAAAACATTGGTAAGTACTAACAATGTGTTAGAAATTTGGTGCTCAAAGATTGAAAGATAGTTAAACTATGAGTGAATGATTGCACCAGCTGTCAGTGGTTCTCAACCTTGTTTGCCCATGCACCCCTTTCACCATATGTCAGAATGTCATTCCCCCCTCCTTTCCAAGATTGTCTGCCTCAAAAAGTGCATTCCAAATAATATGCATATAATACTGAAAATCCTTTATTTTTTCCATATTAGTATCAGTTTCCCCCCCCCTGAAAACCTGAGGGGGGAAATTCCCCCCTGGTTGAGAACCCCTGTGCTAGGTAGTATTAGATCAACACTTGGATAACAGAATCCGTTAATGGCAGCCATCATCTATGGAAGTTTCATGTTCCTTGCTTTCAATTTGCTGCGCATATCGGGTGAAGAGGGAACTGGTGAATCCTTAGCTGTCAATTAATGGTAAAGAGGGTTAATTTAAGCATTTATGAGTTAACATTTCATATTGTATGTAGACAACTTCACGAGTTCTTCTCTTACCAAATGACAATTCGACAAATGTGTTCCACAGATTGTGATGTGTGGCGGCCCAACTATGAGCATATCGTGCCTTTATTCCCTACGGTCGCTTGGCTTCCCCTCTTCGAACATCTTCATATATGGACAGTTTGGTACAGAGCAAGTGAAAACAGTGTATGGCAGAAATGTAAAACTTGCCAGTCATCGTTGTGACAATGCTGTCTAATACATTGTGTATATTCTGTTATTTTAAGGAGAGGTTAATGTGCTAAGCATTGTATGAAAGCTATTTGGGAGTAAAGACAAAATTGTGAGCAGGTTCCATCCAAAAGTTATTATAGTACCATACTTGTTTTTTCTCACCTATTTAATTGATTACCAGGTACTGGATGCAGGCATCAGGCTTATGTATTATGGCTGCATCACAACAATATTTTATAGAAAGGTTTGGGTTAAGATACGTCTAAAATTCTTCAGCAAACTCTTGGTGTCGGTTTTTAGAATGCTTAGCATATCCATCATCTTCACTGCCAACATCAGTATCCTTGCAACCAGGAAAGTACTTAACAGTTTCCATCTCTGTGAACCGTCCTGCAGACTCTGGTGCAACTTTATCAGAATTTTTGATGAATTGCAAGTACTTTGATAACACTTATACAGGTAGTAAATTTAATCATAGTGATGTCATTTAGTCTTTAAGATAGCTGTAAAACCTCACAGAATTTACCTTAAATCAACTCAAGTTGTTAGTTACACTTCTTTTTATGCATTTGGATTATTGCACACTGATTTGAGGCTATATATAACAGTAAAAAATAAATAAAAAATACAGAAAAACAAGCCAACCTGTCTCGGACGGCAACACTGGACGAACGAGGGTGCCAGGAGGCGTATCATATGTCCCAACGGGATGAAGAAACTGCACTATTTGAGACCGAATGTGAGAAGGACCTAGGTGTGTATGTTGACAATGAGCTGAAGTTCTCGGGCCATTGCGAGAAGAAGGTAAATCAGGCAAATAAATTATTGGGTCTTATAAGAAGGTCGTTCATATATCTAGACGGTCCGTCCCTCGTAACGATCTTCAGGAGTGAAGTGCTTCCCATCTGAAGTACTGTCACCCCGTCTGGTCCCCGAGATATGCTAGGGACTGTCAGTTAGTTGAAAATGTTCAAAGGAGGGCCACCAGACTGGTGCCTGCACTTCGGCACTTCAGCTACCCTGAGAGATTGGAGCGCCTGAACTTTCCTAGCTTATACTACAGACGGGCAAGGGGGGAGCTAGTTGAGGTATATAAGCATCTCAGGGGGCACTACTCAGTCGAGTGTCCTTACATGGAGCTGGCGGATGCTCGCCCCTCAAGGGGACACAGCTCAAGATTGAAGAAGCCGCAAGTCCAGAAAAGTGTGAGGGCAAATTTTTTCGGAGTGAAAGTTGTAAACTCTTGGAACAATCTACCAGAAAGTGTTGTGACGGCACCGAGTGCGAGCTCTTTCAAGACAAGACTTGACCAACACTGGAGCGGGTACAGGTATATTCAGGAGCCGGTGCATGCCCAGTATTTGCCAACAGTGCGTAACAGAGACGTGACCGATCGCCCGGACGGCTAGCGATCCGATCAGTGGTGAAGAGGATAAAAGTAAAGTAAAAGTATCAGGCCCTGCCTTGGCTGAGACGTGTTGCTGCGTCAGGGGTTTTATACAAACAAGTCCTTCCCTACTGCCACACAACACCATTACTATTTCTTGTGTAGGTAACATCACTAACTAAATACGCTATATACGGGCAGGCACGCCCACTAAACATGACATGACTTACTCCACTGAACATAATATTTGTTGAAGGGGTATCCTATTCATTACTGCTTGTGGTAATATTATCTTAATATGGAAAAAACCTTTTACTAAATATCAGTTGGTGGCTAGGTTAACCTCCTCACTATAAAGTACATATTATAAGAACACGATAAAGTTAAAATAGAACCAAAGGCAAGGGACAAATCTTTCAAAGCTTAAAATGACGAGAATAGATTACCAGATAGAGACGAGCTCGTACCTGTATGAATTCCTTACTAAATATTTTAACAACTTCTCTCAAATTCAGTCCTGTACCTCTGTCAGCACCGAACTCTTCAAATTAATGAGTGGCCTTGTTATATTGACTGTGATACTGTGGTGTTAAGCTTTCATGGACATCAAAACAATAATTTATACTGTACAGTATCCCGATTGCCAAAGAAGGTGGCGACCTTCAGTTGAAAGTACAAGCTGCGGTGCGACGGAGTCACTTTTCTCGTACTCGATGGTAATTATATTTATCACCCCACCAGACGGAAGTGACAGGTACATTTTGGTAGTACCAAGGGCTGTTGGGTGGGTCCTGTAGTAAGGTCTTCCGCATGCACAGCTCCTGAGGTTCACTGCATGTCCTTGTCTCAGACTGGTTCCTGTACCACCATCGGCGCCACGATTATTTGTTGTCATGGTGGTAAGGCTCTTGTTGATCATTATAACACCACCTTGTTACTCAAGTAATTGTACAGGAGCGAGGACCTTACTGAAACTTGTTGAGGTTGACACCACCACCGTTGTCATGCTGTTGGTGACGTCTTCGCTGAGTCTCACGCACAGTTACACCTGACTAATCATGTCTTAAAGGACGTCCCGAGCCTCTCATTATAAAGTAACATAATCTACCAAAAACGATGATATAAAACTTATTATCTTCTAAGATGCAATAATCGGGCCAATGTTGACAACCACAATATTCTGCTGTATCAAAAAATACTAAGATAAAAACATCAGCTAAATAAGTTATTCACAGATGGTCTCCACCTCTAAAGGTAAACGAATAACCTTGATCAATTATTTGAGATTGAAAGGCAAATTAAATGAATAATTGCCACCCAAATTGTTCAAGGAACAGGAGTGGCGAGACTTCTTTCGAGAAGATTAGGCAAATGTCTGGGATCACTTCTCAAAAAGTGAATTTGAAATATCTACTGATTGAGTTACCTGTAAAATAAGCAACTACCAACAAGAGATCCTCCTGGCAGGCTAATATTGTCAGCTGGCAGAATCCCATGCCAGTGAGGCTGGAGCACTTACTGATCCACTACCTGAAGACAGGAACGGCTGAACTACTGTACTGCGGAAACTTGTGTGTTTCTCCGTAAATCAGAGACAGAAAAACTTAATTGTGTTGTGAATAAGATAGTCTTAATCATATTCGTTTTTTAAAGGAAGAATACAAAATGCAAGTTATTACCAATCAACAAACAACGGAGAATCAACCATGCATTAAATCACAATGAATAACAATCAGGGCGACTAATTGCTGCAAATAAGTTTTCTAGATTGAGAACATGGAAAGTAGAACTATGTCCTATACAGGGGGAATTTATAGCTATGTGGATATTGTGGACTCCAATTGTGTTTATGCGCGCAGTTATGCAAACGCTTTAGGTGGGGAGGATCGGGGGAGTTGCGTAAGCGTACTGGCGGTGAGTGCTTCACAACATAACTACAAAGACGTTAAATTATAGTTCTGTCTAGTATGAAGCCTCTGAAGCCAAAAACCACATTATGCTACTCCGCAATGAGACCATTACAATGTGTATAGGTAATTGTCATCAGCGAGTCGATGTGATGGGAGGCAATTCTTGCTAGACATGTCACTGTTCATTCTGGCAGGCTTTCCATCACATCCCCGGGAGGAAGCAACACCACCTATTGATTGGCTTCTGCGGTGGTTTACCCTCAACCTTCCCCAAGCCACAAGGTGGTCGGTGGTCGTCGTCCACACGCACATCTAGCTGACAATATTTTAAACAGTTTTATTCTTCGTTGTGTTTTGTGAATTTTTGGCTACAGTGTACAGAATGTGAATAAAAAAAAGTGTGGTTATTGCGTGCGTGTGTGTGTGTGTGTGAGTGTGATATACAGAGGGAGTGTCCATGTGTGTGTGTGCGCGGTAGATCAGGTAAACAAATGATAACCAAATCTTACGCAACTTATTGCCTTCATGAAGAAATCTTAATGAGGTTGTTTTCCTGACGTGATAATTAAATAATTTCCTTCATTAACCTTGGGTCGTTGGGATAGGCCTGGCCAGAACTTGTCTCATCTTCCGGTAGGATAAGGATGTGTCCCTTCCGAAGTTCCCGGGGGGTGGTGCTTGAGACCAAGGTATGAAGATACGGTAGATACCTTGCTTAAGACCTTGTGTTGGGTGCTGGACTGTGGTCCTTCGCCTTAAGGTTCGAAACCAGTCGTTCTAGTGGCTGCTTAGTAATGTTGCTACTCATTGTCATTTCTAATATACAAAAGACGAGACTTCTCAAGATGAGCACTCTCCAGTTTGTTTCACCTTAAGATAACCACCCAAACACCAACATTACCTATCCTCATCTAACATCACCTTCTCTCGCCTAACTTATCCTAATCTAACTTAACCTAACCTAACCCCCCAGGTAGTGTTAGGGTGTTTAATCATCAGGTGACATAAGCTGGGGCAAATCTTCACGTGGACCTAAAAGTCCTGCGTGAAAAAACCCATTATAGAATAGAACAGAAAGTAACTCAAGCAGACATAAAGGAACAGATAAATTAAGCTTAAAAAGACAATTAAAACCTGTTTACTTTGTTCTTAAAAGACTCATAAGCCACCCTTAAATACGATGCTGGTCAGATTTCCAAATATTAAATGTGGAGATGGAGAATAAGAAACATCGAAAGAATTGTGTAATATCTGCTTGCCTGGAGATCGGAGATCATGAACGTTATATATATATATATATATATATATATATAATCAACACCTCAATCCGCCAGGATTCGAACCCACGGCCCCCTAGCCCATGACTGTGACCGGGGAACGCTAACCGCTGGACCACCAGGATACTAGTTCCTGGTGGTCCAGCGGTTAGTGTTCACGGTCACAGTCATGGGCTAGTGGGCCGTGGGTTCGAATCCTGGCGGGTTGAGGTGTTGCTTGTATGTAGAAGTCCGCGTGCTATTGGGCTAATGAAATATATATATATATATATATATATATATATATATATATATATATATATATATATATATATATATATATATATATATATATATATATATATATACGTGTGTGTGGTTAATAATTATAATAACAATAATAATAAATAATTAACGGTTTATTGTAAAAGTTCTGCAGCCAAAAGGCTGAAAATATACACTGGACAAAAATTACCAATTACACACTTAGCTCCCTGGGATTAATTGTCACATGGCTAGTGCTACTTGTGAACAGGGCTGTGCCCTTCTGAGAGCCGAGCTACTGGCCGAGTTAGTGAAGGTCAAAGAAGAAAACTTGAAATTAAAGGAAGTGATAGCGAGTATGAAGGTTGAGAATGTCAGACCGCAGTCCGACACGGGCCTTTGCAGGTTCCGGCTGGAGCTCTTGGAGCAGCCGGACCGGATTTGAGATTTGGGATGGAGGTTGTCCTACCTACAGATATGAAAGGATACTGCAGGTTTCCATGTGCGAGCGGACCTCGGTCAGTGAACACTAACCACCAACCCCCACTCTTGACGTGGTCGTTCTGGAGTGGTGCGCCCCTCGAACTGGGGTCCGCACTTGCTGGGGAGGATACTTAAGCCATCTGGGTGGTGGGTATCGTGTGATGACCCGGAGAAGGTGGTGAATGTGGTTTGTTTGGGCCTTTCGTGTTAGAGTGGCCGCTGGTGTTGTGTGTTCTTCGGAAGCTTCGAATTCTGTTTCTGAGACCTTGTGTGACTTCGCAGTCGAGGAGATAGTGTTCCAGTGGGTTGGCTGCTGGCTCATGACAGTAGGTGCATTCCCGACGACATTTCCGATTGTCTGCCAGGTGCACTTGTACCCTAGTCGTAGTCGATGAAGGCTAACTTGGGTTTGTCTTGGTGTTTTCTTGTGCGCGAATGGTGGTTCCCTTTGTAGCCACCAGGTACCATTTGGCTGATTGGGAACCAGCGTTGAATGTGTCAAGGAAGCTCTTTTGGATGTGGGGCTTGGTAGTCTTTCTGAGGTGATTCTTGATCTGTTGCACGCTTGCTGAACTTGAATGTGTACGCTTCTTGAACGTGTGGCTGCCTTGGCTGCTTTGTCTGCCATGTCATTTCCTCCGATCCCTACATGACTGGGAATCCAGTGTAAGACGACTGGGCGATTTGTCTTGGAAATCCTGTAGCTGTGCGAGGATCGAGGTTGATGATGGACGTTGTCTCTGGTTGACTGTGTTGCAGCGCCTGCATGGCCGTTTTCGAGTCCGTGAATTATGATGGACTTGTTGTGTTGTGTTGCAGCGTGTTGTAGGGCCTTGAGATTGCTACCAACTCTGTTTGTAGGGTGGAGCAGTCATTAGAAAGTCTCCATAGGAGGGTCTGACCTTGGGTGTAGAAGGCCGCTCCGGATCTATGATAGTTTGGGTCCACCGAGCCGTCTGTGAAGTATGATGCTGCATCAGCCGGTGTCTCGGTGGCTATGGCTTCCTGAGTTGTTTTTGAGGTCCTCCTTCTGAGGTTGGCTTTGCTATCACCTAGTTCGGTGATTTTGAATATGGCTGGTGGAGGGCTCCATGGTGGTGGAACTACATAGTCACTGTCTCGTATGTCTTGGGTGTTTCTGCTTGCAGGTGCCCTATGACCACTTGCCTCGTGCGACTAGGGTGGCCCCTCGCACTCTGTGGTCAAGGTGGAGGGAGGCACTATCTGCGTTTTGGCAGCTGTGGGCTTATCTGCTCTACAGATTTTGGTGAGAAGACCGGCTGTCACCTGCTTGACTCGTACTGCCAGGGGTGGTAGTTCGGTTTCCATTTGCAAATTGCAAATTCTGGTCCACATGGGTACTCCGAGCATGGTCCTGAGAGCATTATTTTGGATAACTTCAAGCTTAGTTATCTGGTCTTCTCTCAGTCCAATGAACGCTGGAGCACTGTGTTACGAACCACGCCACCAATTGTCATGATCTACCAACCCAGCACTACGAACCACGCCATCTATTGTCCTGATCTACCTACCCAGCACCATAAGCAACGCCATCTAGGGACGAAACCCGATTATGACTACTCTTAGTTACCACTCCGGGGTTTCCCTTCTCCATATCCTGGTTGTTGCGTCACCTCCTCAAAGTCTTCTTCGTCAGCTCCAATTCGAGGAGAGTTCAGTTCACTCTGGGAAGTGACCACAGGATCACCTATCCTGGAAACCTACTGCACAGTGACTACCTACGTCTTCTACAATACTCAACCTTACTCGTCAGCCATCTCAGCTCCGCACTTAAGTATTTGTAATCTTATATTGCCTCCCACCTCCACCTTGCTTCACGATTGTTTTATGTTGTATAAATATGTATATACTGTTAATGTTTAGGTTAAGTATGGTTAGGGTAAATTATAGAAAGCTGAATATTTTGTTAAGGAATGTATGGTACTTTATTATACACAACAAAAACTCGCATCCTTTGTCTACCCTTTTATAGTCCGATTGTCTTTGTTTCTTTATTATTGTTGCCTGTTGGGATCTGGGTAGACTTTTAACTATATTCTAAATCCCCAACTCATAACACCGTAAAAAACCAGCGATCTGATGGCGGCCGTGTAGTAGGCTTTGAGCATGTGTATGTTCGCTCCTGTGGTTGTGCTGGTGAGCGACCTCATTATGTTGTGTCTGCTCTTCGTCCTGTGCCTGAGATTCTCGAGTTGCGGCTTGAAAGTGAGTTTCTGGTCGAACCACATTCCAAGACACTGGTGGGTGTTGGTCCAGACTACCGGCGTGTTTTGAATGGAGAGCATCATGTCTGGTGTGTCTGTGCAGATGGCCATCGCTTTCGACTTGGCTGGATTTATCTTGAGTCCAAGTCTGTTGCACTCCTCTTCTATAAGTTGGAGTGCATGTTGCGTATTGACTAGTGTGTTTGCTCCTCTTACTTTGAGCTGTAAGTCGTCAGCATAGCAGAGGAGCTTGGCTGTTTGTCTGAAAGGAAGTCTGACTAGATTTTTCATCAGGGCATTGAACAGCGTTAGACTGAGGATGACTCCTTGTGGGGTTTCGTTTTCGTGGACCCTGTAGCTTGACGTTGCCCCCTGAAAGCGTACTCTTGCTTCTCTCTGTGTAAGGTAGTTCTGGATCCATCCCAGCAACCTTCCTTTGACGCCTTTTTCGGCGATCGTCATTTTAGTGGCCAGTGGATTTGCGAGTTCGAAGGCCTTCTCCAAGTCGAGGAAGACCACCAAAGCTGGTTTATTGTCCACTGTGCTGAGTATTTCAGCAATGTTGGTGCTTGTGCCGTTGTTCTCGGTGTAAGCAAAAATGTGAGGGTGTGGGCTGCTGATTTTCCACTTGAGTCTGTTGAGAGCCATTCTTTCTCCCGTCTTCGCTATGCAGCTGAGGAGGGAGATGGGTCTTGGTTTGTCTGATTCTCTGGGCTTCGGAATTGGCTGTATATCTACCTTCTTCCATTCCGGTGGAAGTCTCTGTGCTATCCACGAAGCATTGATGACTTCTAGCAAAGCCTCGTGCCCGGCTTCTCAGGCAAGGGAGAGCATGAAGTAAGTTATCCTGTCGGCCCCTGGTGCTGTGTCCTTGCTTCGTTTTATCGACTTCTGGAGTTCTTGCTGGTTGAAGGGTCTGTCGGTGTCATTTTCGCCATTGCAGGCCTCTTCAATCAATTAGAGTCTGGTCTGTCGCAGACGCCGGTGTGTCTCCTCCGCATGTCTCGGGAGGTTTTTCGTTGCTGCTCGGTAGGAGAACAGTTTTGCAAGTCTCTCGGCTTCCTCTTCTGGGTTGGGATGGGTTGGTGGTGGTGGTGTTGCCTTCCCAGATGCCCTTCGGATCTGGGCCCACATTTTGCCGAGGGAGGTGTGTGCATTCAGTTCGGAGCACCAATTGAGCCAGCTTACACTTTTGATTTCTTCCTTCTCTTCCCTGGTATCCTTGACTATGTCTCGCAGGAGATGTCTGTTTGTGTCCGTGGGATGTCTTCTGTAGTTTCTTTGGGCCATGTTCACTCTGTGGTTGAGTTCTTTCACCCTGGGACAGTAGTACCAGTAATCCTTGTACTGTCTTGATTTAGGTTTGTTTTTGGAATAGCCTCTTCTGCCGTTTGGTGAAACGCCTCGACCAACTGTTGGTGGAGGGTTGTCTCGTCCACAGGTGCTGCACCAGCCGGCTGTGATTTGGCGCGCCACTTAGCCAGGTGAACAGGGCTGTGCCCTTCTGAGGGCTGAGTTAGAGAAGGTCAAGGAAGAAAACTTGAAATTAAAGGAAGTGATAGCGAGGATGAAGGAAGAAGACACGAGACAAGGAAACCCCGTGTCTGACGAAAACTGAGGCAAATGGAAGGTTGTGAGGAGAGGAACGACCAAAATGGTGGTGAGAAAAGACACCAAGGATATGACAACAACTAAGTGTAAAAACTCTTTTAGTCCTTTGATAGACGAATTGGACGTTAGCATAGTTCAGGGACAAGGCTGACAAGGAAGGTACGAAAACCCTAATTGTTAGCGATTCCCAGGTACGGTACCTGGATAGAGCTTTTTGTGGTAAAAATAAAAATAGGATGAGGGTGTGTTTGCCAGGAGCTGGGGTGGGGGATATAGTTGACAGGATAGACAATATCTTGTCTGGTAATGGGAACAAACCCATTATCTGTCTCAGTGCAGGAGGCAATGATATTGGCCGGTGAAGGAGTGAAGAGCTTCTTGATAAGTTCAAGACAGCTATAAATCGTATTATGACTAAGGGAGGGATCCCTATCATATGTGGTGTCCTGCCGAGAAGGAGAGTTGGCAGTGAATGGTTGTCAAGGGCAGTTGGTGTCAACGGCTGCCTTGACAGATATTGCAAGTCATTATCAGTCCCATTCGTAGACAACTGGGACAACTTTTATGGCAGAGGGGACCTTTATGCTAGGGGTGGGGTACATTTGTTTAGGGCTGGGGTGGCAACCCTGGCTGGATCTCTTGAGAGGGCAGTTCAAAAGATGCCAAAGTCCTTAAACTGCTCGGGGAACATATGAACATGGGGGTGGAGGAGACTGCAGTGGGAGCGGGTAAACAAAGTGAAAGGTTACTGATAAATAGCGCTAGGAATGATGTCAAAACTAAATTAGGCAGGGAGTTAAAGCCTAAACGCATCAAAGAGAGGACTCAGAACACGACTAACTTAAATGTCTACTACACAAACAGTAGGAGTATGAGAAACAAAATGGATGAATTCAGGGCGTTGTTATGTACAGGGTACCGAAAAAATTTATATATTAGCATTCACCGAAACATGGATAAACTTAGACTCACATGAGTTACCTGTCGAATACCAAATTGCAGGTTACAAATTATTCCATACTGAAGGCAGATTAGGAAAGGAGGTGGGGTAGCAATCTATGTCAGGGATAATCTGAAGTGTGAAATAAATAATGAAATTAAAACTGAACTGAATACAGAAACAACTTGGATAGAAATAACCAATGGTTGGGAAAAATTATTCACAGGAGTAATATATAAACCTCCTAATCTTGATAGAGTTAATGAGTGACTTATTTGGGATAAAATGCATAGTGCATCTAGACACAGCAAAGTCTGTATAGTAGGCTACTTTAACTTTAGCCAAATAGATTGGATCGACCTTATGGGTAACTCAGGATCAGAGGATTTTCTTGAAACAGTTCAGGACTGTTTCCTAAGTCAACATGTAACCGAACCCACCCGGGGTAATAATATACTCGATTTAGTTCTGTCTAACATAGAAAACCTCATTAGTAATGTCGAGGTTGGGAACGAACTTGCTAAGAGCGATCACAAAGAAATTAGATTCCAGTTAGAATTTAAGGGCTGTTGCAAAGAAATTTTCATTAAAGTCCCAGATTACAGAAGGGCAAACTTTGATAATTTGAAAGGGCGGCTGAAAGAAGGGGTATCACGTATGGGGTGAATTATGACCTCATACAATGTACCCACAGAGGGCGACCTCGCTTCATCTTGGAGACCTGACAATGATAACCTCACAAAATATGACGGTTGAGGATGACCTGATCACGAGATCTGAGGTTGAAGAGTTTCACAACAATTTAAATAATGAGTTATTTATATGCGCAAAGGCAGAACATACCATACAGAAAACTCAGATCAAACAACAATGACCCTAAATGGATAAATAATTATTTCAAGAATATTATTGGACAAAGGAAGGCTATAGGTAGAAGAATAAATCGCGGTGTAGTTTACCTCAGAGATTATTATAAGGTATTGGCCGGTAGGGTTAAGACCGAGATAAGAAAAGCAAAGAGGAATAATGAACTGAAGGTAGCAAGGGAGGCAAAGTCAAACCCCAAGGGTTTCTTTCAAATGTACCAAACTAAAACACGAGAAAAGATTGGACCAATACAGTCAGATACCGGAGAACTAGCTGATAACGACGGAGAAATGAGCATTATCTGAATAAATAATTTTCAACAGTATTCACCACCGAAAATTTAAATAAAATGATACCCGAAGCACCGACTATATACAGAGATAGTGAAGAAAATAGATTAAGCGAGATAGTAGTGACTAGTAACGATGTTAGTAAGCAAATAGACAAGTTAAAGCCTAATAAGTCCCTAGGTCCCAATGAGATACTTGCCAGAGTATTAGCATGCCCTTGGCAAAGTTGTTTAACATGTCCTTTAAAACAGGTGTAGTATCAGAATCCTGGAGGATAGCGAATGTAATACCGATTTTCAAGAAGGGAGATAGATCACTATCCTCTAACTACCGTCCAATCAGTTTAACATCAATTGTAGGCAAATTAATGGAAAATTATTTCAAACTCCATTCGAAATCGCCTGGAGAAACACAAGTTTATCAATGATTCCCAACATGGTTTCACAAGCGGGCGTTCATGTCTAACTAATCTATTAAAAATAATTTCAGTTGTTTTCGAATCAGTGGACGAGGGGCATGAATTATGATGTGGTATATATCGAGTTTAGCAAAGCCCTTGACAGTCCCCCACGAAAGACTAATAAGAAAAGTGAAGGCTCATGGCATTGAAGGAGATATTCTAAAATGGATTAGGGCATGGTTACAGGACAGGGAACAGCGAGTGAGCATTAACGGCACTAATTCCGATTGGAGGAACGTCACTAGTGGAGTACCCCAAGGCTCAGTACTTGGACCATTATTATTTATTATATACATAAACGACATAGATATCGGCGTAGACAGAAACATAAGTAAATTTGCTGATGACACTAAAATGGGGCGTGTAATTAAATCGGACGAAGATTCCGCAAAACTACAGGAAGATCTAAAAAAAAATTTCGAATGGTCTGAAAATGGCAGACGAAATTCAATGTGGACAAATGTAAAGTACTCAGTGTAGGAGATGTAAACAGAGAAACCAGATACCAGATGAACAACGATGTTATAGAGAAATCCGACTGCGAGAAAGACTTGGGAGAAATAATAAATAGGAAATTTAAGCCAAGTAGACTGTGTATTTGCTCGTAACAAGGTTAATAATGTACTTGGGTTCATACAAAGGAGTGTTAGTTACAAGACTAGCCAGGTCATCCTAAAACTATATCTTGGGCTTGTGAGACCTCACTTGGATTACGCAGTTCAGTTATGGTCACCGTATTACAGAAAGGTTATAGAATCCCTAGAAAGAATTCAGAGGAGAATGACAGGACTAATCCTGGGCATTAGGAACCTTGGGTACAGAAACAGGTTAAAGCATCTTAATTTGCACTCCCTCGAGAGACGTAGAGTGAGGGGCGATATGATGGAAGACAGTGATCAAAAAGGGTGATATTACAAAGGAACTCAAACTATCCAACCAGGAGCGAACTCGTAACAATGGTTTTATATTAAACAAATTTAGATTTAGGCGCGAAATTGGTAAACACTGGTTTGGAAATAGAGTAGTGGATGAATGGAACAAGTTACCAAATGTCATCATTAACTCGAATACACTGGATAGCTTCAAACATATGTTGGATGGATATATGAGCAATAGGGGTTGGGTGTAAATGGGACTGCCCAGTATGGGTCAATAGGCCCGCTGCAGTTTCCTCCATTCTTACGTTCTGTTCTTTTGTTCCGAAACGAAATTGTTACTTTTGATTATGTAGATATCCTTGTAGTGAGGATGAGTCGGTAGAGGGACTTCAGGAATGGGGCCGAACATGGCAAAGGGAGCAGGAGCAGCGCTTGAATAGGTCTTGACCCTACGGTGGTCAAGGATGTGTGTGTGTGTGTTTATTCATCTATACAATTACCTACGAAAATGGTTGAAGTCCACAACACACACACACATCTATCTATTAATCACACTTGCCTCACCCTGACAACAGGAAACATGCGGGTTTACTTTGTCTGTAGTTGGCCGACCGATTACAGTGCATAATACACACGTCGTGTACAGTATCAGAGAGAGTATGACGGAGTAGTCGATACGTCTGCTAAGTGTTTAGTGATGACGAAATTGTTATTTGGGCTGAGGAACCTGATGTATGAAGACCGCGTGAGAAAGCTGAAAATCCCATTAACGGCGTACCACAGAATAATTACACAGCTTCATATAACACGCACTACAGATCTTCAAGGTTAGGCCCTAAAGGCACCTCCTGACATCAACAACTTAATACTTGCTCTCTACTACATGGTTCAGCACCCCTTTAGTATGGGAAACTGTTGATAAAGTTATATCTTCTTTTTTAAACTAAAAACCAGATTTGAGAAGATGTATATGAAATCACTTAAGAAAAACTTACGTTGTAGTGCCAGTCGTCTCAAACCAGTTGAGAAAAGTTGTAATAGCTAGTGTGTTCAATACGAACTGAAGTTCTAGGGCTATTGTGAGAAGGTGAATCAAGCTACTAAGCTAGTAGGTTTCATAAGGTCGTTCAAGTATCTAGTCGTGAGGTGTTTCCCAGTCTGGAGTACTGTCACTCGGTCTGGTCCCCGAGATATGTTAGAGACTGTCAACTGAGTTAAAACGTCCGAAGGAGGGCCGCCAAACTGGTGCCTCCTCTACGGAACCCCAGTTACCCAGATTAGAAGGCCTGCAACTTCTTAGCTTATGCTACAAACGGGCAAGGGGTGACCTATTGAAGTTTGTAAACATCTCAGAGGGCACTACTCAGACGAGTGTCCATACCTGGAGCTGGCGGACGTCCGGCCCACAAGGGGTCACAGCTCAAGGTTGAAGAAGCCACAAGTCCAGAAAACTGTGAGGGCAAATTTTTTCGGAGTGATAGTTGTGAACTCTTGGAACACTCTACATGTATCATCGAGGGTTGTGACGGCACCGAGTGTGAGCTCTTTCAAGACCAGATTTGACCAACACTGGCGCAGGTAAAGATACATTCAGGAGTCGGTGCATGCCCAGTACTTGCCCAAGTGGCGAAGAGGATAAAAATAAAAAGCAAAAGTAATAACATCTCTGGTGTTCCCTGACCAGGACTCTTGGCGTCCCTTTTATATCATGTGAACACGATCCCCGAGCTAAGCCAGGGTGGGATTCACAAACCAAACCACTAAGGTTTTCAAATCAAATACTTTTTTGCAGAATACACATTTGAACAGTTAAAGAAATTAAAATAAAATGCAGTATGTGTATTTCCTCAACAAGAGACCTGTTCATTCAAAATGTGGACTAAAGTATGAAAAGCAACTGTTTTATTTTTATAAAGTATACACGATGTTTACCATCTCACAATACATATTTTACTTTGATCATTTTACATATGTTGAAGTTTGTTAATGATGTGCCACGTGATATGAAGATAGACCGCGATAGAAAGTAAACAACGTAGCAGCTTCGTGAGCTCTTTTAACACTTGGTATATAATAGCATCATATGTGTTGCTCATTCGGCTATAGACTGTAGTGATAGTTGACAACAGTCACTGTTATAGCCTGTATGACTTGCAGGTAACTGGGTGAGTGGCGTGGACGTGCTCGGGTGCCCTGCCTGGAAGTTACTCACACACACATTCCCGTAACTTGCCCTCACTCCCAAGTTGTTTTTTCTGCCAGTCTTAATTAAACCGAGGGAGCCGCACTAGTGGTGCTCCTGAGAGGGAAAGTCACACGAGCTGGTTATCTCACGACCACCTGAGTGACACACCACGCAAGGGGGTAGTATGTATAACCCTTGACGGGGGAGAATATGACTTGCCAGTCAGCGAAGGCGGCGGAGCTTGCACGTGGGAAACGCTATCATGTAAATCATCTATTACCGCAATGGTGAATAAGTAATAGCAATTCTCTTATCTACGCCCGAAGGACAAGAAAGTCTGCAATCACTACATAGGTTGGTTGTGCCTGTTTGCGTACGAAAAAGATTTATCAGTGTCAGTCAAAGGTTAAGGTTACAGGAGGCCAATGGTGTGCATCGGACGGGCGAAACAAATGAGAGATGTCTCTACCTATGTCCAGATAAATCCGTTACTGCAGTACTGCAAATCGCAAAAGTTACGAGTCACTGTCTCTATATAAATATTCAACTACCTTCAAAGGCGATGACAACACCTGTAGCTCAACTGATGTTATTTTCATTTGTAAAGCGCCACTTGTCTAATTTGTCGTTGCGCCTTTCATTATTTGACTTCAATGTTAATTACGGTTTTATTCATGACTATATTCTTTTATTGTACAATATAATAGCAAGTTCTTTCGTGTGCAATAACCAGTAGTTATCTTCCTTTGTATGTATAATCATATCAATGATGTATAAGCCAGATTCTCATTAATAGGCTTTATTCAGCAAAGAACATAATTACCTGTAACAAAAGAAAAAATCCACGTGAAAACAAAATAGAAATTTTTTTACTCGGTTACACAATAACAATCATGACAGTCTTCTTTATTATAATGTAGTATATAGTTAGTTGCAGTGTATAAATCAAAATCATTACAATCACCATCTACAAATGTGGGTTGTATTAACACACTGGCAGCCTTCTGTCTGAAAAAAATATTCGTTATGTATAAGTTATATTGATCATGTAGCGGTAATTTGTATGCGGGCACCAGTACACTCAACAAGTCACCCCCTGCATCCTCCGGAGCCTAGCCTCGCACTCAACAGCACACAGTCACAGACACCAGTCTAATGGAACACCGCCACACCAGCAGGGTCACACTGTGAGTGATAGAGGTCTTCATTTTTTTTTATTCTCAGTAGCATCAGAGATAAGAAATGTCATCGCAGCGGTGGTCCTCTTAGTTTTAAATATTTGTCAAAGAGAAGTGATTCTCCAGACACCTTGCCATATTCATATTTTCTTGGTTACAGTTTCACTCTGTTGGTTGTTCACCTTACAGCCAAGTATTTAGGTACGTATAAAAACTGTTGAATATTTTACTCTCCATTTCATCCCCGGGTTGCCTCACCTAATTAGTACAGTACTGTAAATACAATTAAGCTGTTTAATTCCCATGACATCCATATCAGTAGTCATAATAATGCCTCAAATTAGTCTCCAAATAAGTTATTGTTGAGAGGTACAGAGGTCGCTGATGTGTTTGGAAGGTATTGCCTTGACCTGCCTTACTTCCAAAGTCAGGCTTCTTTCTCACACAGTCTTTTTTTGTCCCACGACAACCTAGACATCAATGGACGTCCGCATGAAAGATCCCATTGACCTCCATTGATTTCTAAGCCGCGCGACAAAAAAAAACCGCTGGATATGAAAGAGGTCTGACAACCAGGTAGACAAGAGTTCATGGCACACCCAGGCCACGATACACTCACTGATATACTAGATAAGCAACATTGTGTGTGAATGATTGAAATATAACAACAGCACCCATTACTGTTGTAATATAAAGGAATTATCTTCCTTAGTTTTCAAGGAAATTTTCAAAATTTTATTCAAAGATTCAGAGGCTAACATTTGCGAGAAAATTAGTAAATTGGCGGTATTTGGACCATTTTCATGTGAACATGAAGGTAACCGTCTTATTGAATGTGTAGCTGTAGATGGTAGGGGAGTGTTTTACGAACTATAGTCCACCATTTAAGAAATCAACATAGACGTTGTGATATTCACAAGATAAAGCTGCAATAGCCGATACGCTAATCCAATAGTTTGAGATAATACTATCTGGAATCTAAAGATGTTACAAATCCTCTCTTAAACACATAGCAAAGCAAATCCTTATGACTATGCTGTGTTATGAAGCGTGAAAACCAGAATCCATATAAGTAGGCCTACATAAATTGATGTGTAGTGGGGGGAGTTGAAAGCAAAGAAACCCTAGTCGCCTTTAAGTGAAGTCTCCGGCGGACACCGTCAGTTATTGATATTTTCAGCAAAATTATACAAAACTAAATATTCTTTTGCAAGTGGATACGTTGGTTCTGGGTGTTTGTAAGAGGCATATCTTCCCAGCTTTGGCCGATGAATATTAAAACCTGGCGAATTATATAATGAAAGCGTAACCATCAGTTAGTATGCCTGACTAGATACAAGCTTCGAGTTTTTCAACGAATAATATATTCCCAGTTCCGAAATAGTCAGAGATACAATACAACTTGAGACACCCAGAGCTGCTAAGACACCCCACCCCCCACCCGCGTTCCTCTCATTCCCAGACCTCCATAAAATATCTCTTCCTTTAAATCATCTCTTTAAAAAAATTCCATTGTCTAAGTATTAATATTTTTGTAATACCTACTTTATATTCCTGCTTTTATTTTACCACCAAAACCATTATATTATAAATTATCATGTCGAGAGATAGAAATTACCATTGCAATAATTATATTTGCCGACTAGACATGATACTGACAGCTCTGTCCACTTGTTCCACCTTAATACAACCCATGTTGTACTGCTTCCCTCCCTTATCATATTTATGCATATCAACACCACTTTAAAATATGTATATACTTATAATATAAATGTAAAAAATAAAGAAAATAAATAAATAACGAAATGATAACCTTGGTAACATTCTGATATGTTCTTACTACTATTCCAGATGATACTAAATGTTAGGTAATACTCCCTTGAGTTAAATGTACAGTATTATTAGTTGCCTTCAAGAAAGCTAAGGCTCTCAACTGGCTCAGCCATGTTAATATTGTTATTATATCGAATCTGTATCTGTGTTTTTCTGGCTAAATAAACTGTTTCAATATCATATCATCTGTTTAGGAGGTGCGTAGATGAGTGCGTTTGATGGCTCAACTTTCCGTGATGTATTCGCCAAAACTTGGGAAGATAGTTGTTTCTTAGACTGTACACGCATGGCTGATTTTCATATTCGTGCTTCTAAGAACATATTAACTGTGTGCACAGGTGTTTCCTGCCTCACAGCAGTGGTAGTAATGCACTGACCATTCCTGTGGTGAGGAAGTCACCCGCAGGAGGTAGTACTGTAGGTAGTAGGCAGTTGGCAGCTACCAAACAGGGAGGTACTACCGCCTGGGAAGAATTTTGGAAGCATAAAGTGTTGTCTAATGGTAGACCCTGCTGCCATATGGCATCACAAAAATTGTGACCAAGTCCCAGGTTACTGATCTAACTTTGTGCCTCATTTACACACGATTGCAGGGTCTCAATTGTTTCTCACTCTTGATCTTTTTTTTTATTTCCTTATTATTATTATTATTATTATTATTATTATTATTATTATTATTATTTATTATTATTATTATTACATTTTCGCCACCCCAGGCCCCGATGTGGGTCGGTGACCTGTGCCCGGGTGGTCTGATCCCCGTAAAGAAAAAAGAAAAACACTGTTGCTTCACTCATTCGCCGCCGCCACCTTCTGACTCTGATTACCTTTCACATAAAAATCCCATGATGACACGCTCAAAAATTGCTATAAGAATCTGTGGCTTAAGTGTTAAAAGAAAGTATGAATTATTGTCAGACATAAATACGCGGTTAACAGCAATTATTATTGCTTTCACTTGGGGCTTTGATGTCTCGGGCGTTTTGCTTTAAATTTTGGAGTGACTATGAAATGTCTAATTACTTTTGCAAATATTGGCCCTTGTTAATTTTCTTCTCCCTCCTCCTCCTTTTTTTTCTTCCTCGATTCACACTTGTAAATCACTTAGAACAGGGGTGCTCAACCCATGGTCTGAGGGCCACATATGGCCCTCAAGGAGATTTAGTGCGGCCCTCGAAATTATTAGGAAATTACATAAAAATGAATAAATAAAGGCTTTATTTTATTTTTTAGGAATTAATTTGAAAATTTATATTCAATGATAAAGCCTTTGTGTAATTACCATTCATAATTTGACAAGGTTAATGCTTAATAATTACTTTTATTAATGTGTGGATTATTTACTTAATTTTTCTAAATTTATTCACATTAAAGTCAATGTGTGTGGCCCTCATCACACATTTGGCTATCTAATTTGGGTCACGTAACGCAAAAAGTTTGAGCACCACTGACGTAGAAGGAAGACGCATTTTGATCATTCACATTATTTAACCATTTTTTAATCCTCGTTTACAGTAGTATACCGTATACAAAAAAATGATACAATTTATAGCTTTTCGTAAGATGTTCTACGTAATAGAATTCAGGGCGCTTAATTAATTGTCTGTGCGGCTAATTTATAGTAAAATATTACCACTTGACTAATACCAAATCTCACTAATTTTCTGGCTTATGAAAATCTGAGTTAACTGCTAAAACACACTGTAGTCCGTCCCCTGATAACCGATATATTCTGCCTTTACACTCTCTAGTCTAGTCAGTCTAGTGTTTCCCGGGTCTCCCAAATGCAATAATTTATAAGAGAACAGACCCAAATCGCTATAGCTGTTTCACTGCAAATTGTGTTCTATTTTATATTCCGAAAAAAAATCCATACAAAAATATTAAGATTTCCCCTTTACAGTACTCAAAGACACGATTATTCTGTGTATTATTAAATTTCTTTCACAAAACATCAAAAATCATTCCCGAATGACATGCTTCTTATATCTTATTGCACCCACACACCTATATATTTTTCGAATATGAAGGCACATATATTTCGTAATATTTTCTTTCTCTCTCTGAAATGTTCACAAGCAGAGACAAGCACGCACGCATCCAGGCTGCTTGCACTAGTGACTCCGCGAGGGAATATTCTCGGAGACGAGAACCGACCCGATAATTATTTCAGCGTGGGGTGTGAACAATTACGTAACAGTGTGGACGAATGGTTGCACACACCTCGTGTACCTGTGAGACTTTCTCCACTCACAGATTACAAAAGGTAATCATCAAAATGAAGTGTCTGTGTGATTGTGCGATGGCTTGTGTAGCGACAGTTAGGTGTGGCAAAAATCATACGAGATAAAAGTAATTACGGAAAAATATTTGTGTGTGTGTGTGTGTGTGTGTGTGTGTGTGCGTGCACTGAGTTTGACCCCTCCTCGGGGAAGAACACAACACAACAACACCAACCTCATAATCACATCCAAAGAAACACTCGCGACAAAATTAATGACCTGAAAATCAAACATCACAATACTAATGAGAGACGTGAACTCTTTGCTGGAGAGTTTTGGGACGGCACTGAGCGTGAGCTCATTCAGCACCAGGCTTGACCAACACCGGCGCAGGTACGGATACATTTTGGAGCCCGTACCTGATCAGTACTTTCAACAGTGCGTAACAGAGAGGTGACTGACCACCCAGTGGCTAACAAGCAGATCAGTGGCGAAGAGGATAAAGTGCAATCATGGCGGTTGTAGTGATGATGATGACAACCAGATACTATTTACGTTGTGTGACAGTATCGTAAAATGTTCTACTTTAAGACATAAGATATGAAATTGTGCAACTCAGCCAACCTGGTCTGCTGTGTGAATATCGACAATCATATAATTTAACTCAAGACGCAAAATATGTAAATTTAACCCTTTTACCATTTATCCACAATAACTTGAGCAACAATTATGAAGTCTTTAATATTTCAGTTTAACCAAGGCGAAGTTAGGCTCGGGTTAGTTACTTGGATTACCTTATATAGACTTACGCATAGTCTATTACAGTTCGGTTAATTTAAAAAAAATGATAGGGGCAATAAATTACATGTAATTCATATTCGACAAAAACCCCGTCAATCGATTTCATCTATTAAAATAAATACCACACATACACAAATATACATTTAAAAACGCGCACATTCACTCTCACACATACAGTATACATTACACAATACAAAAAAAATAAAATGTGAATAACTTTTGTATATGGTTATGAATTGTATCCCTGCGTGTGTCACTATCCATGTACGAACATTGTGTGTGTGTGTGTGTGTGTGTGTGTGTGTGTGTGTGTGTGTGTGTGTGTGCCCGCGAAGAAGGACACTGACCTCACCACACAGGTAACTTTGAACAACTCTCTGACTTGTGACACTCCCTCTGCCCCACCTACACCTTGAGCAGGATATTACGCACAATTAACCACAATTAGGTTGTATCAGGGACCAGCAGAGATCTTACCGTGCTTTACATTTTACTTTTACTTTTATCCTCTTCGCCACTGATCGGCTGGTTAGCCACTTGGGCGGTCTGTCACGTCTCTGTTGCGCACTGTTGGCAAGTACTGGGCATGCACCGGCTCCTGAATGTAGCTGAACCTGCTCCAGTGTTGGTCAAGTCTGGCTTTGAATGAGCTCACATTCGATGCTGTTGCAACACTCTCTGATGTCCCGGGTTCGATTCCCGGGCCGGTGGAAGTTGTTTGGACTTACTTCCTAGCCCCCATTAGTCCCTGTTCACCTAGCAGTAAAGTAGGTAACTGGTGTAAGTCGAAAGTTGCGAATTCGTATTCAGGGACAAGTTGTTGGAGCTTCCAATAACTTGAGGACATAAACCTCTGACTCTTCAGGCTTCTACGCCCTTGACTCTTCAGGCTTCTACGCCCTTGACTCTTCAGGCTTCTATGCCCTTAACTCATGAGACATAAAGGCAAGCATGAACTTAGCATGCTTCCCTGTTGGGCGCTGTGAACGCTTCTGCGCTTCACCTTACACAATGATGTAGGGGAGTGCCAAAAAAAAACAAAAAAAAAACACACTCTCTGGCAGGTTGTTCCAAGAGTTCACAATTCTCACTAAAAAAAGGCTGCCCTCACAATTTTCTGGGCTCGTAGCTTCTTCAACCTTTGAGATATTTATGCACCTCAATTAGGTCACCCCTTGCCAGTCTGTAGTATAATCTAGGCAGTTGCAGGCGCTCTAATCTCTCTGGATAACCGAGGTGTCGAAGTGCATGACATTATTAATCAACTGACAGTCCCGAGCATATCTCGGGGACCAGACGGGGTGACAGTACTCCAGGCGGGGAAGCACCTCACTCTTGAAGATCGTTATGAGGGACGGATCGTCTAGATATCTGAACGACCTTCTTATAAGACCTACTAGTTTATTTGCTCCATTTATCTTTTTTTCACAATGGGCTGAGGACTTCAGTTCATTGTCAACATACACACCTAGGCCCTTTTTGCATTCGGTCTCTATTAAAATAGTTTCTTCATCCCGTTGGGACATAGGGTATGCTTCCTTACCGTTGGTACGACCCAGGTGCATCCTCTTATACTTCGTGACATTGAATCTCAGCAGCCATTTCACAGAGATCTTCTTGCAGCTCATCGCAGTCTGTTTGGTTCTTAATTTCCCTGAATAACTTGTCATCGTCCATAAACATGTGTATGGAAAAGTGTATCGCTTCCGGCATATCATTTATGAAACAAACAAACAACAACAGGCCCAATGCACTGCCCTATGGTACCCCACTTGTCACGGATACACATGAGGATTTCATATCATTAATCACCACACTCTATTTGTGATCAAGCAGAAAATAATTGATCCACGCTAGGACACTTCCTTGAATCCCGTACCCTTCCAGTTTAATTCTCAGCCTTTCATGGGGTACGCTGTCGAAAGCCTTGGCAAAAATTAAGGTATATATTATCGATATTGTCACCCTGTTCCAGAATTTGGGTCCAAACATCCAGTACCTTGAGTAATTGTGTTAAGCAGGCGCGTCCCGGCATAAAGCAGTGCTGGCAGTCTTTACAAGGTTGTTTCGAAGCAGGTGTTCCATCATGGCATATCTTACGATGATGCTCTCCTCTACTTTACACAATATGTTGGTCAGGCTCACTGGTCTATAATTATTCGTGGAATGACGATCGCTCGTCTTGAAAATAGGACTCACACAAGCCACTTTCCAACCACTGTTGACCTTTTGCTCATTCAGGCATTTACAGAACAGGAGCTTCAGGGGCTCAACAAGCTCGTTGCACAACTCTCTTAGCACTCTGGGATGCACCATTTCAGGGCCGGGACTGCTATGAACCTTTAGCTTTTGACAACTTATTCTTAAATCCTTTTTTGAGAACACAATGTGGGTCAGCACTGTCAAACCGGCTGTCCTCAAACGTAGGAAGATTGACCGCATCCTCTCGTGTGGACACCAAGGAAAATAATTTGTTCAATGACTCCGTCTTGCCCTGGCCAGAATCTGCGTAACTACCATCTTCAAGCCTCAGGTCCGATACGCCTATCGCATTTTTTTAATTTCGACTTTGCTTAGCGGTAAAACGCCTTTCGGTTTGACTTGACGCCGTTAATAATCCGCCTCTGAGACTCTTTTTCACCCCTTGTACACAGTTTTTCGAGGGTATGTAAACAAGAATTGTTCTCGCACAAGGCGAGTGTTCTTACACACACTCACGCAAGAGACACTGGTCCTTTCCCTTCATCAAAGTGTTACAGGTGGCCGTGACTGTGAGATGGGGTGCTGCCTTCATACCCACAATCACAACCTTGTGGATGGGCGTAACAAACAATACCTTTACGCAACAACTGTTGCTTTACGGGTTGACATTGGGCAAAAATCGTAGGTGAAGGCGACGTGTACGTAGACGTTTGAGCACTGACACCCTACATATTGCTATAGAACTAGCTCAAAAAAGACCCCCGAGAAGAGTTTTATCTCTCATAATTTTTTAGAATGTCGTTGGAACAGTGCAATTACTAACATTGTCACGCGCTTAAAGAACTAATTTGTTGAAGGGCAGCAATAACGTCATTACAACAACACCCCCGAGATCCTCCTTAGAATCTGCGCTCAAGTTGTTCGTGAAAGTTGGTGGTCGGGCAGTCATACTCCCGCGTACGTTTCAGTGTCGTTGGCTTTTCTAAAGTATGATAGTAAAATAATGACTAACTTTGTTGCGATTTCACTTATAATTTTAGAACGAGTCATGAATATGTAGAAGAGGTAATGTTCCAACAGTAATACGTATTATCAAACACGACGTGGAGACACTATAGAGTTTCTGACAGTAATCACAAGGCGTAACTTTTTTTTTTTTACTTATATCCTCTTCACCACTGATCGGCTCGTTAGCCGCTTGGGCGATCGGTCAAGTCTCTGTTACGCACTGTTAGCAAGTATTGGGCATGCAGTAGTGCTTGCCCATTACTTGCTCCATTGCTGGTCATGTCTAGTCTAAAAAGAGCTCACACTCGGTGCCGTCACAACACTCTCTGGCAGATTGTTCCAGAGTTCACACTTCTCACTCCGAAAAAGTTTGGCCTCACAGTTTTCTGGACTTGCGGCTTCTTCAACCTTGAGCTGTGACCCCTTGTGGGGAGAGCGTCCGCCTGCTCCAGGTAAGGACACTCGACTGAGTAATAATAATAATAATAATAATAATAATAATAATAATAATAATTAACGGTTTATTGAAATAGCTTGGCAGCCAGAAGGCTGAAAATATACAGTTACATATTTGGGGAATGGGTTTCGAATTACAAATAATATACAAGTAACATAAGTGATACAAATAAGATATATAATAACTAGATGGGGAAAAGCTCAAACTACAGTGCATTTCAACATAGTGACAGTGCAAGGAGTAGTGTTTACTGGGAGTGAATACACTGGTTTATTACAAGTTATTGATAATTTTTACAATGGTTGGGACTGGGCTGTTCTTATAGCGATCAGTTCGTGCACTTATGAGCTGGATGCGGTTGTGGTGTCGAACAGCAATTCTCGGGCTAGGGATCTCAGGTGGTAGTAGGAGCCGGTGTCGAGGATGGTGTAGAAGCTTCTTACCAAATTTGCAGATGAGGTCGTGGTGATGGTCAGTGAGAGTCGAAAGGGTCAGTGTGTTGAGCGCTTCTTGATATGTGGAGTAGGAAGGGGAGAGAATAATCTTGCAGTAGTGCCCTTTGAGATGTTTATACACCTCAATTAGGTCTCCCTTTGCTCGTCTGTAGTATAAGCTAGGTAATTGCAGGTGCTCTAATCTCTCTGGGTAGCTGAAGTGCCGAAGTGCCGGCACCAGTCTGGACATTTTCCATCAACTGACAGTCCCTAACATACCTCGGGTACCAGACAGGGTGACAGTATTCCAGGCGGGGAAGCACTGTCAATCCAGAGTGTTAGTTTCGAGTCCAAGTAAAAAAGTCACAGAAAAAAGTCACAGGAAAAAGTCACAGGAAAAAGTCACAGGAAAAAAAGTCACAGGAAAAAAAGAAAAGTTAACTATCGGATTCTCACATTTTTTAAGGTTAATATGTCAATCAGTTTCAGTAAAGGAATATGCAGAACTGATGGTAACCTAACCTAACCTAACCTAACCTAACCTTTTTTACCGGCCACCATAAATTAATTGTGCCTTTTTTCCTGTGACTTTTTTTCCTAGCCAAAATTGTGACTTTTTTTCTGTGACTTTTTTCCTGTGACTTTATTACCGGCCACCCACGTCACATACTACACACATATCCCTCCGTGGTCTAGGTTTTTGTGAACCAATTGGGTTAATATAAAAACTCGTTGAGGATATGGCGACACTCGTTTTATTGTGTTATACTAGATATCAATCGCACATTGCCTTCTTGAAGATTCGAACCTGGGACCTATAGACTGTCATCCCAGTACCATTTCCTCTTCACCAACGTAACCGTTAGATTCTGACTGTGTGTGTGTATGGCTTTGATAATGTGACGGTGACGGTAAATTATACTGTACATGATGAAACTATCAATGATATAGCAACCTGATATAATTGCATGATTAAGAAAATTATTAGATTACTGCCCTTCCCTTTAGACAATTTTTTTTTTTTTAAGAAATATACAATGACTTTTGTCTGAGGGCTAGCTAATGATATTCGGAAATGAAAGCTACATACGTAGTGAGAGTTGTACCAATTAGCCATCGCAGAGGGTACTAACCGACCGTGAGTCACAGTCGTCACTAGAGGGCGTAACGGGCGTTACCATGTCACAAGGTCAAAAATCTTATTACGCCAAGTGTGTGAGTCAGCAAAACTCCCAGACGACCGACCACTACGCTCCACTGGTCACCTTCACCCGCCTAACTCACTCACAATACAACATGAACTGTCGTAGTGGCAGACTTTACGCATGAGGGTTTGACGTTCGCCGCGCCCTCAGTTTTTTTTACTTTTACTCTATCCTCTTCACCACTGATCGGCTCGTTAGCCGCTTGGGCGATCGGTCACGTCTCTGTTACTCACTGTTGGCAAGTACTGGGCATGCACTACTCTGCTACTAAATAAATCTTTTACCAGGAATAGACGAATCTAAGTACAGTATTAATGTTAATAGTTACGAACATGCCTTTCTTAAATAGTTAAATAAATGTCAGTAAATCATAATAAAAAATAACATGAAGTACATTAAAGCATTCAGATATAACGTATAACTGGTTCCCTTGTTAAGCGCTTAAAGACCTTCGTTGTTGAAGCGCAGTAATACTTTAACACTATCGCAACCCAGGTATAAAGGTATACTCTTTACACCTTGGGGGAAACGCACATTACTAAGGGCCCGCTCACACCAAGGCCGGAACCACCTGACGTAAACTGTCCGGAGATGGACGATATGCACACGCCGCGGTGGGTATTGTGATTTTCTCAACTTAGCTAATACATGTTACACGACTCACTGTCTTTTCTAGGGAGAGGGAAACTGTCTTCCCTTTAGGATTAAATTTGAAAGAATCGAATTAGATATGATTCGAATACAGTGTGAGATATGTGATGTTAACTTGACTCACTCGTTCGGATAATTTGCTTCAGATTAATGTCCGTTCCGACCTTGGTGTGAACGGGGCGACATACTGTAGATATAGTATGGACAGGGAAAACTGTAAATAAGGGAAGGGAATGCAATACATATTTTTCTGGTACCTTCAGAGACTTTCAGTTCATAAACAAATTGTTTAATTTAACGATGCTAAACAACTTGAAATAATTTTTAAGCAACATTAAACAGTATACTGAACGTCTTTCATGACTGACTGACTGACTAACCAACTGAGAGGAAGTTATTCTCCCGCACTCCCTGACCTCCAAGCGTCCCTCAATAACGCATCTTGGGCTTCATCACCCGCGTTATATTTGTAAATGTTCCACATGGCAGCCTGTTTATGACTTTCTCTTTAAACGACATAGGAGTCAGTCACCCATATGTGCCTCACCGCCTCTTGTGTTCCCATGAGAAAGTGTATATGTGAGGAGGTTCCCCTCCAGTGACTAGCGTCGTTGTGGCCAAGACTCATAATAAAAGCCAGATGAAAGACAATTATCGACTATAGTTATACCTGGAAGTGAATCCCGTAATAGGTTAGCAACTGTCTGAGGTTATAGACTAACAGGTGTGTAAGTGTGAAAGAGTTGCAGGTGTCTGAGCAGGTGTGTGTAAAACTAGCGGTGTGTGTGTGTGTGTGTGTGTGTGTAGAACTAGCAGGAGTATGGTGCTAACCGTAGAGTGGAGCTAGCAGGTGTGTGCATAGCATGTGCGTGTGAAACTAGCAGGTGTGTATGTGATATGTATATGTGGTATATGTGTGAATATAGGATGTGTGTGAGACTGTGTGTACAATATTACAGGGTATATATATATATATATATATATATATATATATATATATATATATATATATATATATATATATATATATATATATATATATATATATATATATGTGTGTGTGTGTGGTACTAACATCAGAGTGGGAATAGCAAGATTTAACAGATGTGTGAAAGTGTGTGGAGGACTAACAGATGTCTAGAACCAGCAAGTTTGTGATATTAACAGGTGTGTAGGGCTAGTTTATGTGGGCCAAATTAGCAGGTGTATAGTATCAGCCGGTGTGTGAAACCAGCAGGTGTGTGTGTGTGTCGGGGGGGGATTTAAATGTGTGTGTTTACGTGTGTGTAGGGAAAACAGGTGTGTAGGGTCAGCACGTATGTAGGAGGTTCATCAGGTGTGTAGGAAAAAGGGGAGCCACGAAGTCGTTGGTCACGATAGAAGGGTCATCACAGGGAAATAGTACATCCATAAGACGAGGTCACACCCCAACGTAGTGTGGTTCCGAGGTGGAGGAGGGAGGCGGGGGTAGCCTTGAAGGAGCAGTGGGAGGAGGAGAATGGAGAGTGAAGAAATGTGATGGTATATAAGGCCCGACGCTACTGGATCTCAGCATAGCCATCGACAGGTACGACCAAGGAAGCATTGTACTGTTTCGTGTTGTGCTCGCAGAGAGGAGAATTGTGTTAGTGAGAATGGAAGGAGGGAGAGATTGGTGTGAGTTAAGAAAGTGACCCGTAAAGAATGTGTAGGATTTGTGTTTTAGTTGTGTAAACAGTGTGAGACTAGAGAAGATGTTGGTGTAAATTGGCGCGAACTGCACAATTTATCTAACATGTGTTCATTTCCAGGCCGAGGTTAAAAGTCTGTGTTCCATTCATAATAATAATAATAATAATAATAATAATAATAATATTAATAATAACAATAATAATAATAATAATAATAATAATAATAATAATAATAATAATTAACGGTTTATTGAAATGACATGGCAGCAAGAAGGCTGTAAGTATACAGTTACATAAACGGGGAATGGGTCACTTGATTGACAAATAATATACAAATAACGTAAGTGACACAAATATGATATATAATAACAGGGTGGAGAGTAGGTCATACTACAGAACATTTCAACATAGTAAAAGTGCAAAAAGGTAAGATTGGCTGGGAGTGAATTCACTGGTTGTTTACGAGTAGCTGATAATTTTTTAATGGTTGGGACTGGACTGTTCTAAGAGCGATCGGCACGTGCTCGTATGGGCTGGATTCAGCTGTGGTGTCGAACAGCAATTCTCAGACGAGGGATCTCGGGTGGTAGTAGAAGCCGGTGTCGAGGATGGTGCAGAAGCTTCTCACCAAATTTGCAGATGAGGTCGTGGTGATGGTCAGAGAGAGCCGAGAGGGTCAATGTGTTGAGCGCTTCTTGATATGTGGAGTAGGAAGGGAAGAGAATAATCTTACATGCCCTCTTTTGCACTTTTTCTAGGTGTTTACATTGTGTGGAATTTAGGGACGAAGACCAGGCAGGGGAGGCATAGGTCAGCTTAGGAAGTATAAATGTTGAGTAAGTACTGAGGAGCTCGGGCACCGGAACTCCGAGGGACTTGAGTTGGCGGAGGAGGTGAAGACGAAAACTGAAGGATTTGACAATTGTACTGCCGTGTTTTTTTCCAATTTAGAGTGTTGGGGCCCAAAGTAATGGAGGTAGGTGACACGGTTGTTCGTTGCCCAATTTTGGAGACTTCAATATATTCTGGAGGGCGGTGTAGCCGGAAGCCGAGTTGTTCACACTGATCCCAATGGTGGAGTCGTCGACAGATTTCCAGCGAGCAGAGGTTTCTCTCAGGGCATCAATGATAAGCATAAGAAAGCAGAGCGGTCCCATCTTGGTGTTTTGGGGGACGCCACAAGTGAGTGACTGAAAAGTGGAGACAGCCCCTCGGAAGCGTATGGCTTGGCGTCGGTCACTAAGGAAGTCTGTAAGCCATGGTATAAGACTTCTTCGAAACCCGAGGTCGATAGCTTTGTTGGTTGTGATTGTGGTTGTGGTTGACTAGGTCAAATGCTTTGGTGAAGTCAATGAAGGTGACAGCCACAGACATCTTACGTTTTTCCAGATGGCGGTGTATATGTAGTCGATGGAAGTTTCCATATTGTCATATTGTTGAGAATCTATGGCGCCTGCAATGTCAGCATAAGTCCAGTCAAAAACGAAACCTTCGCAGATTAAGCTGGGTATTGGGGGTGATGGCAATGGGTCCTAGCTCATTTAAGGATTGTGGGCTGATTGACTTGGGCACTGGTGACGCATATGAGGTCTTCCAGTCAGCTGAGCATCTTGCTTGGCTGAGGGAAGCATTGATGATGGAGCAGAGGGGTTTAGCTAGTTCCGGGGAGAACTCCCTGAAGAGTTTCATTGGAAAGTCAATGAGGGTGGTGAAGCGCTTTAACTTCAGTTTGTCTAGACGTTTTGCTACTTCAAATGCTTCCACTAAGTCAGTGGGAAAGGGGGCTTGTAAGAAAGCAGGGAGAGTGGTTGTGTCAAGCCCGGGGAGTGTCTGGCATATAGTTGCGAAATGGTTGTTTGGTTGCTCAGCTGCATCACCATTAGTGAGATGGCTAAGGAAGGGGAGAGGGTGTGTCTTATTGTTTAGTCCACAGAGTTCTTTAAGCTTACCATACCACTGACTGATGATGGTGTTGCAGCTTGGTTGGGTAGTGAGACTTCTTTGCAGAGTGTATATCACGGATGACATGGTTGCGAAAGGACCTGTGGCGGTTGTGGTCATTGAGATAAAAGGCACTGTCTCTCTGTTGCACAAGTCTTTTGATCCGAGGTGTGATCCAGGGCAAGTCAGCTGGGTGTGATCTGACGGACTTCCGGGAAAGAAGTGGTGGTGAGCTTCCGTGGTGGTGTTGGTATAATTTATCCATTTGGTGTCCACGTCATCCACACTAAGTACTTCAGTCCAGGGTTGGTGAACTATCCACTACCCGAATAGAAGCACTGCAGAGTCAGTAGTCAGCCTATAGATCTTGATGTAGGATCTCTGCACTTGGCTGGTAGTGGCAGCTGGAGACAGAACACTGATAGGTGTGTGCTACACTCGACAGGAGACATTGGTTAAGGTGGTTGGTACTGGTCCACTAAGTCAGTTAAGACAAGGGTATTTTGACCGTGTGTAGGGAAGTTCACAGCTTGTGATAGTAGCAGCTGGTCCTCGACATAAGTAGTGTCAATTTCGTTATAATCCCCACATAGTACTACCTTGGCACATGGGTACCTAACTCTGAGGTGATTGATAAGAATGTCGCTGGTGGGTGAGCGAGGCAGGCGGTATGATGCACAGTATATGATAGAAGCAGTGTGGCGAGGGTGGGCACGTGGCACCACACATGCACAAAATGCCGATAACATTTTCATCATATCAAGGACCGTGTACCTCATGAAATACTTATGATGGTGACAAAATAAATGAATTGCGAGACCTAACAAAGATCATGCGTCAGTCTTTCAAGTGTTTTAGCAGTGGCGTAGAATACCTGGCACATTCCTTGATATTATTCATAAAAATAGGCAAAGATTCGAGTAACCCTAAAGCAGAATATCTTGATGAATTCACCGATTATCCAAAATTTTATCATATTTCTCAACAAGAGATACAAACACATAAACATATCTGTTTGCGTTATACTGATCATAAGTTCTGACTCTTCCCTTTTCAGTGACCACATAAGACATTCCTGTCACAGTAGACAAAACTTCATTACTGACGTGAGATAATTTCCATCCGTATTGAGATTATTAGTACAGTAAACTATCAAATATGGGCAGTGTTTCCTTAAAGTACTGATAAATTCTATAAGTACGGGTCTTACGGAGTTTATAATATCTATATAAACTCCGAGGTGTAATACCCGTACATTTTTTGAACAGAAGGGAAGGTGTTGAGAGTCACACTGTACCTCTGTAGCCTATTGATCACCTTACTATTATAAAAGGTCAAAGTGACTAGAAATTGGTCATTGTAATGTCAGATCAGTCACTTCAAACACTCGTTATGTGGCACCACCCAGAACTCAACACACACACATACACACACACACACACACACACATATTATCTTTTTTTTGGTTAGGTTAGGTTATTTATTCTGTTTTGAGAGGAAATGAGGGGGGAGGAGAAATGAAGGGAAAGAGAAGAATCGAGGAGAAAGGTAAAGAAGTAAAGAAAGGGGAGAAATAGGAAGAGTAAAGAGGAGATAGAAAAGAAGGACAAAGGTTGAGGGAAGATACGGAAGGAGAAAAGAAGCTGACATAGGAGAAGAAACTGAGGTGAGGGAAATACGAAATAGAGAAACAGACTCAGGTAGAGCGAGAAAGAAAGTCAGAAAAGGGGAAGAAAAGACAATTTAGACGGAAGAAGAACATTCCCCTTGAGATAAATCAAAACGAGGGGACAAAGAACCGTAGAGAGAAATTACAAAATATGAAGAAGAAAGGAGAGAGAGAGAGAGAGAGAGAGAGAGAGAGAGAGAGAGAGAGAGAGAGAGAGAGAGGAAATATTGGCGGGGAAGATATTAGTTAAGATAATTGGTTGTTAAATTATTAAAGATGAATGCCTTTGTGATGTAGTATTATCCATATGTGACTATCCATCATCATCATAACTTTGAGACTTCATAGATAAACTTACAACTACTATGACTGGTGTTTGTTTTGGTGTCATTACGGTGTGTGTATGTGTGTGTTTTTGTGTTGCAGGATGGCACCAGTACTAGTGTTAGTGTTGTGCTGGGCGGGCCTGGCTGCCGCTCAGTTCAGGTTTCCGGATAAGGCGAGCGACACGCCCACCCTCAGTTCCTCCACCGCCACCACCACCAAGGCCCCTCTCCACCACCCCACTGTTACCCAGGTCTCAACACCCGCCAAGCCAGGAAACACCAGGTACTGATAACACTTTTTAACTCTGTTATTTTCACGTCATGTTCGTTTTTGTGAGCCTGACATTCTATATTAAGCTATCTATCAGTGATCGAGAATTCCTGTTTGTGTGTATGAACCATAATACTGCGAGAGTGGATGGACAGATTTCAGTGAAACAAAACTAATTGATGGGATGATGGCAAAGAGTTATGGTTGACTATGGAAAGAATAATCTTCAAATCAAGGACATGAATCCAACATGGAGGTGGTAGGTGAGGGTGCCGGGTTATTATTCCTCATGGGCAATTTCGTTACACCAGCTGCAAAGTTTACTTTTATCCTCTTCGCTACTGATCGGCTCGTTAGCCATTTGGGCGGTCGGTCACGTCTCTGATACGAAATGTTAGCAGATACGGGTCATGCACCGGCTCCTGAATATAATCGGAACCTTCTCCAGTGTTGGTCAAGTCTGGCCTTGAATGAGCTCACACTCGGTGCCGTCACAGCACACTCTGGCAGATTGTTCCAAGAGTTCACAATTCTCACTCCGAAAAATTTGCCCTCACAATTTTCTGGACTTATAGTTTCTTCAACCTTGAGCTGTGATCACTTGTGGGGCGGACCATTTATAGTGCCCTTTAATGTGATCACTTAATCCTTGGGTTTTACTAAACTTACTTCTTAAATTTAGGTCGCTGCCACCAGACCACAGGACAGTATGTGTAGTGTTCTTTAGGTAGCTGGCAGAGCAATCCAGGCACTGTGAGTTCGTGTTTTTCATTAATCAAGTTAAGAGTGGAAGGAAGGGTGAAACACCAACCAATAATTTAACTACGTTATTTCCTAATAAAAAATAATGCATTCAGTCACAATACAAAAATAGTTGACCTTCCCCAAGCAATTAGTTAGGTTACCACCACACAAAAATACCCGACCTTCTCCAAATAATTAATTAAAGTCTTCTCTCTCCATACAAACTCATTGACCTCTTTACCTAGGTCAATCCTTCCCCAATATCACCTGTAATTTTCAATAACACCAACATCCTCAACATCACCTGAATAAGGAACATTCAATAATACACATAATACATACAGGTACTGTAGCTCATTTTTAGCACCAAGGTACACACAGGAGGTACCCATCTCACACTCTACTCTTGTTAGGTAGACGAGATCCTTCCCAGGCATGCATAACAAGACTATTTCTGCATCCGGTATCATTAGGTCGCTTAAAGTAGCGACAGTAAGCACCTCAAATAGCACCATCTTTTCACATCCAGGGTACTGAAGTGTGAGATGTCCAGAGATCCTTAGTGGAGGTTGCATAGCGACCATAAGCATTACCCACAACACCTGGTAGGTTTCTCAAAGTAGAACAGTGGATGCTGAGCCAAGCACTCCCTCCGACCTCATTGGTCTCCCTCCGCCCACAGGCGTGTGCACTCGAATGCAAACAAATATGTTTACTGGACTGATGGGCTTTTGTGTTAACACACAACATTACAAATCCTATTAATTAACTTAATACGTTAGCAATAACATTAGGCAAGGCATTAAGATGTATATAAAATGCTAGGTACGCCAAAAACATTCTTATAGCTCTTCTCAGATGAACACAAAAGAGTGAGAAACATTTTTAATGGGGATAAGAGCAAGAGAAAATACTATAGAGTATGTCATAATTGTTCAGCCTCTCCAGGAATACTTATTTACTCAGACCTAGGTGTTGTGTACACAGACTCTGCACTAATACTGTCAGGTAAAGATTCCACGAAAATTATTTTCGCTAGATTCATCGGATAGGAAATTCTAATTTTTTATCACAGGTGTGTTCTTTCTGTAGTGCCAATCATCTTTAAAACAGTGTCTTCCTTGATTTATTCCGCCATGTTTCTTTTCCGTGACTATACAGTACAGCAAAACATCCTGTTCTCTATTTTGTTTTTATTATACTGCAGAGGCCATCAGTATCTAAGACACACAGTCCTAGTAAATGACATACTCAAATATTATTAGTACTTTCTGGTAGCGTCACACTTGTGTCCCTTCACTTAATTCCAGTCCATGTTAATTTATTCCGATGTCGCTTTACAGTTCTATATCACTCAGTCTCATACGACTGTCATTGTTTTGACTCGAGTATTGAGTTCCTGTTTCTAGATACAGATCGGCTAGACTTAAACTAAAGCCACTATTAACTATGCATAAACTTTTAACTGCTTTAGATTTGTTCCTGTGGACTTCCTGGGGCTGTTCACTGACCAGCACTGCCAGCGGTGTTCCGTCAGCGACCAGGCTTTGGCTCACAGGTGTTGTGAGTCCAGCAGGACTTGCTGTTCCTTCACCCTACCTAACAACAGACCAATAAGTCCTCTTGGTCCAGGAATTCAGACATTCCCAGGACAGCTCCAAGGTCATATTCCTGGACAGTTCCCAGGGCATATCCCCGGACACTTCCCAGGAAATGCCCCAGGTCACATTCCTGGACATTTTCCCGGGCAGTTCACAGGACAATTCCCAGGACACATTCCAGGGCACTTTCCAGGACACTTGCGTCCTCCTGCAGTACCCGGACCGCTAAGAGGTAAGATTGGGACGTGCCCTCTGACAGCTGGGGTACACACTAGCTTCAACAAGTTCGGAGGAGGGGCCTGTGTGAATGAGTGCCAGAATGACTTCCACTGTCCCACCCTGCAGAAGTGTTGCCCCGCCAGCTGCTCCTTCGTCTGCAGCAATCCTCAGGAAGGTCAGTATTACACCCGTATAAGATAAAACTGTAAGTTTACAATATACCTTACTGAATACAACTATTTATATATTAATATTGAAAAATCTGCGCACTTTTAAACACAAATGTATAAGTATACTTTCATCAATACATATTTTACTATGTAAATTTGTATATTCCCTCCGACAAGGATATAAACTACACTTGAATGAACATGAACAATCTTTGTAAATGAATGGAATTACGGATTAATTCCGACATTGTTACGAGAATAGTGAATCCAATATTAACAAATATTAAAATTTCATGACACAAACACAACACGGTACACTCAAGCAATCATGTGTAAAAAGAGGTGAGAACATGTTTGTATAAATATAGTAATATATGTAAACAAAAAATTATAGTTTTTATCATAACATTTATGCAGTCAAACAATTCAGTATTAGCACATATTAACACTAAAGCTTGATTGACTGATATGTAAATGGTACACTGACGTCGAAACAGTTTATGTGACGTGTTTGCTTAAAAAACATGGTTTCGTATTTGAAAAATATTATAATATTAAAATACAGTATCGCTAAAACAGACATATATTTATAACTAAATTAAATCCTTGTATTTTCTGGAGGAGGCCAACCTTTTTTATGAAATTAAAACCTACATCCTCTGGGTATAAGACATGTGAAGAAACGAGGATAGGCGGTAGATGCTGTCCTCCCTTACCTTTACCTTTACCCTCTTCACCACTGATCGGCTCGTTAGCCGCTTGGGCGATCGGTCACGGTTGTTACGCACTGTTGGCAAGTACTGGGCATGCACTGGCTTTTTGAATGTATCTGAACCTGCTCCAGTGCTTATCCAGTCTGATCTTGTAAGAGCTCACACTCGGTGCCATCACAACACTCTCTGGCAGATTGTTCCACGAGTTCACAACTCTCAATCAGAAAAAGTTACCCCTCACAGTTTTCTGGACTTGCTGCTTCTTCAACCTTGAGCTGTGACCCCTTGTGGGGCGAGCTTCCGCCAGCTTCAGGTATGGGAGGACAGTCTTAACAGGTGCTGCGAGTTACCTCCGCTTATATAAAGTCACTCAGAGATAAACAATGATGTGTGTTCAAAAGTTAGCTGTACATGCACTCACACATGAGCAACACACCCTTCTCGCTCATCTCCAGATTACAAGGTCACTGACGCTTGCCCTTTCTTGCACCTCGGTCACCTTACCTCACGATACTAGAAAGTTTCTCTTAAAAACCCTGATGGCATCTGTCACTTGGATATGCAAATGTTATTTTCTTCTGCTCGTTTAAATACCATAGCAAATAAAAAAAAAATGTACATATATAGGATGAAAGTTTTTAGTCAAAACACTGCAGAAAGTTATCATCGCCAAATTCTGCTCCAGATATTCTGCCTCAGTTCATATAAATTCATCAATGTTGCAGACGTGTTCATTGTAACCTTTTAACGGCCACTTAAATGTGTAATAGTGTCGTGAGCCATCTTTATTTCGAATGGATTTCCATGAACAAAAAAAGGCAACTGTATAGATAAAAAACAACTGAATAAATAATGGTTATGTTTATGATACCAATAGGTTAGGTCCTATCTTTTTCATTTAAGAGCCACGCCATTCTTCAACTGAGTCTAGCAAAGACGTGAGCTGTATGTATACCCAGTTTTTTACATGTCTTGCCACGCGTATATGCCCCAGTGTATAATTTTATATTTCTTAACACTGTCATTCTCACCCTCAGCGTTCCATCTGACGTCCAAGCCAGGGTTGTGTCCTCGCCCGGGTTTTCACTTCCGCTCAGGAGGTGGCGGGTCCTCTCAAGCCTCCGTTGTATCCACCACTATCTCCCCTGAGAAGGAGGCGCGCGTCCTGGAACAACAGGATGAAAAAGAACGTCGCCTCAGCCGAAAAGAACGCCAAGACGAACGCAACAGGAGTCGTAGATCTACTTCAATAGAGGAGGAAAATGATGAGCATGAGGAAATTGTGAACCCACTCAAACAAGATCGAATCACTCGATCAGCCAACAGAAAAGATCGTGATGATCGACGTGAGAGACTCCTTAATCGCTGGTCAAGGACACGGGATCGGGTCACTCGATCAGCCAACAGAAAAGATCGTGATGATCGACGTGAGAGACTCCTTAATCGCTGGTCAAGGACACGTGATCGGATCACTCGATCAGCCAACAGAAAAGATCGTGATGATCGACGTGAGAGACTCCTTAATCGCTGGTCAAGGACACGGGATCGGATCACTCGATCAGCCAACAGAAAAGATCGTGATGATCGACGTGAGAGACTCCTTAATCGCTGGTCAAGGACACGGGATCGGGTCACTCGATCAGCCAACAGAAAAGATCGTGATGATCGACGTGAGAGACTCCTTAATCGCTGGTCAAGGACACGTGATCGGATCACTCGATCAGCCAACAGAAAAGATCGTGATGATCGACGTGAGAGACTCCTTAATCGCTGGTCAAGGACACGGGATCGGGTCACTCGATCAGCCAACAGAAAAGATCGTGATGATCGACGTGAGAGACTCCTGAATCGCTGGTCAAGGACACGTGATCGGGTCACTCGATCAGCCGAGGCAACTGAAGATGATCACAATAAAGGCGAGCACCAAACAACCAGCAATAAAGGGGTCGCTACCCGCGTGACTCGCCAGGCAGCACAAAACCAGAGATTTTTCTTCGGCGATCCTTTCTGTCGCCCCGAATGTTTCAATGACTTCGACTGTCCTGGTAACCTGAAGTGTTGTTTCCAGGACAAGGACTGCCGCCAGTGTTTCAACCCCACATTCTCTTAACCACTCTTGACAGTCTTACCTCTTCTTAAATGCTCTCTATTGTCTATCTAAACTTCCTCCAGGGTTGTTGTTGTCGTTGTTGCACTTTTCAGGAATCATTAGGCGATCTCCTCTGACATCGTGCCTTTTTAATATAAGGTCAATAACTAGAGAAATAATATTTTGTAACAAGCCAAAATGCCTGTGAACACACAAGACTGTTTCTGTAATATATTTCTGTGGGATGATGACACAATGTAAAAATTTATCTGAAGAAATGTAACCCAAAGTCTTATCTCACTTTCAAAGCTTCATGAATATTTATTTCTGGAACTTTATTTATATAAATCGTATTAATATATTCAAAGCACCAAAACCACTCTATTTGTAAAAAGGATTTTATGTGTTTTATATTAAAATCTTCGAACTAATGTTTTTTTTTTAATTCAACCCTACTTTATATTTTACCAGTGTGGTGACCCCGGGAAGTTGGACTGAACAACAGGGTTAGGAAAACATATCATAAAGATCAGTTGAGCGAGAGAATGTGCAGTGAAAAGACTGAATTCAGGGTAGCAGAGACAGCAAAGACGTTTATTCAGTAAGTCAAAGAACATCTGACACAATTGCTTCACCTTTTTTTTTCACGCCATATTTCTACAGTAGGGCCTCATATTAACCACAGTCCGCTATTCTTAATATTTTTTCTTATCCTAAATTTTATAAGTGAATTATCATCAAAACACCACCGGTCCCAAACTAGAGGTGGTCATGCCGATGGAAGGGGGCCAGTGGCCTGTGTAGGATCACTCCATTTTCTTGATAGTCTTGTCTTGGGATACAATGATTGTTTTTTTACCTTTATCCTCTTCGCCACTGGGCGAAGTGTGAGTCAGTGTGTATTACAATGCCTTGTTGATTGTTTATGGGAGCATGTCTTAGGGCTCCAAGTATGGCAGCTAGCTCAACTTGCAAAGTAGAGCATCCATCTGAGGTTCTCCAAAGTGACGTGTTACCTCCTTCTATAGTGAAGGCTGCTCCTGCCTTCGTACTGGTGGGCTCTACGGAACCGTCTGTGTAATACACTGTACTATTGTGTGGTGTTACAGCCTTCATGTTTCTCTCTGCTACCTGTCGGAGCTCATGTGGGTTACAGTCAGCCTTTCTTGTCCCAGTTTGTAGAATGTTGATGACTGCTGGCGGGGACTCCCACGGTGCTGGGGTGCTGTAGTCTGGACTCATTGTATCAGGTCCTTTGCTGAGGATTGTGTCTTTCGATTCCAGTCGATTTACAGCTTTAGCTGCGCACAATAGCCATGTTTTCATGTTAAAGACATCTCTGTTAAGGTTCAGTGCTCGTCCATTCTTGATGTCACTTTCCCGAGCCCTGGTAATCAGTTTTGTTGCAAAGCACGCTGTTAGTCGTTCCCGGTTTGGAGAGATGTGAGACCTGTCTCCATGTGTAAGTTTTCAATTTTTGCCCACATAGGTGCCTTGACAATGACTCTGATAGCGTTATTCTGGGCAACCTCCAATTTCTCCCACTGCCACCCAGACAGTGTGTTAAGAGCCGCTGTCGCATAGTCTGTTAATGATCGAATGGCGTGTATATACAGTATAGCGTTCTTAGGACTACATGTCCCGCACCCACCTTGGGTCCTGTCATGGCTCTCATCATGTTGACTCTCTTACCCATTCGGTCTCTTAGATAGTTTATCTCACTGTCAAATTTGAGGCCTTTGTCAATCCAGATGCCCAGGTATGTGTATACATTGACCCATTGTAGGGCAATACCTTGTCTTTGCAGTTGTGTCACCGGCTCATTGTGTCCAATCATCATGGCTTTCGTTTTTGGGATCGATATCTTGAGCCCGAAACTCATACAGTCTTCACTGTAGGTGCATTCCCTGACGACATTTGCGATCGTTTGCCAGTGCACTTGTAGCCTAGTCGTAGTCGATGAAGGCTAACTTGGGTTTGTCTTGGTGTTTTCTTGTCCGCGAATGGTGGTTCCCCTTTTGCAGACACCAGATACCATTTGGCTGATTGGGAACCAGCGTTGAATGCGTCAAGGAAGCTCTTTTGGATGTGGAGATTGGTAGTCTTTCTGAGGTGGTTCTTGATCTGTTATCGCTTGCTGGAACTTGAAAGTGTACGCTTCTAGAACGTGTGGCTGCCTTGGCTGCTTCGTCTGCCATGTCATTTCGCCCGATCCCTACATGACTGGGAATCCAGTGTAAGACGACTGGGCGATTTTGTCTTTGGAAGGCCTGTAGCTGTGCGAGGATCGAGGTTATGATGTGGACGTTGTCTCTTGGATGACTGTGTTGCAGCGCCTGCATGGCCGTGTTCGAGTCCGTGTGAATTATGATGGACTTTTTGTGTTCTGTTGCAGCGTGTTGTAAGGCCTTTGAGATTGCTACCAACTCTGTTTGTAGGGTGGAGCAGTCTTTGGAAGGTCTCTGTTATCGCCACTGGCTTCAGCTACAGTGCTGGCGTGTGATGTCATTAAATCTTTTGACCTGTGACCTCGCCAGATGTAGAAGTGTTTACAGACAAGTCCTGGTTCTGCTGAGTGGACTGTCTTAGACTGGTGGCGGTGGCTGCCCGCCCCTCCATGAGACAGATCGCCCTCTCTAGTGATACTGTGAAGACCAGCCTTCTCCTGTCCAAGAATTTGTGCTGGGACGATTTACGCAATACTGTTTTCTCTTGGAACACCATACTGATCTGCATTGACCCGCACTTGTAAATACAGCCTAAGTGATGACATACCCCTCGGTACTGAAATATTGTTGACTAATTACGCCTACTCGTTTCTGCCTAACCTGGAGTAATAAGACACTGCAGAATGAAGCGAAGCTAAGATTAATAGAGTTATGAACTTTGTGTTATGTCAGTATGTTTAATAAATTGTAATTAAGATAAAATTGTGTGAGACTAACTAATTATTTATCAGATGGATCACCTTGTAATATTATGAACGCCTTCTCCTCTGCAGGTTTTGACCACATCAATAAATATTGAATGCGTCAAAAGACGGGTTTCAATCATTCCCTTCGACTTGCCCGTAACCTGAACGTCCTTAACTAAGGCATTTACAGTCTCCACAGGAGGGTTTGACCTTGGGTGTAAAAGGCCTCTCCGGATCTTTGATGTTTTGGGTCCACCGAGCCGTCTGTGAAGTATAATGCTGCATCAGCCGGTGTCTCGGTGGCTATGGCTTCCTGAGTTCTTCTTTTGAGGTCCTCCTTCTGGAGGTTGGCTTTGCTATCACCTAGTTCGGTGATTTTGAATGTGGCTGGTGGAGGGCTCCATGGTGGTGGAACTACATAATCCTTGTCTCGTATGTCTTGGTTGTTCTTTACGAGTGCTTCTGCTTGCAGGTGCCTGATGACCTAGCTTGCCTCGTGCGACCAGGTGGCCCCTTGAGCTCTGTAGTCGAGGTGGAGGAAGGCACTGATTCGCGCTTTGGCAGCTGTGGGCTTATCTGATCTACAGATTTTGGCGAGGAGACAGGCTGTCACCTGCTTGACTCGTACTGCCAGGGGTGGTAGTTCGGTTTCCATTTGCAAATTGCAAATTCTGGTCCACATGGGTGCTCCGAGCATGGTCCTGAGAGCATTTTTTTGGATGACTTCAAGCTTAGTTATCTGGTCTTCTCTCACTCCAATGAGCGCTGGAGCACTGTGTTACGAACCACGCCACCAATTGTCATGATCTACCTACCCAGCACTACGAACCACGCCATCTATTGTCCTGATCTACCTACCCAGCACCACGAGCAACGCCATCTATTGTCCTGATCTACCTACCCAGCTCAATAGGCACCACTGCCAGCTGAAACCAAGTCGTGTTATAGGTGCTACAGAGACTTTAAATTTTATTTTGTTTGTGTGCTTTCTCGTGGACTGAAACTGTGCCTACGTTACACCATTCACATTCACAGGGAGATACAGTGTACACAGTGATAGCACAAAGAGATTTAGTCGTCGGTGAGAACGGGAAAAGAAAGTATAAGGAAATACTAGTTAGAATAAAAATAAATAAATAAATCAACAAGCTTGGCTATCCTTAAAGGTATTCTATTAGCGCCCCAAAGACAGTTTTATTATATTTTATTTTCTGTGTTTCTAAAGGACTGAGTAGATGTATAAAATCCGTTATTCATAGCAAAATGCAGTGTACATAGAGAGAGCACATAAATACTGACAAGCCGCCGAAGTGAACTGAAAAAAAAAATAAAAAATAAAAAAGAGAAGAGAAACAGAAGATAGCTCTAAAGACAAAAAAAGGAAGTTAAAACCAGCAGAGGGCAGCTAAGTACTGCTTTTTTTATTTATTTTTTTAAATAGGTGTAAATCTATACACAGTCTGCACCCCCCCCCCTCCCCCACACAACAACAACAACAACCACCATGAGGGATATGATGATATGTGACTACTGCTGGGGGATGACGGTTATGGATGATACAGGCCTGACCAATGCAACGTTTAGGAAGATGCTAACTGCCGTAAAGCATGAAGGCTGTTGCTGGTATTGCTCTGACTGCATAGTCAAGGTGAAAGAGGCGATTGCAAGCCATAAGGGAACGAGTTCCCGAGGGACGAAAATAGATGAAGCTGAAGCCTTGCTGGTTGCCAAACTAGAGCAAGTTGGGAAAGAGATCCTTGCTAAGACTGAGGAAGTAGCCGATAGAATGGAGGTGGTTGCTAAGAGGAGTTATGCTGAGGCATTAGCAGGGCCACGGGAGGTGGCGGAGAGTAATGCAGGATCAGAACAGGTTCTACAGTAGCTAGGGACTCTGAAGAAGTGTGTCGAAGAAATGACAATTAACGGACCTACTGTTAGGGGAGAGGAGGAACAACGGGGATGTTTCCAGCGCAGGAACAATGTAATAGTTTTGGGAGTCCCCGAGAACCAGGCGGAGGGAACCGAGAGTAAGGTAACACACGATAAGATGCAGTTTAAGAATATTTGTACAGAGGTTCTGAAGATGCCATCAACCCCACAGGATGTGAGGAGGCTGGGACAAAAGCAGGGGGATAAGCCTCGCCCCCTCATGATCACACTAGTGAGCGAGGAGGAGAAATGGGAGGTTATTCGGCAGGCAAAAAACTTAGCACGGAGCGAGGCATCTCGGAGAGTATTCATTCACCCAGATCGCACGGTAATGCAGAGGGGAGAGCACAAGAAGCTCCTGCAGAACTTGAAGCAGAAGAGGGAGGAGTCAAGGAGTAACGGGGACGGGTGTATATGGGTTATATTCAGGGGGAGGGTAGTGGAAGCAAGTGTGCCGACACAGGGCCAGGGGGCAGCAGCGCACCCTCCACCTGCTCTATCCCCCACTCTGGAGGTGGCACCAGCTCCGCTTATCAGCCGGAGGAGGCGAGCTCCGTGTAAACAATGACATTTCTAACCACACTCTGCAAAATACAGTGTACTTAGCAAATACGGCAGCTTCTGAGGTGCCCTCACGGTTTTCTGGACTTGCGGCTTCTTCAATCTTGAGCTGTGACCCCTTGTGGGGCGAGCGTCCGCCAGCTCCAAGTAAGGACACTCAACTGAGTAGTGCCCCCTGAGATGCTTATACACCTCAACTAGGTCCCCCCCTTGCCCGTCTGTAGTATAAGCTAGGCAAGTTCAGGCGAAGGGGTAGGTGGAGACTGGGGTGGCCTTTGTTGTATTGTGTTTGAAGTAGTTTAACCTCCTCAGTTGGCATGTTACTGGGAAGTATTCTGTAACTTGTTTTGGGGGTATTTATACGATTCTGCCGGATCAGGTTCAGAGGTGTGAGATGAGCGGCGCCGCTGATTGGCTGGGCGAAGATGGGAGAGCAGTTCACTACAATGGCGTGAGGTAGGCAGATCATTTGTAGGGAGAGTAGTCACTACCTTCCATAACCTAAAACTTGATTCTTAAAATTTTTACAAGTTAGGAAACATTAGGTAAGGTTTTTAAAGGTTTGTTTAGTGTTCGTTTTAAGTAATTTATCCAACATTTTCCCCGACTTCAAAGTCCTGTCCACGTTGAACAACTAAAATTTTTGATAATTTAATTGGTTAAAATAATCGAAAAATATATATTTCGAACGGAAACGTTATAGAATGAATCAGTTTTAGTTTTCTCTTTCTCCACATATAAGACTCAATATAGAATTGTCTAAACTGCTGAATCCAAAACTTAAAATCCTAAAATTCTCTACATAACCTAAACGATAATAATACCGAGTCTCGATTTCATAATGTTAAGCCTGTTGAGGTTTAGCCATTAACTTTATCACAAATATAAGATCTACATAATGGGTGCAGCAAACCACACTTGCTAATTTTATGACGGACCTTTGTAGTGAAAGACAGAGTTGCCAACTTAGCGACTTTGTAGCTAGATCTAGAGCTTTTTGTTTTTTTCTAGCGACATTTTATAGCGATTTGCGACTTGTCGCAAATCTAGAGATATCCACAGAAATCTAGCGACTTTCTGGATACTTTTGGACTGTCCATGAAAACTCGGTTTTCCTAATTTCGAGCCATAATATATAGCAACGGGGTTACAGGGACAATACATTTGAACGGGTTGAACTCATAAAACAACTTCGTCAACGCTTACCTGACAACATTCGTGTGCTGCAGTCTATTTCTTTTCTGAGTGCCGATGATTGCTTGAAGCCTATTAAATCAGATATACTTGGTTTGGCACACTTATTTACAGAAGATTCCAGCACCCTTACCAAGATTGATTTCCAGTGGAAAAAACTGTGTGGGGTATGAGATTGTTTGGTTCACACTCAGGATGGGATGGAGAAAGGAAACTCACAATGTGCTCTCTATATACATGTTGTATTGGATGTACAATGCAGCTTGGTGCTGGGAAGGCAGCATGGTTACAAGCGTGATGTAGAGAGAGCTGGTTGGTGAGGATGCTCACAGGAGGACAGCTTGCGGGTCGCCATGCTCGCCAGCGGGAGAGAGGACCGCCAGGCAGGCGGAGGAGGGAGGGCCGCCAGGCAGCGGCAGAGGAGGAGGAGGTGTTGCTGGCTGCGGCTGTAGGTAGAAGGAGAGGCAGATCACCACGAGGTCAGGTCTTAAATAGCGGGAGTAGGCGTGGCTTAGCAGTTGACCCCCGCTCCGTGGTGTATGGCGGCGCTGGTTGACCTAGACCACGAGGCATACACTGGGGAATTGGTGGGGTCGGCTAGGCAGCGACAAACTGCGTTTGTAGGGGAGAATTCCACTACAACTGCATCACACAATCTGGACAGAAACATCTAACACCCTAAAATTGTGGTCAGAAGTGGCAAATTACAGAGATGCGACAGGTGAAAACCCTTACCATGATCTGGCTGAAATTGCACTCGCTGCCTTATCTCTTCTGCATTCAAACGCAGATGTAGAGCGCACATTTAGTAATATGAACTTTGTGAAATCAAAATTGCGCAACAAAATGAAACTATCGACATTAAAGGCAATTCTTACAATAAAGTATGGGTTAAAAAGACAGAACACCTGTTGTGCAAGTTATGAACTTCCTAGTGATATTTTAAGAAAGATAGGGACTGTGGAGGCATACAGTTACAAGAGAACCTGAACCAAGCACTTCACATGCTTCCAGCTCTACAGTTGTTCACACTGCCGACGACTACGGAGAGGACTGGGATGCAATTACTATTGAATAATAGGTAAGTGTGCACATTAAACTTTAAAAAAAATACAGATAATATTTTTACATAATGCATTTTATTTATACTCCGTCCATTATAGTCGGCATTATGAAAATATAATTTGCATCAAATTACTGAAGGGGGGGAATAATAGCTAGCGACTTTTCATGGAAGATTTAGCGACATTTAACTACTTTTAGGTACCAGCCTAGCGACATATGAAAATCCGAGTTGGCAACCCTGTCCAAAGCTTAGAATCCTAAAATTCTCTACATAACCTAAACGATAATAATACCGAGTCTCGATTTCATAATGTTAAGCCTGTTGAGGTTTAGCCATTAACTTTATCACAAATATAAGATCTACATAATGGGTGCAGCAAACCACACTTGCTAATTTTATGACGGACCTTTGTAGTGAAGGAATAAAGAGTGTTCTGTCAACTAACATGATATAGATCCGTCATTATCCGGACAGGTAAATAAAGCAACACTTGTTCTTAATACGGTATTGGTATGTATTATACTTAGATTATTACTAGTGCTTTGTTTTGTTATCATCTAAATTACTTTGTATAGGCCAATAATATTTTGATAATAAATTGCGACTTAGTGCATGACAAGTCATTGATAAATGGATTAGGATTTCTAAAAGCTGAAGGTAAATTTACAATAGTGCACACAACTCTGTTAGAAAGTCTAAACTATGTTTTTCTAGTGTATTTTTGTGTGTTTTGATTGGTTTTGACCTTGATTTCTGTCGGAAATTTCCTGTGTTTAAGTTATCGGGGTTTTTGGGTGGGGCGTTTTACGATCAAAATTATGGCCAGTCGAATACAAAATACAAAAAAAAAAAAACACTAGAAAAACAGGCATGTAAACCTAACCTAACCTAACTCACCATATGATGGAATCATTTATATCTTACCTTATTGGCCTGGTTCTGGAACTAGTTACCACAATGCCACATATGATGGTCTTGATGATATTTACATTCATTCTTACACTTAGGACACTTTACTGAGGTCGGGAAAACACCATGAGATCTAAAAAATAATATAACTTGTTCTCTTCTTTCTTTTTTTCAACAAATGCGCAATCAGCTCCATATAATCGAAGTGACACTCATTGTAGACTTTCATGGTCGGAAATGAATTTGAATTTCGAAATATGAGAGACCCCAAAATAAAAATCAAATCTGATTGGGCCAAAAATACCACGGATTAAACCACAAATCATTTTAATTGGTGGAAAAAAATCGCTTTTGATTGGCCGCGTGACGTGTATGGAACGCATGCGTGTGACGATTTATGAAGGAAACGCGCAGAGTGGGAGGTCAGGTAGGCGATAATGGCGGAAGATTAATGGAAGAAAATAGAGAAATATCTGGCATGCGCTATATTGGTTATTGCATGTTTGCAACGGTAATGTAATAGAAGAAAATTATCTTAAAATTAGACGTCTTATTCGAATATGATAATAGATTTGGGTTAGGAAAGTTGTGTGCACTAATGCAAAAATACCAAGCTAAATTTGCCAAAGTTTATGTAAAAAATCACACACGATATAGGGCTGAACTTTATGGGCTAGGCAATACTTTAGACGGTATGGAGGAGACGGTTATCAAAAGAAATTACGGTTAATTTATAGTATCACACCGGTCTTTATTTCCGTATTAAAATATGTATCTCGTAATGTTTACACAATTCTAAGACATTTTTATTCTATGATATTTCCACCGGAAATTAAGGTTAGCCGACATATTAATTTTCAAGATTATTACTTAAGCTCAGTCACAAGTGTCGCCATGATTTGTTTACTTATGGCGGAGGTGGTCTGATCCCCTGCTCATGCATCGCTCCAGGCCTCCAACGGGGGATTAGGTTTGGTTAGGTTTTCTTGGTTGGTTGGTAATATAATATTTATCCCTCCCCCCCCGTCAGCAAATGATATTCGCGGAATTGGCTATTCGCGATCATTTTGACACCCAAATCCCCGCAAATGTTAAGGGCAAGCTGTACAGTATTGTTTCTTAAGCATATGGCATAAATCAACCAAATCTAGCTGCCAAGGATTACCAGGTTAATTTTAGTTAGTATCCAGTGCCTGTTTCAGAAATGATTGATCCCCATTATATCTGATGTGAATATCAACAAACAACTATTTTGGTCCTCTGGAGAATTAAAACTTGAACTTATATGCATTGCACTGAGCTGTACAGTACTTACATTAACCTTAATAAGAATAACCATTCTCTTTTCAGTTGAACAATGAATCTAATAAGAAACAAACTGCAGGGAGTATTTGGCTCTTTATTAATTAGAAGACCACCACTTCAATCTTTGACAATACATGATGTGAAAAGAAGAGATTTTGCATGTATTTGCCTCTGTACAATGTTGAGTAGAAATAGCTATTTTCAAGATTGTATCTTCCAGAAAAACAATCGATTTTTTCAAAATGTTTATTATACAAGTGACTGTATACCTTTTAAGGAAAAATCGAATAGTGATTTAATAACAACCACAAAGAGCAGCAGAACACATGAGTTAATGCCTCAGGAAGAGGTATGTGGTTCTGTGACATTAATGGAAGAAATCGATATCCCTGTAAGTGATGAAGATGGTGACTGGACCTCTGAAATGAGATGGATAACAAGTCAAGAGAGCAGGGATGTTCTGTTTCCTGCCAAAGATGTGTCAGAAATTGATGCATTATCTCCAGAATTGAGGCCTTCATTCAACATAGCAGCATATGTGAACAGGTATGAAATGTTTTGATGTTTGTTATTTTTTTTTCAGATTATTTATACAAAATGTCTTAACCCATGGCTATGACATACTGTAAATTAAATAGCAGTACAGGTTGACAACCCTTTATCCGAAATTCCGAAAACCGAAAAGCTCTAAAAACCGAAAGTTTTTTTGTGGGCTTTTTTTTTTTTTTTTTTTTTTTAACAGGGATTATTAGCCCACCCAGGCACAGATCACTGACCCACATCGGGGCCTGGGGGGCGAAAATGTAATAGTAATAATAATAATTATTCGTAGTAAATAAATTTTTTAATAAAAATACACCAAAATAAAATAATAATGATTACAATAATAATAATAATAATAAAATATAATAATAAAATTCATAATAATAATAACAATAATACTGTAATAATAAAATAATAATAATAATAAAGAAATACAAGAATGAAAAAAAGATCAAAAGTGAGAAACACGACCTAGACCTATGAATTATTATTATTATTATAATTTTTATTATATTTTCGACCCCCAGGCCCTGATGTGGGTCAGTGATCTATGCCCGGGTGGGCTAATACACATAAAAAAAAAAAAAAAACCTAACCATTCTGAAAACCGAAAAATTCCGAAAACCGAAATGCCTCTGGCCCCAAGGATTTCGGATAAAGGATTGTCAACCTGTACTGTACATGTACGTATATAGAAAACGTAGGTAAAATCAAGGGTGTTGAAAAGCTATTGATATACCGTACAGTATTTTCAAACTGTATTTTTTGAAGCAATATTTTCATTAGTGTACTTTGTATGACAAACTACGTATACATTTTCTGATTTGTGGATTGTTCCTCCATCTCATGAATAATTTGTTTATAAAATAAGTCATTAATTAGAACTGAAAAAGAAAATATATACCATTGTATTGTAAAAGTATTTCAAATTGCTGAACAATATAATAAAGATTATGGTAAGTGTCACTCATTAATGAATATACAAATGCAACAAAACGTTAGGAAATAAGGAAAATTATCATATTCATATAAACATTATGATTTTGGGTTATTTTGGTACTTTCCTATATGAGGCGCCCCGCATCGTATGGGTTATTCGCACCAAAATTTGAAAGCCGAGAAAACCGCGTTTAAAGTTTTCTCAATTCAAACATGCATAACTTTGTTGTTTTTTTAGATACAGCATTCAGTTTTGATTCATTTTGAAGCTAAAGGACTGTACTTGCAGGTAGTAGGTAGCACGTCATGAGGTAATGTACAGTACTGGGTTGTTGCAGTGTTGACTTGAAGCAACAAAAATCCCACCCGCTTAAGTTTTTTACTTTAATCGATATCAGTGTGTTGATCCCGCCACAACAAAAGAGAACTGAGGGAGAGGGATTTCGCCTCATTTGCTGGAGGGGCCGTGATGTAAATAGCAGACGCTCACTGTCATTGGCTGAGACAGGGTAGGAGGCTGCAGGCTGGCCTCTGTGATTGGCCGTCCACTCCTCTCACTCACTCATTGACGGGACGATAGCACCTGACGACGCGAAATTCAAGCCCATACTTTCCTGTCTGCCACAAATTGATGTTCTACCCTATTTTCAAAGGGCTTTCAACCTTATTTACAGTGTAGTAAGGAGATCTTATCAACTACCATCGTATAGAGCTAGGTTGAAAAGAGTGCTTTCCAACGAAAAACGGGTTTTGCCCGGGGTGGTCTGAACAAACCTTACAATGCGGGGTCCACATATATCATCACCTACTGTATGCACAGGGTGCCCGGGCTGCCCCACGGAATATTGTTGGTGTGGTTTGTGGGTGAGGTACTGTACTCCATTTCTTGTCACCAAGCAACACATTCAAACATATGTACAGTCAGGGTCAAAAGTGCGCTCCTTCCCAAACTGAAGCAGTATCGACCCCAGATGAGATAGAACAACACACCCACACCAGATGACAGTCAGGGTAAGTCAGTTCGGAGATTCATTCCCATGACTCGGTTTCACCACGGGGAGCGAACTTTTGTCCCTGACTGTACATGACCTATGAATCTGACTTTGATAAAAGACAACGGTTTTAATACCAACCAATAATGACAATTATCTGAGAAAATTAATTATATTTTGACCACCTACTAATTATCATAGAAATGTTTTTTGTTTCTCTACAGAAAATTTTTCATCTACAGGGTGTCTCAAAAGTCCCCATACTCAAAGTTTGGCAATTTATAGCAGTTTAATGGCTAACGATAGCCATCCATGGTTTCCCGCAGCAAATGCTGGCAACATCGCAGAAGATTGCTGAGTAATTTACCAGTCACATGACTTCAAGCATGAGCAGGTAGAGGGATGTAAGTGTGAGTCAGTCGACAATGAGTCTTAAGAGGGCACAGAGGGTCACTCTTTTGGAGGCGTACTTTGAGTGCAAATCTTATCAACGGTGTGTTGAAATCTTTAGAAGGAGATTCCCCGATATATATTATTCTCTTCCCTTCCTACTCCACATATCAAGAAGTGCTCAACGCACTGACCCTCTCGACTCTCTGACTATCACCACGACCTCATCTGCAAATTTGGTGAGAAGCTTCTGCTCCATCTTCGACACCGGCTCCTACTACCACCTGAGATCCCTTGTTCGCGAATTGCTGTTCGACACCACAGCCGCATCCAGCCCATACTACCACATACTGATCGCAATAAGAACAGCCCAGTCTCAATCATTGTAAAGATGATCAACAACTCGTAATCAACCAGTGTATTCACTCCCAGTCAATCTTACTTTTTGCATTCTCACTATGTTAAAATGCACTGTAGTATGACCTACTCCCCACCTTGTTATTGTATATCATATTTGTATCACATATGTTACTTGTATATTATTTGTCAAGCAAGAGACCCATTCCCCAATTATGTAACTATATTTTTAGCCTCTGGCTGCCATGCTCTTTCAATAAACCATTAATTATTATTAGTAGTATTACGCATGCACGCACGTGCACACACACACACACACGTACGTCTAATTACCACTGATCCACAGTTTTGGGTTGCCAAATGTACTATACTGCACCTGCCATTTAATAGTACTACAGTACTGTGTTACCTCAAATGCTACATATTTATGATAAAAAAGAATATTATCATCTGCACTAGGCAGTGGCATATGTAAGTTATAAGGAAGGGGAGGGGAGGCAAGACTCATTTATACATACAGTAAACCCTCGAAGATTCGGACCCTGTAAATCTGGATTTTGGGAGATTCGGACAAAAAATTTTGGGATTCTGGGCTAAGAAGCATTCCCAAAAGAGGGTGATGGTAGTTTTATGCTTAAAGTTTTTATCGTATAAAATGTCACAGACTAGAGTTAGCAGAATATAACTTGCACTGCTGGAATCCTTGCAAGACAGCAAATAATTTGAATATAGACATCATATATTTTGCACAAGAGATAGAAATTTTAGTCCTTTAGTGTAGTACATTAAGTGCAAGTTTTTCAACACGTATATTTGGGGTAAGTATACGTAACTTTCTTCATTTATCTTTACTCATTTACATGCACACACCATCCTAAATACATACAGTATTGTGAAAAAAGCAAAAGAAATAATTGTCCTAAGGGCAAACCTGTACTGTACTCAAATGTACTAAATAATAACTAAAAATTTTATGTCTAGTGCAAACTATAGTATATTTATATTCAAATTAATCACTATCTTTCAAGAATTCCAGCAACATAAGTTATATGCTTCCAAGTCAATTCAGTGACATTTTATAAGCAAAAAACTTAAACTCCATCTTTTTTTTTTCTTTCTTTTTTTACAGGAATTAGCCCACCCGGGCACAGGCGAACAACCCACAACGGGGCCTGGGGGGCAAAAAAATAAGAAAAAAAAATTAAATAGAAAAGGAAAAGGTTATACTGTGTTAATCTACACCACGAAGATGCCGGAAAACCAGCTTTTTAAAGTAAGACAGACTGTATAAGTATGGAAACACAGAAGAAGGCAGAGCATTCCACAGTTTGCCTGTGTGAGGAAAGAAGTATGTTCTATAGCGGGTTATTCTAATGTGCCCGACATCCACACAGAAATGGTGGGCAGTGTGTTATGAGCCCACGGCCTTGCCGGTTGTATACAGGATGCCAAATCCACCGAACATTGTCTGTTAAAGTACCTGTAAAAGAGAGAGAGTGAAGCAACATTGCGGCAAAGAGAAAGGGAAGAGAGATTATCAACTAAAGGAGGAGAGCTAATAAGACGAAATGCCTTTGATTCCACCCTATCTAACAGTTGGACAGAAGAAGAGCCACCCCAGATATGAGAGCAGTACTCCAGGTTTGGACAAATGAATCCCTTATTTACTTGAAGCAACTGCTCAGGAGTGAAGTAGCTATGGCATCTGTACAGCATTCCCAACTTTCTGGAGGCAGCTTTAGCAATGTGTGATGACAGATAAATAAATACCACTAGGTAACCTCACCTCATCTGGTTTTAAGCTTAAAGTTTTTATCTTATAAAATGTCACAGACTAAACTTAGCAGAATATAACTTGCATTAATGGAATCCTTGCGAGATAGTGAATAATCTGAGTATAGACATCACATAGTTTGCAAAAGAGATAAAATTTTAGTCCTTTAGTGTAGTACAGTGGTCCCTCGATTAACGAACGCAATTGGTTACACAGTTGTTTGTTAACCAAAAATTTTGTTAACTGAATCTATTATTTCAATGGGATATTGGGTAATTGGTTCCAACTCACAGAAAAAGCACACACAAAGTATAAACAAAATACAGTACTGTACACTTACTTTGAGGTGTGTATGTAGAATGTTGCTGGTTGATGATGATGGGAATTAGAAGTGGGGGGTGGAGGAGGAGGAGGAGGGAGAAGAGAAGGAAGTGGGGGTGGAGGAGAAGGAGAAGAGATGGAAATAGGGGTGGAGGAGGAGGAGAAGGAAGTGTGGGTGGAGGAGAAGGAAGAAGAGAAGCATTTTAATGCTTCTTGGAAGGCAAGTCACCTTCCATAATAATGTCAGGAACCTCTGACAGATTCTCTAACATGAAAATTCTCTCTCCTTTTTGGAGAGGAACACTGAGGGAAATCATCTTTCTCATGCTGCCATTTAGAGAAGAAGCTGTCAAGTGTTAGTTGTGTGGCATGTCTCCTGATCAGTAGCTGGTTCTTGAAGAAGGAAACCACTTTGTCCTCCATGGCACACAACATAGGTTCTGTTGTTTCCACATCAGGTGCCTTGAAGCCAATTTCCTGAACATCTCCCAGTGGTGAGCAACATTTTTTAAGTCTGAAGAAGACATATGGTCATCACTTTCCTTTTCCTCCTCACCACTGTCTGTTTCTAGCATCTCATCCAGTTGTTTCAAATCTTCAGGAGAAAGTGTTTGCTCATGAGACATCACAAGCTCTTCAACATCCTCCTCCTCCACTTCAAGTCCCATTGACTGACCAATGGACACAATCTCCTTGTCCAACTCTGCTTCTTCCTGAAATCCCTCAAAATCATGGACTGCTGATGGCCACGGTGCTTTCCATGCAGAATTCAGGCATCGAGTGGAAACTTCTTGCCATTCTGCCACGATCAATTTTACAGCCTCCAGGATGTTGTATTGCGCCTTCCAAAACTGTGCCAGTGATAGATCAGGATCAGTGATAGTTGCATTATGACACCTTCTGAACATTTTCTTCATGTGCAGCTTCTTGAAGTTGCTGATTACATTTTGGCCCATTGGCTGCATAATTGATGTAGTGTAGGGAGGCAAAAACAAAGCTTTGACAAAGTCAAATCGAGCCTCCAAAGTTCTGGCAAGTTCAAGGTCATGACCAGGGGCATTATCCAGAAGGAGAAGAGCCTTTAAAGGAAGTTTATTAGTGGCGAGGTAACTCTTCACAGTAGGGCAAAACACCTCATCTGTCCATTCATTAAAGAGCTGTCTCGTTACCCATGCCTTACGGTTTGACTTCCAATAAACTCCAAGTTGCCCTCTTACCACCTTTTGTTGCTTGAACACCTTGGGGTTCTCAGAGTGGTATTCGAGCATAAGCGTCAGTCTGAAATCCCCTGAAGCATTGGCACCAAGCAGTAGAGTGAGATGGCGCTTCATGGGTTTATGCCCCAGTAAAGCAACTTCATCTCTGGTGATGAATGTCCTTTTGGGCATTTTCTTCCAGAACAGCCCGATTTCATCCACATTAAAAACTTACTGTGGAAGATAATCCTCTTCATCCATCAGTTTCTTGAATTCTACTACAAATTTTTCAGCTCCTCCTTTATCCGCACTGGCAGCTTCACCATGCCTAACAACATTATAAATGGCAGCTCTTTTCTTAAGCTTAACGAACCGACCCTTGCTTGCCTTAAAGTCTTCAAACACAAGTTTCAGAAGAACTAGGTTGATTTTCCTTCAAATGTTCATAAATTTCCCTGGCTCTTTCACAAATGAATTCAGTATAAATGGAATCTCCTTTCATTTGTTTTTCTTTAATCCAAATAATAAGTAACCTCTCTGTTTCTGCAATTAGTGATCTACCTTTAAACACTCTGATAGAATTATCTCTCACTTTCACTGCTTTAAATTTGTCTTTCTGCGCAATAATTGTAGACACAGTTGATGCCAACATGCCATATTTTTTTCCTCAGTACATTGGTCCTCATGCCTTCTTCATGTTTCTTTATAACTTCCTGCTTCTCTTGAATTGAAATCGCCCTTCTAGATTTCTTTGGACCCATGCTTGATACAGTAATTTCACCAATAAAATTTAAAGTTCACTATACCTGTAATTAAAGAGTATTTTATTTAAATCAACACTGCACTGCACTATATATTATCAATGTGTTAACTAAATTTCAGAATGACCAATAATTTTAATTTAAAAAAATGCAAAAATATTCAAGAGCACAACGTTCTTGATATTTACTCAACTGGAAACGAATGTAAACATAGAACCAATTACTGTATTGGCAGACTAGCCGATCAGCTGATGCGCACAACAAAGCGTGTTTCTCGTAAGGCTAAGGCTGTCGTTAATGGAACTGAAATTCCTTATGGGATCTAATTCGTTAACCGAAATTTTGTTAATTGGACCATTCGTTAATCGAGGGACCACTGTACATTTGAGTACAAAGTGAGTACAGTAATAGGTTGCTCAAAATTGTGGCTATTACACAGGAAAAAGTCTGTATAACTAACCCCAGTAGTTATATTAATATGTACTGTATTTTGGGGTTTTTTTATATCGTTATTTATTGTTTTTATACATTTAGTACATTCACCAGAAGATTCAGACAATTGGCTTTTCTGGACAGGTGGTCCCCTCTTTTAGTCCAGATCTTAGAGGGTTCACTGTATATGCCTTTGGCACTAGGGTACACACGTACAGTCTCCACACAAGTATCGTTAGCCATGAGGTCAATGTGATTTAAAACTTTCTGAGCAATGTTACTTGACCTGTTTTGAACGGTTGGTAGTCCTACATTCACGACCTTTGAGCATGAATGAGTATACACGTTTTCGAATGATGTGAATCATCCTAGGCTTCAGATCATGACTCTGAGTGGATGTCATAATTGGATACCAATGCCACCATGCCAGTCATCAATGGGATCTTACATCGACTGGAGCGAAGAATTATTGGGGAGACATTGCAAGAGTGAGAAATGCTATCTTTGCCCTTCACAACGAGGGTATATGTAATGCTGAGATAGTACGGCGAACTGGAGTGAGTGAACCCACTGTATCACGATGGGTTAGACGCCACAAAACAACTGGTGCCACATTGAAACTTACAACAATCTGTCTTACAAGCCCCTAGATTTGAAACCTTAATTTAGTGCAATTTACATATCAGTAACATCGCAGATCCTATATAGACCGATATATTGTATATTGCTGTAGCTGTTCGCTCTAATATCAAGTACTATTTGCTTAGTCACTTCATACATCAGATATTGTGAACAACAGGAGTAGGCATATTGTGAAACTCTGTTAGTATGACATAATGGTGAAATGTCTCTTTTGGTTATGATGTTCCAAAACATTTTCATTTAATGTATATTTCAGTGCTATTGTAATCATCAGCTAGTGGCTTGTTTACATATGCCTTGCTTCTACCCAGCACAATACATACATTAATTTATTATTATAGCTTAATGGATTTCTTCTTATAGCTATTAAAGTACTTGTATGTAGTATGCCATACAAGGAAGACTCCCTTCCCCAAACCTACCTGCATATCTAGTTACTGATATGGTGAACAGGCGTACCTACGTATGAAGATGCACTGGGGATCAATATCAAAGCATTTCGTCTAGCGTTTCAAATTGTAGTGACGGAAAATCCAACGATGATTTTTTTTAGGGGGACTGTACATTCATAGTATACTCAATGTAATGCCTTTCCTAAACATTTTGGGCATTTGTATCCAATAAATTTCACTTCCAAATATCATCACACACCACTGGCCTGACTGTATATCCATGTGTGTATTTTCAAGAATTCTATGTGTTTAGACTTCATTGATGCTTAGGGCAGCGTCAACGATGGCGCTAGCCATAACGCATACTCTCAAGTCTTATGTCAGTTTTTAGTCTAAACTTTCATCCTACCTTATGTTTCTCAACTCAAAAATTACTTTCAGTCATATTCTTTGTATGGTCATGGCTAAAAATTAACAGTAAAAACATAACTTGCAGTTTTTGTCCATAACACTACACAATGATATAAACCTACCATGATCCTCAGTTCCGACACTATACTGTATTTACATTCAAGCTAATAATATTAAATTATTAACCCAAGATGGCAGTGTATTGTTGACAATCATAGTAACTCATAGTTCTAGAGCTGATGTGAACTCTTACCAGTGAGAGGAAACCAAGCGAATGATGTCAGGGGCACAAAATTTGAGCTTGCAACCAAATTGGCTGGTATGTTGCACAGGGTTTAAACAATGTACAGTATACTTACTGCCTTATAGATTTTCAGTGGTACACACAATGCTGTACTGGAAAATGCTATTAACGTAAAAATACATACTGTAGCTTACTGGTACACCAAGCTCAATATTACCTCAGGGAAGAAATTAGACTAGACCTAACCCAGGACCCAGCAAACAGATAATCCTCAAAACTGGTTTGGTTTAAATCCAAGGGATCCTGGATTTGAGGGTTTATAGCTGTATGTAGTCTTATAGGGAGCTGTTAGTTATTACTCATCCCTAATTGTAAAGTGACATCTTTCATTTAAATAGATCTTCAAATTTTAAAGGTAAAAACTTACTTTGTCTCAGTTAACCTGACAGCTAGCTACTTTTTGCTGAATTTATCTTCATATGAAAAATTCAGTAGGTAAGTGTGATATACTACTGTACTTCATTTTCAGATCAGAGACTCTGCAGGAATTGGTCAAACTGAGAGTGGATCTCAGTAAGTGGGAAAAGAGGAGAGGCATCAGCTCATTCATCCTTAGACTGGATTTTGAAAAAGATATGAAACGACATATAATGTAAGTTATAATTTTAATTTTAAGGTTTTCAGTGAATTTGCAATGTGATACTGTGTTGCTCATCCAAAATTTTATGAAGGAATGTTATATCTAGTTACAACAAACATCCTATCTAGAATTCTTTAATTTCCAAAATACAGGTATTAAAGATGGTTTTAAGAATAAAGATATTCTTGTGGGTACAGTATATGTAGACTTGTTTGGAGAGAAATTTTTGAAATGAAATCTTTCATGTTGTAATTACCAGTTTGGTATCTTTTTAGCTGATCTTGATGGACTATTATTATAGTCAGCCGAGCAGTGTAATCTGGGCTTCTGACCATCAATAAACTTTTCATATTTGTAACTTCTCAAAAACTGATGGCTCAATTGTGCTGAAATTTTCCATAAATGTTCTTTGTTTGGTCCTTTTTCACAAATATTTCCAACTTTAGTGTTTGTCACCCAAGAATGTTGCCATTACAGTACAGGTGTACTTATATTTGATAGAAAATTTAATATTATCTTGTTTGAAACTACAGTGTATTGACTCAATTTGGCTGAAGCTGTGTAGGAATTCGTGTCATGAAATTTGGTGAAAACATATGCCGAAGGGCTAAACTTCTGGTCCGCTCTGCCTTGTGGTAGGCGGCTCTCATAATGTTTCACGAGTTATATTTAATCTTCAGACAAAACAGCGACACGACTTTTGTCTTTGATTGTACATGTACAGGTATTCTGTTCCTGAAGTACATTACCGAGGGAAAACAGAAGCGTCTGTCATGACGTCAAATTTCAGTGGGTTTGGAGTACAATATGCTCCTAGAGACACAGTGTACCTGTTCTGTACTATGATACTCACTTGGTAATACTGTACTGTACATGTTGCTACATGTGTTTATGTGAACAAGCATGTGTGTCCACACATGTGTGCTTGTTTATGAAGAGAAACACAAGGTAAAGTACAGTACTTGAAATGTTTTTTAAAGTGTGATTGATAATAGTATTGATAGATGTAACCTGATTAAGTGTACTCATATTCACAATAATGTAAACAATAATCTGAATGAGATCTGTAAACAATAATCTGAATGAGATCTATCAATAGTTGTTTATTAAAATTTTAATTTATTTGTTTTCAATCCTGCAAAAGCTAATTCAGATATTGTAGTGGCCTTGGGTTGATTTATAACACCTGTACTCGGAGGCTATCATTTCTATATTTTTTTCCGTGAAGACAAATTTGTCTCCAAAACAGACTAACAGACTGATGAAATAAATTTTGTAGTTTGGCTGTTTGTCATGAAAATAGAACCTCAGAAATAAAGATCAGTTCTCCATGAAATACAGAAAAGTGGTGTTTTGAGAAAATAAAGAAAATATTGCAATAAAGTTAACTTAGTGCAATATTTACAGTGGGTACTTGATTGTGATAACATTTCATAAGAAATGACAGTTTTCATGTTCTTTTATAAATTTGCATTCAAAACTAAAAAAAAAATTTAGTTTTTATTTGAGTGATCATCCCCCCCCCCCCAAAAAAAAACACAGTAATAAGTTACTGCAGTCCAAATTCTCCACATTTTGCATATGAAAATATTTTTGCCTGTTTTTTCTCCCTCTACATTAGAGAAATTATTAAGTTCCTGGCTAACTCCTAAAAACTATATGAATACCAAAATGTGAATACAAATTTGCCAACCTCAATGGATGACATAAACAAGGTCATCTCTTAAGTGTGTGTATAATCCTTGAACCTTTCATAGCACTGCCTCTTATCTTGCTTTTGATTATATGCGTTGACCCTGAAATCCTGTTTTCCGGCAGAGCTTTTAGCCAAGTGGCTTGGAGACCCCTCCCTCCTCAATCAGTTTAGTGGATTAGTCAGCTGGAACCAATTATTAGCAATGACAAAATGACTGGAAAATAAGTAGGAGGACTATAGCCTCAGCACAATGAATGATGACTGAACAAACACTGCTCTAGAGAACCTTCAACCCTATAAGACAACCTTTGCATCTGATCACTTCTGTTTAGAAGTCAAGTGTGTGACATAGAGGTTCAGGCAACTGAATTATTTAAGAATAGATTAGATATTTAACCTTGTTGTTGCATCAAGGTATAGTCAACTGCCATGACAACCCAAACATTAATACAGTACATATAAGAGTTGCCTGGCTGTAGGCTCTGCCAGTAAACAGGCTTCAAATCAATCCTCAATATTTCCTTTAAAGGTGTAATGAGGGTTTTCCACCCCATTTTAAGGGGAATTAACTCATGTTATTAAAGTGGAATGAAAAGTGATATTTATAATTGTTTCTGTATGCAGGCAGTCATGTAGGCTTTAGGTGTATCAGAAATATTGTGCAAAGAATGCAGATAAGATTTTTACCAGTATATGTATAATGGAAAGGTAATATATATCTCAGGTTCTTACATGATATGGGTGTTCTGGCTGATAACCTTGGCTGGTGGTTGACCATTAACCCCCTGATATTCAGAGAAAAGTTGGATGATCTTCACACACGTGTCAACTACCTACAGTCAAAGAAATTTACATCAGATCAAATCACCCGTGTCATATCAAAGAATCCCTATTGGCTGCTGTTTAGGTAAGTCTCATTTAAGACAGTACAGTAAATGATACTTTAATTCTCATAATTATTAAGATCACCATTTCAGTGGTGTACAGTATACCCTTGCTAATTTTATTTTACAGTGGAGTTGCAATAAATTGCTGGCCAAAATATCCGTTTTGTGTAATGAGCTTGCTGTTCATGAAAGGCTACTATAATACTACCTGCCCCTAGAGGGCAGTGATTAGTATTCCTTTGTGGTTAATAATTTATCCCTGACTGACTGGTTGGGGTTGTCTGAAGAAAAGTAACCCAATTGTCAGCTTGGGTATCACTCAAGATCCACTTAGCTATGGGCTGTCTTAGAGAAAGAGATTTCGGGATCAATTCCTTGCTTATAATTTGTTGTTGGTCTAAGTCTAAGGAGATTAAGATTTTGTGCTGACTCATTCTATGGGTTCCCTTGATATTGAGGGCTGGTATCAATAATGATTTAGTGTAAAGGAGGTCAAAGTGGCAGTTATCCCAGAGGAGTGACAGGTAATTAAGTCTTGGTGTTAAAGCAACTAAACACATTTCATGTCTTCCTCATCCATAGTCTGCTTCACTAGATTTCCAAATAACAAGTCACAATCCAAGTGTTTCTCTGTTTAAATGAGTTAATCCCTGCGTAGGTCCCCATCACAAGAGAACTCGCTTGTGGTTTCATTTCATAAATGACACTTGTTGGCTTGAATGGGTGCACCACATATTGTTTGTACAGTTTAATTATATAGTAAGGGGAATGGCAGTCTTTATTTGATTTGGATTGCATGAATCATTTCAAATGTGTTAGGAATTATAATACCAATTCAGCTATTGGTTATTTTTGGTGCTGACCTCATCGATACTGTATCAAGTGTTGGACCTTGTCAGTAGAGTAACCCGACCAACCTTTCAGGTTAGTATTTTGTTAAACAGCTGAATAGTCTGGCTAATGAGTTGGGAATATCCTGTTTGAGGTTAGTTTTATGGCTAGATTTCCAGAATCAGTTACTGATTTATAATTAAAATTTTTGATGAAGATGTAAATATAAGTAGATTGGTTAGAGAACAAACTTTGATGTGCCTCAATTTATTCGTGTTCTGCAGGTATTTGTATTTAAAATGGTAGAAAATTAGAGGATGGAACATTTAGATTTTACCTTCAAATAATATCTGTACAGTACTCATGATTACTTAAGCTAAATATAACCATGAAATTTGTCATTTAAAGAAATTATGCTGTACGTATTTGTTTTTCAGCACTATTAGAATAGATAACCGTTTAGGATATTTCCAAAGAACTTTTGGTTTGACTGGTGCTGAAGTACGGTTACTGGCGAGCAAGCGTCCTCAACTGATCACACTCAACTTCAATCATATTATGGTAAGTACAGCATCATAAGATTTTCCTGATCAGTACCTGTATATGTAATTATGGAGTGTCTGTTCATAGTGTTCTCTTTCCTTTATTATGAACTTATTCTCTGTATATTTTTGGTTCTTTACAGTACTTTAATGTTTCATATTTACCTGTAGAAAGGGAAATCAGTAAGGCTTACTAGCTCCTAGAATTACCCATCAATAGACAAGTACAGTAATGCACGTACCTGTACACTGTATATACTTGTTACATTAAATTTTGGCCCTTCTTTTATTACTTTTCCATTTCAAGCTTTTTACCTTTTGTAATACAAGATCAAATTGACACACAATTCCCTAATTTTTTGCAAATTATTCATCCTTGCTACTGTTATATGCATTCTGTTATGGTACAGTAGTACTGTACTTCCACCAGACCCCAAATATTTGTCTTGTTTGTCCCTGTCACTTCAGTTAATCCAGTATCACATACAGTATATCAACCTCACATTCTTCCTCAAAAATTACTTGTCCACTCATTCATATGCTTTGTTATTTCCTGGATATCCATCTTCCTCACTGTATCTAAAGCTATACCCTTTCCACGCTAACCTGGCCCGTAAGCCACACCCCTCTTCTATAAAAACAGTTGATTAGTACATAGAAAATGTTTGTGTAGCTGTCCATTTATTCAAACTAAATATGTTCACAATTGGTAAGCAGCCCTGTTGTTCTAAAAAAATAATGTTAAATGACTGGACTATTAAAATTCAAATGATTTCAAGGCATCAGCACTTCAGTGAGGTTGTTAGATAAATTTTAATGTTTATCATAAAAGGTCAAAGTCAAAGATGAAATTTGCTTTTGAATGAAATCTTGTAATTTTTTCTTTGTTTTGTACCAAACATAATGCAAACAGAAGCAAATGATACCAAACATATAGTACAATAGATAATGAACTATCGTTTGTACAGCTGGATAATAATCCAAAATCATTTATAGAACTGATAAATCTTAATATAAATACTGTTCGCTCTTATATACAGTGACCCCTCGTTTAACGAACGCCTCGGTTAACGAAATTTCGGTTAACGAACTGCCTTCCATAAGGATCTTCAATTCGGTTAACGAATTTCTTACGAACCGACCTCAACATGTTTTCGCTTGCACTGGCCGGGCAACCAGCTTTAGTATCAGTTCGCCAATACAGTAATCAGTTTTAGGGCTTAAATTCCTTACTATTTTAGTAAATATCAAGAAGTTTATACTATTCAATAATTTTAAAAGTTTAATATTAACTTTTTTTAGTCATTTTAACAATTATTGAGCATAATTGAAGGTAAAGAAACTAGTTTCTGGCGTGCCATCCAGCCTGTTAACACACCAGACAGGCATTAGTCTCTCTCTGTTTTCAGTGGAGGTAACATCTTGCTTGAGACTCTCTTCAACTAAACGCTTTTTTTCTGTGTTTCCAAGCAAATAATTGGTCATTTTGAAATATATTTTACATATTGACAATATATAATGCAGTGCAGTGTTGATTTAAAGAAAATAATCTTGAAATACACCAAGAGAACTAAAATTTTATGGGTGAAATGGTGCCATGGGGTGACTTCTCTTCCACCCCAATGCCTTCTCTTCTTCCTTCTCCTCCACCCCCATTCTAATTCCCATCATCATCATCATCATCATCATCCAGGCGCCTTCTACATACACACCTCAAAGTAAGTGAACTTTTCTACCATTTTTGTTGAATTTAGGAAATTTTCGGTGAGCTGGAACCAATTACCCAAAAACCAATTGAAACAATGGTTTCGGTTAACGAACTTTTCGGTTAACGAACAACCTGCTGGAACGGATTGAGTTCGTTAACCGAGGGACCACTGTATGTATATATATGAGCATTTACAGACTTTGGTAGTTGAAACTCAAGGAACACTTTCCCTACTACCCAGAAGCATTCTGGGGATGTGGAGTAGTGTATGTCTGTGCAAGAAGTGTAGTTTGGGCACTCAGAAACTTTTCCCAGTAACAGGAAATCTCCGATAGCTGGAATTGAAATTTGCTCGGAAAATCATTCCCAAAGCCGGAATTTTCCAAACATTTCCAGCTTTAGGAACAAATTTTCCGAGGTTGAAAATCGAGAGAATTTTCTTAAAATGTCTTCAATAAAGATGAAAGTTAAAGTATTTGTGGAGGGGCTTGACCTGACTCAATGTCAGCTGAAGGTAGGGTGAGGGATTAGTGGTCTCATATTACTGACCTTCTGATGGAATGTCAGGTCACACTTTCTTGGGTGGGTAATTAGTGTGTCTCATGACCTGAAGATGTCTTGAATAAACACAAAACCTAAGATATTTTTAGGAAGATTGTGATAAGTGTAAATGAGCAAAGTTGTATCCCTTCAACATTACATTACATAACATTTTAAAATATGGAGTGAGAAAGCAGAAAGGTGTGGGTGATTAGAGAGATGGGGTGGTAACATACACCAGTGTTGCCAAGTGATAAGCTCCTCAACAGCTGATCTTTTAATTCGCTTCCATGTAGTCACACAACAAGACCCTCACTGGATGCATGTTGTCTTAATTCCTGTGTGTGCGTGCGTGCGTGATTAAGAAGATTTGTAACCAGGTGAGAGGGTTGGGTCATCTTACCCTAAGACCTGACCACGGACAGCTGCTGTGCTTAGAGATGGCATGGTCAATTTTTTTATTAAGAAGATTAGTAAGAGTTGGGTCACTGCCTTATGACCGGAACAATGTGGACACCTGCTGTCCCCTAGGCTAGGGACTTGATCTCCTCTACTGTATATATTAGCCTTGTCAAGTATTACTCCTTAGTCTGTACTCACTCCTGAAGATGTGAATTACACGAAACGCTTGGGTACTTCGTGTTTTCTTGTTTCCTTGTGGTTATCAGCATGCACACCTCAAAGAAAGTGTACTTTACTGCATTTATTTTTAGTTTGTATGTAATTTTCGGTGAGCTGGAACCAATTACCCAAAAACCCATTGAAACAATGGTTTCGGTTAACGAGCAACCTTCTGGAATGAATTGTGCTCGTTAACCGAGGGACCACTGTATTTCTTAACAGCAAAACGTTATGAATTATGATTGATTTTGAAATACGGGAGTACAGTACTAATTACCCGTATAGGTTTTACTGTACAAACCTCATGGTTTAGACAGCTTACGAATTTCATGTCACAGATCCTGCATTGTCTTGTCAAATAAGACAGTAAAATGGTGTTGATACATTTGTTCTTTTCTCCATACCAACAGGACATCTTGATCCAATAATTAATCATCAAATTTGTTATAATCTTGATTGTACAGCAGCTACACAGTCTCATAGGTTCAATAAAATATTTTAATTTATGTTTTCAAGATGTTTGCAAGGAAAAAATGTCTTTCTATACAAACATCATTTAAGAAATCTGCATTTATATTTCTGCTTACAATCTCATTTTCCTGCAGTATTTGCCACACTCTAATTCCGGTACGTATTTGTAATTTTCAGCGGACATCTTTTGCTGTTCTTGAAGAGATGGGTTTTAACCAGACAGAGATGAAGAGCCTGTTATTGACTAAACCAAAGATATGGACTGTGAGTAAGTATAGCTAATGCAACAATGCATAAATATATTTCATGTACAGCAGTTATATAAGTAAACCTTCCATAATTTGTATCTTTACAATACTGTACATAATTTGCCATATTTCGCTCCAGGATTACCTAACATATATTTTTTACACAGTATTCTGTTACTTTAACATTGTTCTGACTTATAACAAGGCCTCCAGGTTTAACCCTACTTTGTGCTGGACGGGGCTCTTTTAGCCCCACTCTCAGCCTATTCCTTGGTACATATTTAGCTGAATGCATACAGACTTCCTTAATTCTCCTACAAAAGTTATGAAAATATGAAAAGTATCCTAATTATTTTATTGTCATTGTCTTTTCCATCTAATGAATTCTTTTTATTGAATTTATGGTAAAAAATAAAAAAAATGAGCGTGAACAATATAAAACTCAGACGAATAATTGTGAGAAAGATGGTGCTGCCGGCACACGCTGCCAGACTTGTGATTAACACTCACATGAGTGGCTCTAGAGTCCTATATCCTTTCCACGCTAACCTGACCCGTAAGCCACGCCCCTCGTCTATAGCTACAAATAACTGATTGTTTCCCATGAGTATCTTACCTCCTCCTGGACTGCGCATGTACTAGCACATTTTTAGTGTCTACCATTTATGATAAATATTAAAAAATTTCTAACATCCTCTCTGAAGTGCTAATGCCTTGAAATCATTTGCATTTTGATAGTTCGGATAATTGTTTAACATTATTTTAGATAATATCAGGTCTGCTGACCATTTGTGGACACATTTAGTTTGAATTCTCTATGAACCAATCAGCTAATAGTAGGTAGCATATAAAAGGGGCGTGGCTTATGGGCCAGATTAGCGTGAAAATACTTATAGCTCTTGTCATTTTTTTCACCTCAGTAATTTTTTCTACTGTGCATATTCGTGTGTGGTATTTCAATAATATCCCTACATGCAAAATCGTGTAAGGAATCTAAAGAGCAAATAAAAAATATGAAAACAAAAAACTAATGCATGTTTTGTCGAGTATTGTATAATGTGAAATTTATCATTGCATTTTCAATCAACTTACGTTTATTAATATAAAACAATTTTCTTAAATGAATTACTGTATATCGATAAAAAATGTGTGAGAATCTCGGCTTCCCTATGGTACCAACAAAAACTCACTAAGATAATTAATAAGGGTATACAGTAATTTATTTTGGAAAATATAAGGCAGCCAAAAAACATTTCATCCATATTGTTTACTCTATTTCATTCTCAGTTGATTAATTATCGTTTGAAAATAATATTTTGTAATATTTTATTCTTTCAAAACTGCCACAATAATCACATTTTTCCATACTGAGAATACTGTACTCTGATATTTCAATTTACCCCATTCACTTTCTGATTTCCTTAATATATTTTATTTTACAGTATAAACATATGTACAGTCTCCCCAAAAAAGTATCGGCCCTTTTCTCATCGATACAATGTGTCACAATGGACGAATATTTCCATTCACTAATCGTGATTCCTGCATTATGTTGGTAGGCTCGCCTTCCTAGTATCTGTAAGGTTCCCAGCTATTGTTTCTGGCATTTGTTGTAATTATGGTGAATCACTGTGCTCCATCTTTAGTAGAATAATATAATGATATTGACGTAGTGAAAATATGTCAACGGCAGTCAAATAGTGGGTATTTTCTGCTGGAAATCCATGATCAACACTAGTACCCAAGACTTATTGGAAAACACAGCTTCCACCGATAGACATGGAGATACGTCACTTTCTGAATAACAGCTTAGCTATAAATCAATGATTGTTAACATTATGTTTACCTCATTGTAACTGTAATAGGTATAATAATTATAATAGTCATATAGTGCTAATAACTATTAAATAATAACACTATATTAGGTTAAGCAATGACAATACATTTTAGGAAATTAAAGCAATATTCAAAGATCTTTTTTACTTTTTAATTTTATTATTAGAGTTTCTGTCTATCAATACTTTTTGGGGAGAGTACAGTATGCATATTCCAATAACCAGGTAATAGATTTGCACTCATAGTTATGCTGTCAATGGAAATTCATTTACTAGTAACAAGGAGACAAGGACAATAGGGTATGTCTCTCTAACTGTACTTGTTTTATTTTATGTATATAAAATATGAGATCCAGGCAACAGTAACTGTTCATATAACTATCAATGTAAATTCGTCAGAATGTAAAGAAACAAACATATGTCACTGACTAATGAAAGAGGAAGTAAAGGAACAAATAGGTTTACTGTACAATATTTGGGCAATATTGGTCGGCCAAGCCTAAAACTAACTGCTCTACAGTAGTTATACACTTTCTTGATAAAGCGCTTACAGTGAAACATAATATACGCTAAATGATCTGATAATGTTCTTGATAATCATGAAAATTTTCCTTGTACTGTCTGTGTCGCTGTTACTTACTTACATCAAATCAAATCCCTATAAGATTACAGTCAACAGTCCCGATGTCAGTTTGTATAAATTTATACAGTATGCATATTATTTATACATAAGTCCTATACAGTATATAAATATCTTAGCAAACTCGTTAGAATGTATTGAAGAATATGTAAATTATTTATGACAAAGGAAGAAGAAATAGAAAATGAAAAAAGTGCAGTACGATAACCTAACCATAACGGTCGCCTCAGCCTACACACAGCATTACTGTACAAACTATAGACATTCTGGCCATAATGGTTGCCAGAACTTAATACTCAATTATCACTCACCCCTTTATGTACTGCAATAGATACCGATGCCAGACACCCGCACCAGGTAGGGTTAAGATGCGAGGCAGAATGTCCTCACCTCCAATCTACGACAAAGTGTTCCATGGAGTATTGTTCTTCCGGGACCTCTTATGGTCATGGATGATAGTTTTGAAAGAGCTGAATACTGAGGGTAGCATACTCTTTATTAGTGGAGGTGGGTTCTATAGGCCTGAAAGCCCATTAGGGGCAGTGTGGATAAAGCACAGCGTACAGTATACTTAACTGGCATCATTTCCCAAACTGTAATAAGACCACACTTAGGATAGGAATCAAGCATTGCATCCACTGACTCACCACCCCCCAATACTACTTCTAATCATTTTTTTAATCTACCAAACTGTAATAAGACCACACTTAGGATAGGAATCAAGCATTGCATCCACTGACTCACCACCCCCCAATACTTCTAATCATTTTTTTAATCTACAGTAAAGTACGAGTAACTTATTTTCCCCTCTTATGTTAATTTTAATGGTTCTCACTGTGGGGGATTAATTTTATCATCAACTTTATATTTCTAGATGGTGCATCTCTGCAAAGAAGATTCATCTTTGCCCATAATGAAATGGGTTTGTCACATGCACAGCTCATTCAGTTTCCACAAATTCTGATGTCGAGAGAATTCAGGCTCAAGCAACGTCATGGTTACCTGAAGATTATAGGGCGTAATCAGTATGATCCATTGAAGGCAAATTATGTGTCACCACAGGCTTTAGTTGCTGGTAATGATGCAGATTTTTGTATTAATATTGCTAAAACATCAGTCCAGGATTTCAATGACTTTTTGAAAACTTTATAAAAAATTCTTTAAATATCAAAATAAAAATACTGTATAGATGTTTAGTGTACAGCACATGTATTTTGAAAAAGATACAGTACAGGTATTGTACATTTTGTGATATTTATAAAAGGTTTATTCTAAAGAGGTATAATTTGGCTAACAGCAATTGCACAAAGTAAAGATACCTAGGGACATGGAGAGCCAGTCCAGGCTCTGGGATTAATAATAATATCAGTCCTCCTGTCATTCTATTTATTAACTTTTGCTGTTTGTTTTTATAAAAGAAATTTAGGTAACAAATATTTCCATCAATCCATGAAAAAGCAGTAACCATTTTAGATCGCAGTAGGTCTTTATGAATTGAGAGTAAAGAAAGTTTGAGTCATTAAATCTCTAATAATAATATTTATTCAATGTATCATTTTAATCACCCTTGTGTACCAAGTCTCTGCAATGAAACAAAACCAAACATAACACATTTTAAGAATAAATGAAAATAGAGTGTAAAGATGCTTTGTGTATTTACTACAATCAGTACACAGTTGTAAACCAAAAAGATGCAGAATTATTATTATTTTAATGATTCTCACTGCTTCATTCTTAACTTACAGCAATTAAAAAAAGTACAGACACAGGAAAAATAACATAAACAAAATGGTTCTGAATTTTTAACATGTCCACAGAATAATACAGTTGTATCAAAGTTTGGAAACAACCAAATTGGAATTATATTATGACCAGATTTTTTCCCCCTTGTCATAGGCACACAAATTAAAGCAAAATTCACTATGATATAAAAGTTTAGTCCATGGATACTTTTGGAGATTTATAGTTGGCAAACAGTTCAATAATTGCATCAAAATCAAATTTTATCACTAGACAAGTCTATTGCCAGTGTTCCCAAAATTATTAGTTGATCTTGACACAGTTGATCTCAGTACTGTACATTATTTTTCTCTTGTTAATGTGCTGAATGAGCTCTCTGCCTCTGTAAGGGTGACTGGGAGCGTGTGAAAAACCCTTAGGATAATGCATTAATTTGAGAACAAGTTATCCAGTTTCAAATGGTGGATTGTGTTCAACAGGTGAAATGGTGATAGAAGTTGGTGTTCAAGATTAGATGAATGAATCACTTTTAAGTGTTCTAGTTCTTACATTAGATCCTCAGACAGGTCAACACTTAACTCATCACAAAGAATCCTCGCTTGTTCTTATACATCATCCTTCAGGTGAGTATATTTCCATAAAACACCAAATGTTGCCTCCAGCTCTCTTCTTGCTTCACATTGCCTGGTCATATTTCTGATGATACAGTCCAGAAGAACATAGAAAACTTGATTCTTGAAAAAAAAAATCTGTATTCAAATCTGTCAACTCAATGCTGGAAGTCTCATCAGCAAATTTCTTCCTCACTCTAAGCCTTTTCTCTGACAGTATTAAAGAGGTTATCATACAGTACCAAGGTTGTCAACAGCAATCTTACTTTTGGACAAAATTGCATGCCAACTTTCTCTCAATTGTTTAAGATGTTCAACCAGACTTTTTTATATTCTAAACCTCTACATCTAATGTTGCATCTCTGATCAAGAACTTTGTTCCTGATGTCAATTGCTGTGTGGACATTGAACCAAATGGAAGCCATGAGGATGCACTTAAAGGAAATCACATACAGGAATCCTCAAGATACGAACGTTTGAGATACGAAAATTTGCTTCTATGATTTTCCTAAATTGAGGCCATTATTTCGAGATATGAAATCTTTCCCCGCTCATACGAATTTGGGTTTGGGAAAAATTCAAGTCACTTGCCTCTGGGAGTCAGCTGGGCCGGCCCTCCCCCAAATTCATAAGTACACAGCCAATGTTGTGTGAGTTTTTGCTCAGATGATGACAAAGTTCCTAAATGATCAGGTTCTCCATCTAAAGCTGAAGCTCTTGGTGAACCTGTAGTTGTTGCTGATGCTGAATTTGATGGAGTAGCTGTAGCTGAAGTTGATGGTGTAGCTGCAGCTGAAGTTGGTGGTTTAGCTGTACCTGAAGTTGATGGTTTAGCTGTACCTGAAGTTGATGGTTTAGCTGTACCTGAAGTTGATGGTTTAGGCATTCAAATAATAAAACTGTCTAAAGAACCTTGCACAGCTGCTTTCTTTTTCTCATCATAAATCTTTATGTAGCAGTCATATACATTTCTCATATCCCTTTTAATTTTAATGCTTTGTCGTGTTGATGGATTCATTTCAGAAAACATGCTCATTACTTGCTCCATGTAAGGCAAATACTTCTGCCAAATGCTGTCGTAAATTTGTGAGAAAGTGAGGTAGGGTTATCTGCTGGTGTGTTTGTGTTCTGATTGTGCTCTTGTTCAAGTTACATCAGTTCTTCATTTGTTAAGTCTTCTCCATGACTCCTAAATAGCTCCTGAACATTCTCTTCATCAACTTCTTCAAATCCTACAATGTGCTTAACAAGCTCAACAATATTTCTTTGAATGTTTGGTATGGTTTCCTCAAAACCTTTGAAGGTGTTTGCACATTCCGGCCCTAATTTCCTCCACACACCCATTCATGTTCCCTTCTGTTACTTCCTCTACCTCTACTGGGGGTCCTACTGGTGCTGGTGGGGGTGGGACAGACCCACCTAAGCTGCTAAATAAGGAAAAGGAGAAGCGGGACTATCGTAAGGGAGTTAAATTTGCCAAGTACTCGATGCAGGATAAGCAGCATGTGATTAAATTATTTGAGGAAGGCCTAATTACTAGTTTCCGGAAAGCATAATCAAGTCAATAAAGGCAGAATTTGTATCATTTGGAGGTTATAAATGGGAAAATCAGAGGTTGATGTAGAGTGGCCAGTCTATATTGTTATTTTTCCCATTAGTTTATGTATTTGGCGAATTTGAATTTGGCAAAATTTTTCCAGTCTATATTACTCACGAAATACAAGCTCTTACTGTACATACATATGGACGTACATAACTGATACAACATACGTAGGCTTTATACATATACACCTCGCTAAGTGAACACTCTAGTCTGTGGATATTTCACGCGTTTTGAGGATGGCGGAATCAACTGTGAAAACTATCCATAAGAATAAAAAAATTAAAGAAGGTGCTCTGTCTACAACTCCATTAAGTGCAAATAAAGTTTGCCAAAGTAGGAGTGGAGTTATGGAAGAAATGGAGAGACTTTTAAGTATATTGATTGAAGACAAAAATCAGAAGCATACTCCATTGAGCACTGTAATTATTCAAACAAAAGCCGTAGCATTGTTTAGTGACCTTAAAAATGCAAGTAAAAGTGGAAGTGCTAAAACCGAAAAGTTCAGTGCGAGTTGAGGCTGGTATGCTAGGTTTAAACAACGCTACGGATTACATAATTTAAAAGTCACTGGTGAGGCAGCAAGTTTTATATTCATCTGCAGCTGCTGCTGCCTATTCAGAAGAACTGCATAAAATAATTGAGGAAGACAGCTACTTGCCCAGTCAAGCTCTTAACATTGATGAAACGGGACTACAGTAGATTGGAAGAGAATGCCTTCCCAGGCATTTATTTCCATGGAAGAAAAAGCTGCACTGGAATTCAAATCAGCCAAAAATCATATCACACTTCTCTTGGGTGGTAAGGCAGAAGGTGACTTTAAACTCAAACCTCTCGCTGTATATCACTCTGAAAACCCTAGAGCATTCAAAGGTATGTGTAAACAGTAAAGCATGAATGACACCGACTCTTTTTGTTGATTGGTTTAAAATATATTTTTGCCCAGCGTTAAAAGAATACTATGCCAAGGAAAATACGACACAAGGCACTGCTTATATAAATAATACTTCAGGCCACCCTGTTCATCTAAATGAATTGTCTGAACATGTACAAGTTGTTTTTCTTCCACTGAATACCACGTCCATACTTCAACCTATGGACCAAGGCATTATATCTTCATTTAAGGCCTATTATTATGCCGTACCTTGTCTCAACTGATTGAAGAAACAGATGGTGCTGGAAAGCCATCCATAAAAGAATTTTGATGTGGATATTATCTTCTAAAAACAGTTAAAAAACATTGAAAAGTCATGGAAGGAATTAGTTCCTTCCATGAATGGGTGTGTGGAGGAAATTAGGGCCGGAATGTGCAAACACCTTCAAAGGTTTTGAGGAAACCATACCAAACATTCAAAGAAATACTGTTGAGCTTGTTAAGCACATTGTAGGATTTGAAGAAGTTGATGAAGAGAATGTTCAGGAGCTATTTAGGAGTCATGGAGAAGACTTAACAAATGAAGAACTGATGTAACTTGAACAAGAGCACAATCAGAACACAAACACACCAGCAGATACCCCTACCTCACTTTCTCACAAATTTACGACAGCGTTTGGCAGAAGTATTTGCCTTACATGGAGCAAGTAATGAGCATGTTTTCTGAATTGAATCCATCAACACGACAAAGCATTAAAATTAAAAGGGACATGAATAACGTATATGACTGCTACATAAAGATTTATGATGAGAAAAAGAAAGCAGCTGTGCTAGGTTCTTTAGACAGTTTTATTATTTGAAGGCCTAAACCACCAACTTCAGGTACAGCTAAACCATCAACTTCAGCTACAACTACACCATCAACTTCAGCTACAGCTTGCTACACCATCAACTTCAGCTACAGCTTGCTACACCATCAACTTCAGCTACAGCTACACCATCAAATTCAGCATCAGCAACAACTGCAGGTTCACCAAGAGCTTCAGCTTTAGATGGAGAACCTGATCATTTAGGAACTTTGTCATCATCTGAGTAAAAACTCACACAACATTGGCTGTGTCCTTATGATTTTGACCTTACCACGACTGGTGAGTAGAATTTTTGTTTTACATTCATAAGCAATAATTAAAACATATATGAACAGTAATAAGTGTTGCTTTCATATTTTTATGTAGAGAAATAAAGCTATGTTATGAACGGAAGATTTTCAAGCTCAACCTATTAGGATGAGACGCCTAATGGATGAGAAAAGGGTTCCTCATATATTGTGCCCAGTTAAAAATCTTCAGGAATGGTTAACCAGATTCCCTAATCGAGGCCTCTACGTTTTCTCATCCCGGGATGGTAAGAAATTGTCTCCTAGTCAAATGACAAAATATTTATCTCAGTGAGTCAAGCAGACCCTGGCAAGAAATTTTGGGCACATGACACCAGGAAATATGCAGGGTCTGTGGCCTTTCTGCGGCATATGAGTCTCAGTCAGATCAAAGAAGTGGGCTTTTGGGAATCTTCAAAAACTTTTAAAGACAGCTAGTCAATCTCCACAACCAGGACCTTCTTCCTCATCAGACTCCTCATTGAGATTTGTAAATTAACATTTTACCTTCCGGTAAATGTTCCTAATATTGGAAAATATTCCAAGCGGTTTATAATTATAATCAGGACCTAAGCTAGCGGAGCCTTATACGCAATGTCGCCTCCCTCTCCACCTCCTGCTCGGGTAATCAAAGCTAGACGTCGCATTCTGGATTGAACAAAAAGACGTTTTTTTCTAAAAACTAGTTTTTGTGATATAGTCCAGAATGCGACGCCGATAACCCACCCATCTCCACCCCTTGAGAGTTGACTTTTGTTTACTGCTTGCTCTAAGGCAAGAGATGACGGTGGCAGTGCGTGTGATGGGGGGTGAGGGAGGGGGTTTTGAGAATTGCAATTAAATGCCAGGTAGTGACGTGTCCTCCTAATATTACTTATTAAGTAATTATTAGATGTTTTAATTGCCTGTATGTTGGCCTGGCGAGTTATTGCTAGGCATTATCATACCTAGGTATAAGCTAGGCATTGCATTCTTGACTATATCACAAAATCTGTTTTTTAGAAAAAATGGCTTAATCTATAATAAGTTGTGGAGGACTACAGTATTTGTTGTTGTTTTAGCCTTTCTTTTTCAGTCTACACATCTTGCACCATTCTTCTTTACAATTTCCCCTTTCTTCAGGTTCCATTACCCTTTCTATATTCCCTTGTCAAAGATTGAAGATATCTGAAGTATTGGCTTGAACTATTGAAGGTTTTTTAACTTAAGAAAAACATTCTGCATCTGAGGCATAAATGATTTTTGGTAAGCAGTGTTAAGCAGGCTGGAAGCAATGACATTTTTTTTTATTTTTTAATCCTTGAGAATCAGAACCCAGTACTTTGTATCCTTTTTCATCATTTCTCTCATTCTATTAAAAAGAGGTAGTACAAGTTCTCAAATAAGTAATTCAGATTCAGTTTCAGAAAGTGTATTCAGAAATAGCAGTTGTGATACAGTTCTTAAGTAGACAGTAGGGGAACAGCATTATTTTCCATGGTATGAGTATCACAGAAGTGTGTCCTTAATTTAGATATGATTTTAATTATTAATAAATCTTACTGAACTTAATCATGTACATAAACAATAGTAACTTAATATTTCCTTTAACATAAATGTCTCCAATACAAAGTTGTTACATTGCTGTGTTAAGCTCTTCAAAATCTAGTTAGTAGATTCTGTAACATTAATTCCTTCATAAGATCAAACTTAAAAACCAAGACATCATTAATCTATAAATTTATCATTTTCTACAGTTCTATTGTGTGAGCATTACTATCAGTGTAAAATTTTAATTTCTGGTTCATTCATTACACTTAGGTTAGGCCAAGTGAAGACCAATTAATTACAATTGGTTGTCAAGGTTGTAACTTTAATTGTTCCATATTGTTTCATTTCTAAATTTGTTTGCTGTGGCGCTATCTTGTTACCCCTACGTTTTTTACATTTTATCCTTGTTCGAGCAGTTGGCTGGTGCACCGCTCCTCCTGTATGTCCTGGTCGAATATTCTTGATTTCAGTCTTTCTACAAAGAAGATTGCCAACATGTTTACGAAATTTGCCTCCGCTGAAGGAATAGAGTGCCCAATTCCAAGATGCCCCTGCCATGAAGAGCCACCAGGCAAAGAAGTGAGTAACTGGGTAAGTGTTGGTAAGATCTGCAGTTATGTCCACCACCAGCAGAGTACAAGCTACAAGAAACATTAGCACCATCAACATGAATGTCAAAGTCACTCGTTGTGCATCCTTGTCACGCACAGCTGAGTTAATGGTCAATTTCTTCTTTGTTTGGTGGTTTTGATAGCAGAAAATTGTCAGTGTCATACCAGTACAAACCACAACAGTTAGGCCAGCAATGCTCATTATGATCACCTCAATATAAAATACAACAAGGGATATAAAGGGTGCCCCTTCACCTATATTAAGGGTCAGTTTGGTAATAGGATCAAAATAGCCAGCAAAAGCTAGACCATTTTGACGCCAATTAACTAGAAGTGAAAGACAGACACTTATAACCCACGTCATACATATGCCAGTCACAATACGGCGGTGACGGAGGGGTCGCCCCATTATCACATGTAACCTCTCAACACTCAGTAAGGCAAGTGTCAACAACGATACACTTATTGAAATATTAAACATGATACTGCATAACATTGGGTATCCACCTCTCTCGAACCTTAGCTGTCTGAACCCTGCAGGCTGGCGTGAAGTGAGGTGACTAAAGCTGGAGAGGGCAGAGTCAGAGTCAAGGTCTCTCAGGGTAAGGGCTCCAGTCATGAGAGCAACCTGGTCATACACTGCCAGACCTGCTGGCAGTAGTCCCAACAATAGATCAGCTATGGCTAGAGATGTCCTGATCAAGAAGGTGGTCTCACGGTTTAGGCCTGTGGCCACTATCACCACCAACACAAACACATTTCCAGCTATTGTTAAGACTGTGATGGCTGAGCTCAAACTTAACAGTATTATCTCAATTCGTTTGCAGGCAGAACCAAGATACCACCAGTCTACCACAACAGGTTCTGTCACTAAGAGAGAAATAACCATGTTATGGTAACAAGATGGCCAGAACTTATTTATAGTAGTCAAGTTCCTTTTAAGGTTTATATTAATCACATTTATTGTTATCTGTGGGAGGGAGCTGAAGCAAGAGTTTTCCATTAAGTTACTGTGAATGGGCCCCAGTCCTATGATCACATCAGTTTCATGCACTTTGAATTTTCTACTGCGAATATCATCCAAGCAATTACTGTTATTATTCAAAATGGCATGTAACATAATCATTGAGAGAGTTTTAACCTCACGTATTACATTCTCTGGACCCTCTTTATAATCTTTGCTTGATACAGAAATGATTGGGTTTGATTCATATTTACTAATATGAAATGTAGTTGGTAAATAATCCTTAGATCCTTTAAATTGTAAAGTTCTCAACATACTAGGTGTTTTTGCTTTGTGATTTTGTCCTGGAGTTACATAGTGGTTTATAGAATCTTGTTCAGATAGCAGTGGAAAAACAAAAGTTTCGTGAGAAGCATTCTGAGGCGCCACCATAAACACTCTGGAATTATCTCTTACATAGTAATAGCAGCTTCCTAGACCAAGAACCAAGGAAATCTTCCTTGCTTCATTTAGTTTCAGACACAAACCATCCTCAATTAATTGCCACTGGTTCTTCACTTGATCTTCATGCCACTCCCACCCAGGAGATGCAGCCTGCAGAGTCTTCAGGATGGTGCCCACCCCTATCGAAGATCCTCTGGCCACATAGGAAACAAGTCGTGACTCAGAGGATATTATGACGGCTATATTCTCTTTTTCACACAAGTAGTCTGAGCTCAGCCCTGTGTCTTGGAAGTGTGATAACACCAACAGAATAATTTTGTCCATGTTGATAATAGTTATGGAACAAATGTGTATAACAAACAAATAAGCTGGATCATTCAGAGCATCTGGAAATTTATTTCCCCTGGTGTAGCACAAAGTATAGTATTTATTTTGATTACACTCAACATCACCATCCTGAAGCTCTGAAATAAATCTTTGAAAGTCATCAGATAACAAATTTTCCTCTATAAACGAAAATATTATGCTGTACCTAAAATAAGAGGAAGAGTAATTTGGAACTCGAAGCAAATATTTGAGGGTATTTTCTGACAGGCTTGTATCTAGAGTGGTCAACCACTTGAAAAAAAATTCATGAATGTCCCCTATGATTCCACCTCTGAAATGGACGACATAAATATTATTGATGAGATGTTTCTTAGACCACAGATGTATAATATCTTTTGCACAAGGTAATGCAACATCAATAGGGAATTTTGTATCGCATGAATAGTATTGTTTTCCAGCAAAATAATAATCAGATACCTTCAATGGATTTTTATTACAGCATCTACTGTGTTCTAAATTTCCTGTAGTATAGAGAAGACTCAGATAATTTCTAATAATATAATCCATTGGAAAACTTCCAATGAAAAATACAATTATGAAATCTGTCTTTCTGAACTCTAAGGAAAAAACAGAGAGCCCCTCAAAACGATGGATCATTTTAACTGCTTGTTGATAACAAGTGTTTGGAATATATTCAAGTGTTTTGCTTCCAATGAACAACAGAGTAGCATGACTATCATTCTTGTTGATAGTAGCCTCACATACCAGTGGTTTACAAGCCTGGAGCAAAGCCTCACTCTGCATCCCCATATGTACAAGTATCTCAGCACGAGAGCGTCCATCCTGATCATCACCATTACCACCAGGGCATGACCACAGTGATGAGAGAACAAAAACCGTCTTGCTTACCACCCCTGAGGGTGTCAGCCACACTGGGGTGATGGCCTCTATACTCAAGTTCTTGGCGCCATTCACAGTTCTCTGGCACTGCTTCAGCTCCTCCTCCAGAACAACACACTCTGAATTTGAACACTGTATTATATAGGAGAACCATACTGCAAATTTTAACATTGGTAGTTTTATATGAGAAATGCTGATGTTTAAGTTGCAAAATAATTTAATGCAGGAGTTTGTAAAGTCTGGAAGAAGCAAATTTTCATCAACTAAATCCTCAAACATATTCAGAGAAAAACTAAGAGGAGAAGTCTGAGTCACACTCTTATATAAAAGACACTTACAGAGTTGGGAGTGTTGGCCAGTCTGAAATAAGGAAAACCAAGACACCAGCAATTCTCTCATAGTGACCTCAGTAAAGGGGCTACACCCACCCTTCCAGAGAGGCAACACTATGCGAGTCCTGTCCTCCACTGCTGTCACCACGAGGACAGTTGAACAAGAGGTCTCAGGGTGATCTGTTAAATGAATCATATCTGACCTAGGCCCAAAATTTACACTAGTTTTGTTAATGCTAAGAGTTGCTACTGTTAATTTTTGGAAACACTCGTTAGTATTTTCATCATTGTATAGAGAATTTGGGATGACCAGAAGTATGGGCTGCTTTTCAAATCGTACCACAACTGTGCCACTGTTACACAATGTTACATGACAGGAGTGTGGTAGAAAATGGGAAATATTTTTAGATAATTGGATAAGAGCAAAACCAACAGAGTGTACACATGAGGGATTTAGGACAACAAATTTATGTGTGGGTGCAACCTCTGCTTTTTTACTGATACTATCCACATCCTTAATAGGGGAGAGTTGAGTATAACATTTGGGACTGACTTCCTTAAACCAATGAGTTTGGGTAGAATGAAGTGTGTCAAATAATGTGATGGGTTTGGATTCAGAACACAGGAGTTTCCAGCAATCCTGAGGCAGCTTAGTTTTTGCTTGGTGTGCCATTTGGTAAAGCCTAAGACCAAGAGTTATATTGCACTCTGAATTATTTTTTGGTGGATATGTGAGCCAAGGATGGTGCTTGAATGTATTATTAGATGTCCAAATTTCTGTTTGTTTCTGTGCACTCGTGTCATATTCAGAGATTTGTTCTGTTATAGAAACTGCAGCAGTAATCCATGAGTCATTCTGTGAACTGCTGGAAAATTTTATGTTGCTCTCTACTATATCAGAAATAAGGATATCCTTCCCCTGTTCTTTTGGACTCTCAGTAAGCATAACATCATTTTCTTGTGTAGGGACACCAAAAATACTTTCTTCACTTCTGCCTGAGCTTTCAGTTGGTTGAACATTAGTCCTTCTATTCTCCTCTATGCAGTTTGTGGCCTCAGTTTTGCTCTCTTTTGCTTGTACACCAGGAAAGTTATGTTGATATTTTTGAGGACTTTGTGTAATTGTCGTCTCACTAATTACTTCTGCCTCATGTATGTATTCTGTAATTATCTCATCAAAGCTTCCCCCGGTCACATTCTGAGGCCCTTCTCCAGAAGACTGCAACATAATAACTGAAGAGGATGATTCTCTTGATAAAGATGTATTTTCTAAAAGAGGAGATTTAGTCATTATAGAAGTTCCACCAATCTGAAAAGCATTAGTAGCTGCAACTCCCATTTCAAAAGAAGATTGGGGGAAAACAGGTGTGTCTCCTGCCAGAAAAAGCTCTGGTGTTGCATCTACAATTCCCATGAGTGAAGTAAATGTAGCTACAGTAGTATCTTCTATGAAGGATTCTGTGAGTTCAGTCACACCTTCTGTGATCAAAGACTCAGCACTATTGTCAGTGGGAAGAGCTGTTGAAGATGCATCTCCATCTTTGGTCACTAAAGATGGTAGAGATGTAGCTGTGTCTTCTGTTGAAATAAAACATATTTTTGTTACAACTCTTGCCTGATAAATAAATAGGCTAAACAACTAAAGAGATAGGAATAATAATAATAATAAAGAATACCACTACAGTAATGATGATAAGAATACTGTACAGTATAGTCTAGATTTACGCGGATTTTGTTTACGCATTTGGTCATTACGCAGTGCCTTGCCAGAATGAAATGTTTAAATTACGCGGTAAATTTCAACATTAACGCGGAAATCGGTGCGGGCAGGGTGCGCACAAGGTCGCCCAGTCATCAAAACATTACCGAGTTCTTCACCCGCCACCCACCACAGCCGGCCCAAGTCAGTGACAGTGATAGTGAGGATATGGACTTTGAGGGGTTTGACAAAGAGGCTCTGCAAGCCTCTGTGGTGGATAGTGATACAAGTGATACAGGTGAGGGCCAATAATCTGCCAACTGCCTCGGAACCAACCCCCCTTCCCCGTGTGCCCAGCCATCTTTTCTACTAACGTAAGTGTTAAAAAACCCTAATACAGTATGATTGATATTTCTCTTAAATATTAATTGTGTGTGCATACCATCATAAAATTAAGATGTTATTTTTACTACAACGTAAGTATTGTGTCGGAAAAAGTGTAGTTTGGGGGTCGGCCCAGTCTCTATTTCAATTAATCCCATATGTTCTGTTATTTCGTTTACACATTTCTCGTTTTACGCGGACCTCCATGGGTTCAAATGACGGCGTAAATGCAGACTATACTGTACTGTAAATATGATAATACATGTTCAGTAATACCAGTGTTGTGGAGTAGCTAAATAAATTTACTTGAGTACTGTACTCAGGTAACATTTTTGAGTACTGAATTTAATTTTTAAAAAGTACTCAAATTTTTTAGTACTTTTACTTGTACTTAACTATGATTTTCTAATAATTTTACTCTAGTACAATTGAAAAAAAAAGAAATAATTGTTACTTGTTACATGCCCCAAACAAAGAACTTTAATGTCTGTGGCAAACTAATAATATTTATAAATTAATTAATTAATTATTAACCATAGTAAAAGAGTTGTGTGGGTGGAGCCGTGAAGGGTACAGTGTAGGTGTGGGGAGACACCATGCGGTCACATACCTAGAGGTCTTGTGAGGTGACGTCAGGTCAGTTCAGGTGACAGTGGCCATGACAGCCGACTTTCCTTTTGATCTTCTTGTGTCCATTAGCACCTCAAGGGCGGATCCAAGGGGGGGGGGGGTCAGGACCCCCCCTTGGATCCAGAAAATGACAATACTTTTTCTTTAATGCAATATTATATTCAGGCATTTTTGGATAATAAAAATTATTTACTATTGACTTCAAAATATCCTAATATCAAGTGTGCATGGCTTCATAATATGACCATGATATTGATCAGATTTCAAAAAATCTTTTGGGGGCTTACAGCTCCATCCCCCAAAAAAACCCCAGCTGGTTGGGCTCGCTGCGCTTGCCATGTTCCCCCATCCACAACTTCTTTGCCCCCCTCTTTTGATATTCCTGGATCCGTCCCTGCACCTTGGTCACCCATCTCACCTAACCTGCCTTCTTATCCTCCCTCCCCCATCGAATCCCCTCTCTTCTCCTCCACCTTTCCTTCAGGGGCTTGGTCTTCCCATTAAATGTCAGGTGCTTTTTGCATATACCGGTGCCTAAAATGAATTTCAAAGAGGATCTTCAGGGGATCAGCAAGCTTGTTGCTCATCTCTCTTAACACTCTGGGATGCACCATGTCAGGGCCGGGACTCTTATGAACCTTTAGCTTTGACAACTTATTTCTTATATCCTCTTCTGAGAACACAATGTGGGTCAGCACTGTGTCAAACCGTCTGTCTTCAAACGTAGGAAGATTGTTCACATCCTTTCCGCCTTGTCCTGGTCAGAATTTGCGTAACTATCATCTTCAGGTCTCAGGACCAATATGCCTACATGCATTTTTAATTTCAACTTTGTGTAGTGGTAAAATGCCTTTGTGTTTGTCAACCTGTGGTGGACCTCTCCAGCACATTTCTTATCAATACATCCAGCTAACTTACGCTAAGGTTTAGGGATGTGTCAGCCTTAGATACAGACTTAGTGTAACAATTGTGTCCTAACTGTGAACCTTCCCAGTGATTATTTCTCTAGAGTGCACTAATATTGTTTCTCAGATACTTAAAGACACTGCATGCCTGCTACTTCATCCAATTAAAAATTAGAAGAGAAAAATACTATATTAATCTACACCATGAAGATGCCAGAAAACCAGCTTTTAGAAGTGAGACAGATTGTAAGAGCATGGAAACACAGAAGAAGGCAGAGCATTCCATGGGTTATTCTAGTGTGACCGACATCCACACAGAAACAGTGGGCACCGCGGGGAGTGTTATGAGCCCACGACCTTGCCAGTGGTACACAGGATGCCAAATCCACTGAACAGTGCTCATTTAAGTACCTGTAAAAGAGAGTGAAGCAACACTGCAGCAAAGAGAAAGGGTAGAGAGATTATCAACTAAAGGAGGAAAGTTAATAAGATGAAATGCCTTTGATTCCACCCTATCTAACAGTTGTACAAAAGAAGAACCACCCCAGATATGAGAGCAGTACTCCAAGTTAGGATGAATGAATCCCTTATAAACTTGAAGCAACTGCTCAGGAGTGAAGTAGCTACAGCATCTGTACAGCATTCCCAACTTTCAGCTTTTGGAAGGCAGCTTTATCAATGTTGTGGATGTGTGGCTTCCATGACATAATATAGGAAATGGTGAGGCCTAGCATGACCTCCTTTGGACATTTTTAATCAACTGACATTCCTTCACATATCTTGGGGACCAGGCAGGATGACAGTACTACAGACGGGGAAGTACCTCACTCTTGAAGATCAAGACGAGCAACGGACCATCCAGATATCTAAACGACCTTCTTATAAGACCTACTAGTTAAGTTGCTTGATTCACCTTCTTCTCACAATGACCCGAGAACTTAAGTTCATTGTCAACATACACACCCAAGTCCCTTTCACATTCGGTCTCTATTAATGTAATTTCTTCGTCCCATTGGGACATTATGTCCATTATTCATGACATCTTTTGTCTTTGGATCTAACAGTCATTTAGCAAGGAAGTCGACATTTAAATAATTTGGGGAATAATTAATTAATATTGTCACAGAAAATGATAATGCTAACATAAAAATGTGCCAAATTTGACCCGCTGGGAATCTGCACACGGTTTGTTGACCATCACTGATGCCATACTTTGCAAATCATCACATTAGTAAGATAAGTTCTTCCTCATATAATTCTTAGATGTATGATTATGCATTGGTAATTTTATCTGCCTTTGGCAATTCACCCCTTATACAGTAAACCCTCGATAACTCAGCATTTGATAACTTGGAATTTCATATAACTATGCATGGATATGGTCTCAGAATGTAATACAGCAGAACTCGGGAAATGCCTAGATATATAAATTTATCTGGGAAAATCTCTGCATATCTGGCCACCTGCATCACCTACCATACCTCTGTGTCACCTACCATACCTCTGTGTCACCTCTCATGTATCTGTGTCACCTACTATGATGCTTCATTCTTCGCCATCAGTGCTGGTATGTGTTAGTTTTTTAAATTTAGTAATTACATGTACACACATATGGGTCGATAATTTTTTATTGTTGTATTTTTGTAGGAGGGGGAAAGTGCCTCGATAAGTCGGAAATTGGAATAACTCGGCAAGGCCAGAGACCCATATGTGCCAAGTTATTGAGGGTTTACTGTATAGGTATACTGTACAGTATACGTATTCATGTTTAAAAAATATTTTTAGTTTACTCTCTCTCTCTCTCTCTCAACATTAAGATTCAAAATCTATCCATTATCTGCTGGAGGTTAGGAAAAAATTGTGCTACAGAAGAACGTTGATATAACACGAGATATAATTTCCAAGAGAGGTCGCTTTAAACCGAATTCACACTATATCGAAGTGTTGTTTCAATGGAATAATATAGTTTGGTACTTGAGAGAAACACAAAATACTAAAAACACTGAGAGTCTACCCAGATGCACCTCAGCCCATCTCCTGGAGTAAACAAAATATTGTTTTTTGTTGTACAGTATTATGTTAAAACAAACGCTCATAAATCAACACAGCTAAAATTATGGGACGTGAAATGGTCTGTTTACTAGCTGATGGGAAGATGGGGGAAGGGGGGGGGAGAGAGGTGAGGTGATATGTTTGACAGTTGATGCCAAGGTCCAGTGGCGGCTCGTGCATAGGGCTGCAGAGCTGCAGTCCCCCCAGACACTCACTGCCAGGCGTATGATTCCTTTAGAGAGACAGCTGAATAATACACTACCAACAAATATATCATTTTATATGTTATTTAATTATTTTCAATACGTTGCTAAGTGAATTTTCATTAAAATCAGACCAAAATTTAAGTTACTTTCATAGTTGCTGTCAATGCTGTACGATTCATGTCTGTTATTAATTGGCGCCGCCGCCGCACCACTTCTGGAGACAATGAGCTGCACTTGAAGCAGCTCAGTCTCGTACAACGTGTTTACATTGCGTGTGGACGGTGTGGTTAAATCGTGCTTTCTTTAATTACCCTTTGACGATGGAAAATCGAGTGAAGTATTTACAAAACATCAACTTTTCCCAGCTGACATTAAATGAAAAGACTGAAATCAAAGCAAGAGGAAGACCTACACTAGTTTTATCCATTCAACAGAACAGTACAAGCAGGAACAAAGAATATACACGCCAGTTTAACATGAGTGTTTATCAGAAATGTGAATGGCTCTGTGGTTGTGACGAGGCAAATACTTTATTCTGCTTTCCATGCTTATTGTTTGGTGGGGACTCGGCATGGACGAAAAGTAGTGAATAATTTTCCAGTGTACAGTATACCAAAAATATCCCTAGTAATGAACTTGAACAAGCAGTTGCAGCATATCCCATGCTTGAAAAAGACAAATTGAGAACTGAACTTACTGTACTGTACACAAGAGAAGATTTGTGTAAATCAGAAAGTCTCATAGACTTGTTGGAGATGATGAATGACAATAATCTACAGTCAACATTTTCAGACACTGTCAAGTTGCTGAAAATTTTAATAACAACTCCAATGACAACGGCAGAAGCAGAAAGGTGCTTTTCAACTTTGAAGAGAATTAAAACTTTTTTGCGCAGTACCATGGTGAATGACAGACTGTCTGCTTTAGCAGTGATATCCATTGAAAATAAACTGATAACAGAAATAAAGGATTTTAATGAAATAGTAATAAACAATTTTGCTACATCGAAGAGCAGACACGCCGACTTTATTTTCAATTAATACTGGTCCATCACCACCTCGGCCATCCCTTCTACCACCAACACTACTACCATGCCCTGGGAATTCGTGGACATCAACTACAACTCATACCTGAGGTAGGTCAAATTTGTGTATCCTACTGTTGTGTGAGGCTTGCAGTCCCTCCATTTTATTTTTCACGAGCCGCCGCTGCCAAGGTCTAGTGCTTATTTATTTATCTGTTCTTAAGAGTGACTTTAAGTTTTTCTCTTATAAAATGTCACTGAACTGACATGTTCAAATTAATTTTATTACAAAGGATTAAAATTTTTATCTCGTGCAAAATATATGACGTTTATATTAAAATTATTCGTTGTCTTGCAAGGATTCTGGCAATGCAAATTATATTCTGCTAACTTTAGTCTGTGATATTATACAGTATAAGATAAAAACTTAAAGCCTAAAACCACCAAACCCTGGCTGGGAAGATGGGGCAGGGGGGGGAGGGAGGGGAGGTGACATGTTTGACAGTTGGCGCTGAAGGTCTAGTGAAGTATGTGTGAGCTCTTTCAAGACAAGACTTGACCAACACTGGAGCAGGTTCAGGTACATTCAGGAGCCGTTGCATGGCCAGTATTTGCCAACAGTGCGTGACAGAGACGTGACCGATCGCCCGGGTGGCTAGCGAACCAATCTTTTTGGTGAAGAGGATAAATGAAAGGAAAAGTAATCAGAGACGTGACCGATCGCCCAAGCGGCTAACGAGCCGATCAGTGGTGAAGAGGATAAAAGTAAAAGTTATTTATGTTCTTTAGATTGAGTTTTTGTTTTTTGTTTATAAAATGGCACAGAAGTGACTGGAAAGAATATAATTTACATTGCTGGAATTTTTATAAGATAGTGATTAATTTGAATATAATCATGCTATAGTTTGCACTAAACAAAAATTTTAGTAATCATTTAGTACATTATTTTGAGTACAAATACAGTACAGCTTTGCCCTTTGGACAGTGTAGCGTGTCCAGAGAAACATTAGGCTCGAATTTTAATATACGTATGATGCACCAGATTGACTCATGCAAAATAGGAAAGGTTCACTTTAAATTAAAACATTGTCCTTATTTGTGGGTGTCGCTTTAAATCAATAATCTTAAATTGAATCGCTTTAAATTGACGTTATACTGCAGTAGATCAAATTTTTGATGACCATGGAAAAATTAGATTCAGTCACACGAAAGTCCGACTTCCCCTGCAATACCTGGTAGATGTGATCTCACATTTCTTCGAATCAAAAGGAAAAGTTGGAGGATGAACTTTTGAAAATCCATCTCCTTGGTTCAGATTCTCAAAGGTTTGTAAGTAGTTTTTCTCCTAACTGGATATGTAAGAGCATGCTTGTTTAACTTAACCTATGACACAGAGTATTGTAGTCAGTCAAATTGATGCTAAAATATCATGAGATTCTTTATTACACATAGTAGTTGTATTATTGTTTTCTCTATTTCCTAAGAGATAAAAGTTTAGCTTACAAGCCTTGGTAACTGATGGGTGTTAATCATAGCATGAAGTAGAAGCAAGAGGCACACATAATCCCACAATGACCCACCTGATACCATGCAGAGCTTGACCCACCTGATACCATGCAGAGCTTGACCCACCTAATACCATGCAGAGCTTGACCCACCTGATACCATGCAGAGCTTGACCCACCTGATACCATGCAGAGCTTGACCCACCTGATACCATGCAGAGCTTGACCCTCCTAATACCATGCAGAGCTTGACCCACCTGATACCATGCAGAGCTTGACCCACCTGATACCATGCAGAGCTTGACCCTCCTAATACCATGCAGAGCTTGACCCACCTGATACCATGCAGAGCTTGACCCACCTGATCCCACACTACTGGTGACAACCCAGCCTTGCAGGAGGAAGATGAAGATAGAAGTGATATTTACTACACACAGAGCCATCTGTAAATAAATATATATTTACAGTAGGCATTCTTTGCACTTAGTCTAGATCCCCTTAATTACACTTGAACTTCTTTGCAATTTACACTTGTACCTCCTTGCATTTTACACTCCTTGCTGGAATAATGTACGGGCAACTAGGCTGGAGCTCATGTGTCCCCGAGGCTCGGCAGGGCCCTCAGCACCACTTAACAGTGACCAAATACTAGTAGAAATTATTCTCATGTTTTAATACCTGTATGCATTTTATTAGTGACTTTTTTTAAAGCCCAGAAATAACTAAACTGGCAAAAATTGGCAATATTCCAACATAAAACTAGCAATTTTTATGACAGGATGTCTGGCAGCCCTAACTATAAACACAGTATTGGCTCTAGAACAACCATAAATAGTCTACAGCTAAACAACCAAATATTCCTATTAGACACAACTACTGTATGGTAAGTAGGGTACATATTGTTATGCTGAGGCATAATTTGGTATTACCCTGTACTGTATAATGTTTGTAAACTAAGTGTTTTGATTATTTTCTATTCCAAGTAGCAGTTATTTTGGCAAGTTTAGGGAGATATTCTTGTATACCCGTACAGTATACTGTATATCGTATATATAGTATATATTTTTTTTTACAGGGATTAGCCCACCTGGGCACAGGTCACTGACCCACATCGGGGCCTGGGGGGTAATAATAATAATAATAATAATAATAATAATAATAATAATAATAATACAGTATTACCCCGCCTAACGCGGTTTCACTTAACGCGTTTTTTCATATACGCGGTGCCTCGCCAGAGCTGAACTTTCACTTAGCACGGATTTTTTCCACATATACGCGGCGAGTGTCCGACTCGAGACGCTATTTTTAGATTTGCCCCACCCGCCACCCTGCCTGACTGCCTGTTTTAGCTCATAAAATTCATACAAATTACCCGGCCAGAATATAATTTACATTGCTGGAATTCTTATAATTTGGTGATCATTTTGAATATAAACATCATATATTTTGCATTAGACATACAAATTTTAGATAACATTTTTTCTCTGAGTAAATATGTTATCTTTTGTGCAAAATATATGACATTTATATTCAAAATATTCCTGGTCTTACAAGGAATCCAGCAATGTCAATTATATTATCCTAACTTTAGTTTGAGGTATTATTTATTACAAAAAAGTTAAGTATTCTGGTTTTCCCACACATCTCCTTGGGACGGTTGGTGGGGGGTGGGGGAGGGAGGGACCGACCGACCATCTGTTACCCTGTGAAGAATATTTTTTTTTTTTATTAACTGAAGATATTTGTTTTAGCTCATAAAATTCATACAAATTACCCGGTCAGAATATAATTTACATTGCTGGAATTCTTATAATTTGGTGATCATTTTGAATATAAACATCATATATTTTGCATTAGACATACAAATTTTAGATAAAATGTTTTCTGAGTAAATATGTTATCTTTTGTGCAAAATATATGACATTTATATTCAAAATATTCCTGGTCTTACAAGGAATCCAGCAATGTCAATTATATTATCCTAACTTTAATCTGAGGTATTATTTAATACAAAATGTTAAAATTTATTTTTTTCACCCAACATCTCTTGAAGGGAGGATTGGTGGGGGGTGGGGGGGAGGGTTGGGACTGACCGCGCGGTTGGAAGAGGGGGGTGAGGCAAGGTGGGGTACTTTGATTGACAGATAGTGTCGTGAAGAATATTTTTTATTTTATTAACTGAAGATATTTGTTTTAGCTCATAAAATTCATACAAATTACCCGGTCAGAATATAATTTACATTGCTGGAATTCTTATAATTTGATGATCATTTTGAATATAAACATCATATATTTTGCATTAGACATACAAATTTTAGATAAAATGTTTTCTCTGAGTAACTATGTTATCTTTTGTGCAAAATATATGACATTTATATTCAAAATATTCCTGGTCTTACAAGGAATCCAGCAATGTCAATTGTATTATCCTAACTTTAGTTTGAGGTATTATTTATTAAAATTTAGTAGTTTTCCCCCAAAAATTTCTCAGAGAGGGAAGAGCCAGCAGTGTAGTGTGAGAAGAGGGGGAGGGAGTTGAGTCCATTATTTGAATGGACATTAACTTGGCGACTGTATTTCTCTATTTCTCTTAAGTATTAATTGTGTGCATGTACCATCATAAAATTAAGATGCTATTTTTACTACAACATAGTTATGTGTCTTCAAAAAGTGGAGTTTGGGGGTCGGGCCGGTTTCTATTGGAATTAATCCCATATGTTCTGTTGTTCACTTAACGCGGGACCCTCTGGGTTCTATTGACCGCGTTAAGTGGGGTACAACTGTAATAATAATTAATAATAATAATAATAATAATAATAACAATAATAATAATAATAATGAAATACAAAAATTAAGAAAAAATTAAAAAGTGAGAAACAATATACTGTATGTATGTTGTGTTGTCAATGGTAAGAGAAATAATTGAGGCCCTGCAATTGTGTGTAAATGAGGCAGAAAGTCAGATCAGCAACCTGGGACTTGGTCACAATTTTCGTGATGCCATATGGCAACAGGGTCTACCATTAGACAATACATTATGCTTCCAATATCTTCCCAGGCGGTAGTACCTCCCTGTTTGGTAGCTGCCTGCTACCTATAATACGTATTGATGTATTACCCATATAAGAATTTTCTAGAATGTATTGCATCATTTTTATTATGATTTTCTTCCTATTGTAAGCCTCGATCAAAGTACAACGTAGTAGAACTACCCAGACGTGTATGGGTTGTGCTATGGTGTTCTAGGATCGTCTGATGAGGTATATAAGTGGCAGGGTGCGGCCTAGTCAATTAGTTTACAGTTTCTGCTCAAAGTGTGAAATAGAAGCCTAGTAAGACAAATGAAGATAATTGTTGTTCAAATATTACGGAATTGTTGTGAGCGATATAAAAGTGAAAAGACTAAGGCGTTTTACACTGGTAGTGAGGAGTCCAGGTGTGAAGACATTACCTTGTGAACAGTGTTATGAAGAATTAGTGTGTTTCTGTGACCTGGTGGAATTGTACCTGCCTGTTGTTTGTCCGTACACTGATACCGATCATCAGCTAATTACTAGAATTTGGCAGGACAGCTAGTGGTAATTCGACGACACTTGTGATATATCTATTCTTCTGTACATATGACCTGACCGTTGGTAACCAGTGGTGGAAGCTGGGTAAGCGGCGAAAGGAGGGTCGTAACAGTATTCTACTGTATATCTATGATATACAGTACAGTACTAAAATACATTCTCATGTACAGTATTAGAAACTTCTAGTCAACAGTTCATGGTTTACTCAGAACTTCCAAGGAATACTTAGTGGGATATGTAAGTCAGATGAGATGTACAGTATGCCGGTACTTTATTGTATTATGCTGTTGTTGACAAGGTTGTAGCTACATAATCCGGTACTGAACTGTATTACAAATATTGTGTTTTTGTTGTTTCAGGTATAATGATGAAGGTAGTAGGCAACTATCAAACAAGGAGGTAATACCACCTGGGAATATATTGGAAGCATAATGTGTTGTCTAATGGTAGACCCTGTTGCCATATGGCATCACAAAAATGTGACCAAGTCCCAGGTTGCTGATCTGACTTTCTGCCTCATTTACACACAATTGCAGGGTCTCAATTGTTTCTCTTACTTTGACAACACAACACACATATATTGATTCTCACTATTGGTTTTTTATTTTTATTTATTTATTTATGGTCCTTTATTATTATAATTATTATTATTATTACAGGTTGACAATCCCTTATCCGAAATCCTTGGGGCCAGATGTGTTTCGGATTTCAGAATTTTTCGGATTTCAGAATGGTTAGCTTTTTTTTTTTTTTTTTAACAGGGATCAGCCCACCCGGGCACAGGTCACTGGCCCATATTGGGGCCTGGGGGGCCCCAACAGTGATATAGGTGGAAGAGGTGACCACCATGGGAACCCAATGACTACACCGGCAGACAAAGGCAATGCATGATGGACAGGCTACTCAGGTGAAACCCAACAAACTGGGCTATCAGTAGTCCATTGCAACTCTCCCTCTCCTCAGTCATTGCAACGCTTGCACCACTGGATCAGGAAAAGGGAGAGCCAAGATGTGTGGTTGCAGTCTGCGCTCCTGCCTCATCACACAAATCAACTCACGCACAGCCATCATCCAGCTCATCATCATCAAAACCCTATACTTCAAAAGTCCTATGAGGAGTCTCTAGCCACAACTCTGCACATGGGCAGCACAGATAAGATGGTCGTTTATGCACTGGGATCCAGGTAGCAGTGCAATCCGATCCTGTCTGTTCAACTGAGCACCCATTTCAAGGAGCCACTCTGCTCACCCCACATAGGGAGGGGGCTAGAAAAGGTGCCCTAACATAGCCTGCCTGAATAGCCAACCTGACTGGACAACCGCACCCAGTAAGGTCATCCTTATCCGGTCGAAAATAATTATAATCCTAGATCAAAACAAAAACAAACTATAAAACTTCTTATGCTTGCTGCATAGAATGTCAGGACCCTTCTGGATACTGGCACAAATAAATGTCCTGAAAGAAGAACTGCCCTTGTGGGAAAAGAGCTGGCTAGTTATAACAGCGACATAGCAGCCATTAGTGAGTTCCGGCTCCCAGACGAGGGTCGACTCACAGAACAGGGCTCTGGTTATACCTTCTTCTGGAATGGTAAGCCTGCTGCAGAGAGAAACTGCATTTATGGAGTTGGCTTTGCTATCTGCCAATGCATCCTACACAGGCTAACTGAAATGCCTGTTGGGATAAACGAGCCTCTCATGATGCTCAGAGTCCCACTGAATCACTCACATCATGTCTTTTTCATTTGTGCATATGCCCCAACACTGGATGCAGAGGATGGCATCAAGGAGGCCTTTTACACCGACTTCGACAGAGTGCTAACCTCTATCCCCAGAGAAGATAAGGTTGTGCTCCTTGGTGACTTCAATGACAGAATTGGCAAAGATGCTGAAATTTGGCAAGGAACCATAGGGAAGATGGACTAGGCAAGTGTAATCCCAACGGCCTACTCCTCCTCAGCAAGTGTGCTGCACACAACCTCACTATCACCAATACCTTCTTTAGGCAGGCCGACAAGTTCAAGGGTTCGTGGCAACACCCACGATCCAAACACTGGCATCTCATTGACTACATCATTGTCAGGGAAAGAGATCAACAAGATGTCCTCATCACCCGAGCCATTCATGGCTCAGACCACTGTGACACTGATCATTGGCTCGTCAGAGCCAAGCTCTCATTTCACGTCACCCCAAAACGGCGAAGAGAGCAAGCCTCCAGAAGAGGGTTTAATACTAAGCATCTGGAGGATCCAGCGGTAGCACATGCTTTCAGAGAGCAGCTCGAACTTGGGCTGATTAACAACCTGACAACAAACAACCCTAATCCCAGTACCGAATGGGGTATTCTAGACACTGCCATGACAAAAACCTACAGAGAGACCCTCAGTCACATTGAAAGAATACACCAGGACTGGTTTGATAAAAATTACCCAGAAATCAATGTATTAGTCGCTGATAAACGTGCTGCTTTAACTGACTGGGAGAACCCTCTGTTTCGGATCAAAGCTGATACCTTCCGCAAGAAGAGAGTGGCAGCCCAGCGTGAACTTTGCAATCTAAAGAACGACTGGCTTAAAAATAAAGCATGTGAAATGCAAAAACTTGCAGGTCAACACAAGATGCGCAAATATTTCAATTCCACCAAAACATTTTATAGGCTCATGGCGCAGCCCTTCTCCGCTCATCCAACGGTAACTTTCTAATTAAAGACAAAGAAGGCATCCTTAAGCACTGGAAAGAACACTACCATTCACTGCTCAACCGAAACACTGATGTGGATGTCCTGACTACCCAACAGGTCTCTCAGCATCCAGAGTTGACCCACCTAAGCTATCCTCCATCCCTGGATGAGGTAGCTTCTGCTATCAAAGGGATGAAAAATAACAAATCCTCAGGGCCTGATGGAATCCCAGCAAAGGTATATAAAGCAGGAGGACCTCTTCTTACTAGCTGTCTCCACTCTCTCTTGGAGAATATATGGGAAAAGGAGGAAATCCCCCAAGCTCTCCTCGATGCCTCCATTGTCAATATTTATAAGAACAAAGGAGACCGGTCAGACTGTGACATCTACTGCGGGATCTCGCTGCTGTCCGTAGCTGGCAAGATTATTGCCTGAGTCCTCCTAAACATACTTCTTCTTGAGGTGGAAAATTTCCTTCCAGAATCTCAATGTGGCTTTAGACCATCACGAGCCACCACTGACATGATCTTTGCTGCCCACCAGATACAGGAAAGATGCAGAGAACAGCATCATAATCTGTACATGTCCTTCATCGACCTAACCAAAGCCTTCGACTCGGTCAACAGAGAAGCCCTCTGGTGGACCCTCAGCCGTTTTGGCGGCCTACCAAAATTCATCGCCATTGTGAGGCAACTCCACGATGGCATGAACGGCAGTGTCCTGCACAATGACACCCAGTCTGAGTTCTTCCTCATCCAAATGGGGGTAAAACAAGGATGTGTACTGGCACCAACTCTCTTTTCCATTTTCTTAGCTGCCTTCCTTACTCGTGCCAGTGCCAATTTAGCTGGCTTTATGGACATCCAGTACTGGATGAAGGATCTTTTCAACAGAAGATGACTCCGGGCAGGAACAAAGGTTTCGGTAGCTTCCATTACTGAACTTCAGTACTGTATGCAGAGGACTTCACCCTTGTTGCTCACACTGAACACAACCTACAGGAGATCCTGAACACCTACGCAGATGCAGATGCACACTTCGGCCTTCAGGTGAATGTACGTAAGACTCAGATTCTCTTTCAGCCTGCCCTTGGTTCAGCCACGCCACTACCATCCACCCAGCTTACTGGTACTATCCTCTCTAATGTTACCCACGTTCAGTATCTCGGCTCCCACCTGTCCACCACTGTGGACATCGATGAAGAGATTCAACATCAGATCAGATGTGAATCTCAAGCCTTTGGCTAACTCCATACCCGTGTCTTCATCCGTAGGGAGCTGAAATTATCTACAAAGTTGCACGTATATCGAGCAGTGGTCTTCCCCACCCTGCTATATGGCAGCGAGACATAGGTCACATACAGGAGGCACCTCAAGGCACTTGAAAACTTACACCAATTTAGTCTCTGTTCCATCCTCCAAGTTCGCTGGGAAGACAAGAGAACAAATGCCAGTATTATCATTGACACCAACTGTTGGAGCATCGAGGCTACCATTATCCATGAACAACTACATTGGACTGGCCATGTTACCCACATGGACAACAGTAGACTGCCAAAGCAGCTAGTACAACCATCTAACGAATAGTAAATGTAACGCTGGCAGGCAACTGAAAAGGTATAAGGATAGTCTTAAGACAAACCTGAAAAAGTGCTTAATCGACCCCTTCACCTGGAAGACGTACTCCACACCATAATGCTTGGAGGAGCACCACATAAGGTGTCAATACTTTCGAATTAGCCCGACTGCAATCCGAGGCAGACAAGTGCCAATGCCAGAAAGTCGCTGCCCTCCCACACTAGATGTAGCCATCCATATGTGCTACAACGGTACCGAGTGTGAGCTCTTTCAGGACCAGACTTAACCAGCATTGGAACAGGTTTAGATACATTCAGGAGTCGGTGCATGCCCAGTACTTGCCAACAGTGCGTGACCGATCGCCCAAGCGGCTAAAGAGCCGATCAGTGGTGAAGAGGAAAAAGTAAAAAGTAAAAGTTAATCAGAAATTGATTGACAGTTTAAATTCATTTTACTTACAGTATACTAGATCTTTGAGTAAGAGGAATATTGGGGGTTTAAGGGCACCATATATTAAAGAAAAGTAAAAAACTGACACCTTGAACCTCTCATTCTTGCATATATAATACAGCTGTGGTGACATCACACATCCATTTTCAGGTGCACAATTACCGCCATATCTTTGATTATCCCTGAGCCCCTGCGAACAATCATGACCTTTGTATATATAATCGATTTACTCAACGTTGGATTTTCCCCTCACAAACACGCTAAAGGCTAAACAAAACTATAATGGTTCTACAATGTTGTCCGAACTTTTAATTCACTGTGAAGGAATTCAATAATAAATTCATCTTGATTTTGATTATTTGTTTTTTAACTCATGATATACAGTATCCACGACTTACCAACTACAGTAGCCGTTCGGGTGGTTGTCTAGTGATTTTGTTAGAATCTACTGTAGCTTACTGTATGTGGCCAGTTGTCAAGATTGCTGGTTCTGGAGAGTAGAGTAGAATGAGCTCCGCAGCCAGGCCTATGCGTATTTATACTCTTGGTCAGGATCAGGGAAGTGAGGTGTGAAATGTGCGGCGCCAATCACCGTGCAGTTCGCGAGAGAGGCCTGGTTTGCTGAACTCGTCACTGATTGGCTGGTAAGCGGACGGTCAGAAATCATTCAGCAGAGCACCTGAACTTTCCTAGCTTATACTACAGATGGGCAAGGGGGGACCTAGTTGAGGTGTATAAGCATCTCAGAGGGCACTACTCAGTTGAGTGTCCTTACTTGGAGCTGGCGGACACTCGCCCCACAAGGGGTCACAGCTCAAGATTGAAGAAGTCGCAAGTCCAGAAGACTGTGAGGGCAAACTTTTTTGGAGTGAGGGTTGTAAACTCTTGGAACAATCTACCAGAGAGTGTTGTGACGGCACCGAGTGTGAGCTCTTTCAAGACAAGACTTGACCAACACTGGAGCGGGTTCAGGTACATTCAGGAACCAGTGCATGCCCAGTATTTGCCAACAGTACGTGACAGAGACGTGACCGATCGCCCGGGCGGCTAGCGAGCTGATCAGTGACGAAGAGGATAAAAGTAAAAGTAGTACTCCTGCGTCCGCACCTGAGACCTAGTCTGTGGATGTCGCTGGCTTCTACACCTGTTCTCTCCTTCTAAAATTCACTTCCATCCTCCCTTTATTCTTCCTCTGAACCTCCTTCCCCCCTGTCACTAGCATTTTTCTAGTTTTTCTTCTAGGCTTCTACTTTTTTTTTTCGCTCTCTAACCCTCTCTCACCATGAACGGTTACGAGTTTGATAACGTGGCGCGGATACGTCCGGATACGCCGACCTGCCCCAAGAAACTAAACCTCCTAGTTCTCCAGAAGTTCTTTGAAACTAATGGGATCATGGGGGTGCCAAGGTGGAACGACTGAAGCTCCATGGTGACATCAAGATCACCTTCGTCGAGAAGGGCATGCCCGTACAGCTCGCGGAGATCCCAGACATCAACGGCATTCCATTTAAAATGATTGCCTACAAGTGGGACAACCTGAAGCTGGGAGTAATCTCCCACGCCGAAATTGCCCACGTGGACCAAGCAGAGCTGAGTGAGCTCCTCAAGGGGCAACTTCAAGTTGTGAAGAAGCTGTCCGACACCACTGCCCTCATCGGACACCACTCCACTTTACCCAAGGAAGCTCAACTGGCGTGGGTAACTGTGCCAATCAAGCCCTACTGCAGACCGAAACGGTGTTACAAATGCCAACACTATGGACACACTGTAAACAAGTGTGAGGCGCAGGAGGACACCTGCTCCATGTGTAGCAGCCCTGGACACCGCTACACGGTCTGCCCCAACAAAGTTAAAAAATGCGCTGCTTGTGGTGGCCCACACTCCTCCGCCGATCGGACCTGCCCCAAATGGAAGGAGGAATGCAGGGTAGCCAAGGCTCGTCTTGAGAAGAAACTGAGCTACAAAGAGGCCCTCCTTGCTGTACGCTCCCAAGAAAAGAAAAAACCAGCAGAAAAGAAAAACCAAGAAAAGAAAACTCAAGAGAAGACGCCCACCACACAGAACCAAGAACACCACGTGGCCCGTGGAGCTGAAGCCCACGTGGTCAACCTCACCGTCTCTGACTTCTTCCACACCTATGAGAACTTAATACACGAGGAAGACGAACAACAAGACCCAAACACAAACGAATGGACACTCCAAGAGAGCAAGAAGAGGAGGAGAGTGAGAAGAAAATCGACATCAAGCTAAGAAGAATACCAAGACATTTCCTCCACACAAGAAAACAACACACACAATCTAGCCGACCAAGCACTGAGAATCCATGGCCCAACCCAACACGCACCTGACGCTTGACCTGACGCTAGCCTGGCTGTGTCTTGTCGCCTCCCGGCCGCGTCCAGGCGAGTTACTGCTGCCTCCATCTTATAATCCCTCACGCAAGCGGTGTTTAGCCACTGCATCTGTTCTCTCCTCCTAAAATTCACTTCAATCCTCCCTTTATTCTTCCCCTGAACCTCCTTCCCCCCTGTCACTAGCATTTTTCGATTCGATTCGGGCTTCTACAGAGAACTGCACCTCGGCGAGGCAAGATCTTCTCTGTGCCCGAGGTACTGCGTGAACTTGATGATGCTGACCTGTGACCAGGCGAAGGTCGTAAGACTGTACCCAGTCACAGGCCCTTCGCGCAATCAACTGAATCTCCTTGCCCTAAGGAATTTTTTTGACTCCTTAGAAATCAGGGGGGTGACAAGGGTCGTCTGCAGACCAGTGAGTGGTGGCCTTATGGTCACCTTCGCAGAATGGGGACAGGCCCAGCAAATAGCCAACATAACAGAAATCAATGGGATTCAGATACAAGTGCAAGCTCACCCAGAGGACAACTTGGTGTTGGAAGTCACCTCCCACACCGAGATAGAACACCTTGAAAAAGAAGAACTGGCTGAGCTAATCGGAGACCAGCTCACAATAGTAAGGCAGCTGACCAGTGGAGTAGCACTGGTTAGCTACCCCACGAAACTACCAAGCACCGTTTTGCTGGGATGGGAGGACATCTCAGTAAGACCGTATGAAAGAAGACCAACAAGATGTTACAAATGCCAGAGGTACGGCCATCTGGCGGGGAAGTGTCGTGCTCGGGAGGTCTGTTGCAGATGCGGAACACCCGGGCACCAGGACACCAACTGCTCGGCGGCCGACAAGAAATGCGCGGCTTGTGGTGGCCTTCACTCCTACTCCGACCGGGAGTGTCCCAAGTGGAGGGAGGAGTGTAGGGTGGCTAAGCTACGAACCAAGAAAAAACTGAGCTACAAGGAGGCTCTCCTTGTAGTGAAGACCGAAGAAAAGAAGTACGAGAATAATTTACCAGTTACCAAGAAACAAGAACACCACGAGACCCCAGGGGCAGAACCCCACGAGACCAACCTCACCCTCTCCGACCTCTTCCACATCTGCGAACACCTAGAACACCTAGGGCACGATGACGACGAAGAACAGGACCCAAACACTTCCGAATGGACAGTCCAAGAGAGCAAGGAGAGCAAGAAGAGGAGGAAAAGAAAAAAAAGATCAACTTCAAGCTAACAAGAATACCAAGATAGAAGACCAAGCAAGAACACCAAGATAGAAGACCAAGATAGCTAACAAGAATACCAAGATAGAAGACCAAGATATTTTTTTGCCCAACCCGACACGCACCTGACGTTTGACCTAACGCTCACCTGATTCAAGATCCGGCCACCTCCTCGCTGCGTTCAGACAGGTTGCTGCTGCCTCCAACTTAAAACCCAAAATAACGCAAGCGGTGTTTAGCCACGGCACCTTTCTCTTCCTCTAAAATTCACTTCAATCCTCCCTTTATCCTTCCGCTGACCCTCTTTCCCCCCTGTTGTCATGATCGTGATAATGGCTAACCTGAAAACCTTAAGGATTCATATTACGCTCAAACGTCCACAAAACCTTCTGAGTCCCCCAGTGGAAACGTCCCCCGTTTTCTCTGTTTCCCCCGTCTTTGTCTATGGGAGCTTGGAATATAATCCGCGGATTTAGTAGCAGACGCTGTATGCTGGGACCTGTTGCCATCCAACCCTTTGTAATCAATTTAATTTTGCTTTTGATAGCTGAGTCAGAGCATTGTTAGTGAAGATAATAGTAGGGAATGAAACTGAGTTCATAGTCTCAGTTTCAACGTCAGAGTGTACAGTAAATTAATTCATCGGAATAGAAGTAGGTGGACTCCCTGGCCTGTTTTGAGTGAGGGCCCCGCGGGCATTTCTACCGTTAGTAAGTGCCCGTCCCTTCATCCATACAGGTATGCCATTCCACTGTGTTGTAATTCGACCTTCTTTAAGTGATTTGACCCAATTAATAGTTGATTGTGCAAGTGTTACAGTATCGTAGTTGATATGCTCTGAATGAAGTCATATATACGTCTTTAACGTCCCCTGAAACGTGATGTTGTTGTCACCGTGAGTAAGTGCCCGTCCCTTCATCCATACAGGTCCCTAACGCAGCCTAGGCCATGTCTGTAGCGTGGATGTTGTATCCACAATGTCTGGGGAGATGTCCGAGGTCCAGTAGGATCAGTTACCTTCGTGAGACCTGGCCGTCAGACACTTCAGACTACCTATAGCCCCCATAGCTGGCTCGTCTGGCCCTAACGCTCGGCCTGCGAGGTGACCCCGGATCACCAAGCCACACACCACTACCAGCCCCCATCATTGGTGGATGAGTGTCTAACTCAGTAGGGCTATTTGTGTGGTGGAATTAATCCACTGGGATCTCCAGAGTTCGTCGGAAAGTACTCCATGGTGGCTGGACCCCATGGCTGTTGCTTGAGTATCACTCCTGACGACTGAGTGTTGTAGTGGCAGTTGCCCTGGTCTTTATGGTGCTAAGTGCCTATAAGAGTTGTGTGTTATTGAATATGTCCACCCAGTAGGGTTGGGAGTGTTATTGAGTATGTCCACCCAGTAGTGGTGTGAGTATGCTGAGCCTGAGGGCCTAGTACTAGATTTCGGCTGTTGGTACAAATAAATTCTTTCTCCTAATTTCATATTCATGTTTAAATAAATTTTGTATTGTATAATTGTGTCTATTATTTACCTACAGTATGTACCGTTATTTCTTCCCTATTGCTTGATACTATCTTTACATCTACCCACGAGCCGCCTCTCTTCACGCTACCAATGGTAATAAGTATGAGAGTAAAAGGAATTGTTACTGGCACACAGAGGCCCTCATAAAAGGTGGCAGTAGTGGCCCTCATACTGTCACTAGCTTTTGTTCAGTTCAGGGGCTTCTACTACCTGTAAGCTGATTGGCTGGTAAGCGAACGGCAGGTGATCAGTCGACAGTTGTAGGGGAGAGTATCCACTGCACTAACACTCAATGAGATTTACTAATGTAAGAGTAGTCTTATCTAACCCCGCTGTAACCGAGTTATCTAGAGATAAAACTGAAATAAATGACAATGGAAAAGCCTGTAGTGGATTCCTCCCCTACAAACGCTGTTTGTCGCTGACGAGCCGACCCACGAATCCAGCTGCACCTCGTGTCTAGGTCAACCAGCGCCGCCTTACATGACGGAGGTCAACTATTAAGCCACGCCTACCTCCGCTATATAAGATCTCACCTCGTGGTGACCTATCTCTTTCTACCTACAGCCACCAACAAGCAACACCTCCTACTCCTCTGCTCCTGCCTGGCAGCCCTCGCTCCCACCAGCGGCCATGGCGACCCACAAGCTGGTCTTCCTCTGAGCACCCTCACCAACCAGCTCTCTCTACTCAATGCTTGTAACCACGCTGCCTTCCCAGCAGCAAGCTGCATTGTACATCCAAAACAACATGTATACAGAGAGCACATTGTGAGTTTCCTTTCTCCATCTCATCCTGAGTGTGAACCAAACATCTCGTACCCCACAAATGGTGACCCCCGGAGATTCGCACTCACACAGGATGGAGGAGAAACATCTCACATAACCCCACAATTGGTGACCCCCGGAGATTCGCACTCACACAGGATGGAGCAGAAACCGATCACTCTCCCAGTCTTCAAGCAATATGGAAGACTGGCTTATCCACACAGAGGCAGCTCTCATCGGCTCTACAGCTACTGTCTCTACACCGCAGGTTAGACACCCTAGAGCAGCACTGCTTCTCTAAGCAGACACCAGCTATTCTTCCTGCCCCAAGCACCACGTCCTACCGACCCCAGCAGGCGCATCTGAGGACTCTGTACCTGCCGAGAGGGAAGCACAGCATTCATCGCCCCCACACACCGTTTTTTTTTTCCCTCAGGCACTCCCTGCTACTGTCCTGCACCCTGCTGCTGTCGTGGGCCCATCGTTGCCATACATCAAGGAGGCCAACTATTAAGCCACGCCTACCCCCGCTATATAAGACCTGACCTCGTGGAAACCTACCTCTTGCTACCTACAGCCAGTCTTCAAGCAGCACCTCCTCCTTCACTCCTGCCTGGAGGCCCTCGCTCCAGCCGGCGACCATGGCGAACCACACCTCGTGGTGACCACTCTTACTACCCACAGCCACCGGCAAGCAACACCTCCTACTCCTCCGCTTCTGCCTGGCGGCCCTCGCTCCCGCCGGCGACCATGGTGACCCACAAACATAAGAAAATAAGGAGTTTGCAATAGGCCGGTTGGCCTGTGCATGGCAGCTCCTGTCGAGAGTTACTACCACTCTCTATCATCCATGAATCTATCTAGCCTCCTTTTGAAACTTTCCAGCGTTCCAGCACTTACTACAAAGTTGCTAACCTTGTTCCACTCGTCTACCACCCTATTTGTGAACCAGTTCCTTCCTATCTCCCTCCTAAACCTAAACTTATCCAACTTAAATCCGTTGCTCCGAGTGCTATCCTGCTCGGATATTATAACCTTATCTATATCCCCTTTATTGATTCCTTTCACCCACTTAAATACTTCTATCATATCTCCCTGCACTCTTCGTCTTTCTAGGGAATACAAGTTAAGTTTCTTTAACCTATCCTGATATGGAAGGTTTCTAAGCCACGGAATCATTTTCGTCATTCTTCGCTGCACCGACTCTAGTGAATTGATATCCATTCTATAATAAGGGCACCAGAACTGAACCGCATAATCGAGGTGCGGCCTGACTAGCGCAAGATATAGCTGCAATAAGACCTCTGCACTCTTATTACTTACACTTCTAGATATAAAACCCAATATTGTACTGTGTTTGCCTTATTTCGAACATTAACGCACTGTTTTCTAGGCCGTAGGTCCGGGCTTACAAGTACCCCGAGGTCTCTTTCACAAGTCGACTTCTCTAGGTTGATGTTGTTAAGGCTGTATACATTGTCAGTATTTGTTCTTCCAATATTAAGTACGCTGCACTTGCTGGTGTTGAATTTCATTTGTCATTTTCCAGACCACCCCTGCAGTTTATTTAGATCCTCCTGTAATGCATTTGCATCCTGCCCTGAATTGATCTGCCACCCTATTTTGGTGTCATCCGCAAACTTGCTTATGTCACTGCTGATCCCAGTATCTAGATCGTTTATGTAGATTGTGAACAAGAGTGGGCCTAGTACTGACCCCTGGGGAACCCCACTGATTACACAGCCCCACTCAGATTTAACACCATCTACGCTGACCCTCTGCGTTCTATCGGTGAGCCATGATTTTATCCAATTTAAAACTTTCCCCTCGATACCATGAGCCTTAATTTTTCTCAGAAGCCTCTGATGCGGTACTCTCAAATGCTTTGCTAAAGTCTAAGTAAATAACATCGTAATTTTCGTCATTATCTACTACCTCGAAGACTTTCCTAAATAACGTCAGCAGATTTGTTAGACAAGATTTTCCCTTTGTAAACCCATGTTGAGAGTCGTAGATTAATTTGCTTTTCTCTAGATGCGATCGGATGCTATCTGCTATAATTGATTCAAGAAATTTCCCCACTACTGACGTCAAACTGATCGGCCGGTAATTTGACGCTGATGCTATGTCTCCCTTTTTGAATATGGGTACTACATTTGCCTGTTTCCACAAGTCTGGCACAGCTCCGGTGTCTAATGATTTTGTAAATAAATTTACGAGGGGTCCGCTAATCTGTTCCCTACACTCTTTCAAGACTCGAGGGAAAATTTCATCCGGCCCTGGGAATTTTGTCTTCTTTAGTTTATTTATCCTCTTAAGAACATCCTCTTTCTGATAGTGATATTCTTTAATTTCTCTTCTTCCTTTCCCCCAAATATCAGTTCCACCTCTGGAATTTCCTAGCGAATTTCTTCTGTGAAAACTGATAAGAAGTAGTTGTTCAATGCTTTGCTTATTTCTTCACTGCCATTTATTACTTCTCTCCCTGACTTTAAAGGCCCAACTTTGTCCTTGACTTTTGTTCTATATACCTGGAAAAATCCCTTGGGATTCGCTTTGGATTCTCTTGCTATTTTGACTTCATAGTCTCTCTTTGCTTTCCTTACATTTTTCTTAACATTCCTAGATAGTTCATTATACCTATTTCTGAGCTGCTCCTCCCCTCCCTTTAATTTCTTATAAATTCCTTTCTTTATTCCTATGTCATGTTTAAGTTTTCTGGTCATCCACCTTGGCTCATTCTTATTTGACCTAATTTTTCTGTATGGTATATTTTGTTCTTGTGCTTTATGTAGTATACTAGTGAATATATTATAGTCATGATCAATTGTTGTGTCATCTATGACCTCACCCCTTCCTACTGGGGACTGACGTGACTGTTCCCAGGTGACCTCACCTAGGTACCTTCTTAACCCCTGATAATCCGCCAACCGAAAGTTTGGGACTCTGACCATATTGTCATTGTTTTTTGTTTCCCAATTTAGGGTGAACCTGATTTCTCTGTGATCACTGTTACCTAGTTCTTCCCCTCCTGTGATATCTCTGATAATATTTTCTTTATTTGTTAATACTAGTAGGTTCTGTAATTAGTTGTTTCAAAAAATTGTCCTGTACTGCATCTAGGAAGTCTTCAGATTCATAGTCACCTACAATGTTGTCCCAGTCAATATTTTTGAAGTTGAAGTCCCCCATAATGCACAGGTTGTTGTATTTTGCTGCCCTACTCATTTCCTGCCATATGGGCTGAGCAGCTTCTTTCCCAAGACTTGGGGGCCTGTAAATCACTCCCATAATTAGTTTTTCTCTTCCTTCCGTGATTTCTACCCATACAGACTCGGTTCCTATTTCACCCTTTATTGAATTATTAATACAACAATTTAATGTATCCTTGACGAAGAGTGCGACCCCTCCCCCCTTCCTACCTTCCCTGTCCTTGTGAAAAAGGTTGTACCCTTCTATGTGGTACTCTGATAAAAAAATTTTGCTCGCCAGATTCTTCCAAGTTTCGGTGATTGCTATGACGTCTACATTCTCGGTACATACAACCGCTCTCAGCAAGTCCATTTTATTTCTAACGCTCCTACTGTTTGTATAGTATACATTTAAACCTACCCTTCCTTGGTCCTGTTTTACCCCTTATCCTGAGTAACTAATTTTACTTCCCAGGACCTGCTTGTTTTTTGACTCCCACTTTCCCCGACCTCTCTCTACTGGCGAAACCCCCCCTTTGGAGTGACAATTTCACGCTCCAGGGAAACAGACAACGTCTTTACCCCCGCACGAGACAAGTGTACTCCGTCACGACTGTACAGGTAGTCGTTGCCATAGAATCGTTGCCAGCTGTCAATGAATGCCCAATCATTGTTTGCGCAATGTTTTTCCAGTCAGCAATTTATAGCAATTGCCCTGGACAGCCATTCACGACCAACCCCTCTTCTAGGCAAGACACCACATACTATCGGGATCCCTCCCCTATCTCTAATCTTTCCCAGCGCCTCCCTATACCTCTTGAAAAGTTCCTCACTACTAACCTTTCCTATGTCGTTTCCTCCCACACTAAGACACACTACTGGATTGGTACCCTCCCCTGACAAAACCCTATCCATCCTCTCAGCTACATGCCCTATCCCAGCCCCAGGAAAACACACCCTAGTCCTACGTTTCCTATCTCTCGCACAAAAAGTCCTATCTAAAAACCTCACCTGGCTGTTCCCAACTACCACGACCTTACCTCTGGGCAGGGTTTGTACAACTGCCCTTTTTTCTCCCTGCATCACACTTTCCTGCCTCTTCTCTTCCTCACCAGCTTCCTCCAGCACCTGGTAGGGGTTACTACACTCCACACCCTGGTCAGCTTTCCTGAGTCTGACCCTAGTCCCCTTGGAGACAACCACTCTCCACGCCTGCTCCTCCTTCGCCCTCAGTCCTGAGGGCTTCATTTTCCCCCTTTAGAGTGTCAAACTCACTCCTCAACTGCCCCAGCTGCCTTAACAGAGTGGCCAGGAGGTCGTCTTTCCCCACACTCCTCTCCTCTTCCCCCAAGACACAACGATCCAAGGCGGCCATTTTCCTTGGTCACTAACGGGAGCACTTGGGGGCACGTCCTTCTCCAAGCTGGGTCAGGTCCTCCTCTGAGCACCCTCACCAACCAGCTCTCTCTACTCAACGCTTGTAACCATGCTGCCTTCCCAGCACTAAGCTGCATTGTACATCCAATACAACATGTATACAGAGAGCACATTGTGAGTTCCCTTTCTCCATCCCATCCTGAGTGTGAACTAATATCTCATACCCCACAAGCCTGTGAAATACATAAGGTCTATTTAGTTCAAAATGTGTCTTCTCAATTACCCCTTAAAATATTTGTAGACGCGCGAGAATTGAAAAAAGGGGGGGGACTTAATTGGTTCTAACAGTAAATTGTTGTAACAGGTAGTATCTGGACCTCTTGGTTGTAAACCGTGGGACCTCCGCATTAATACAGTAGGCAGGATTGCATAAATACCCCCCCTGCACCGGGAACCTCTCAAGAAGCTCCTCACCACACAGCAACTCCCCCAGCATACTACTACATTGCATATACAATATACGTGGAGTTAACGCTATTTTGAGTTTTCGTCCTCCATATACACGCTACAATACCCAGAATAAATTATAACTATAAGTGGTGCTAGATCAAGACGGATTCTGGTTCACCCTTGTATTCTCAATGCTTTGCTGCATGGTTTAAAGACTAAACCTTCGCTATAAACAATGGTTTACAGTCAAATGATTTTTAACCTTTGGGAAGTTACTCATCCAGTTAGGAACCAATATCGGTGTTTAGGTATGAGCGTAATGATATAACAACGATAAATGATAGACAGGTACATAATTCGAGAATTTAATCGATGTGCAGAGAAGACAATGGTGATCTTTAGAAATTTGATATCAAGTAATTGTTACCATATGGAGATGGTACTGTACTGAGTGAAATCATCTTTCAAATTGGTTCTTGTTGCTATATTAGTAATTGGTAGGCCTACATATATATGGTCGAGCGGAACGATGTACGTATTATACAGTATACTTTAGGTGTGAATGGATGATGCGCTAAAACATCGTGCTGGCAAACATTTCATTTAAATTTCCGTTCAGTCACTTTAAAATTAAGATCATCTGTTCATGTGCAGAAGTCGTATAATTGTTATTTATTTTCTAAGCTCCTAGAAGAATAAATCAGGAAAATAAATCCTATATTAGCGTACGTTAGCACCATGTATGCTGCGCTGCATTCAGGAAAATATCTCGTGCAATATATATCTTCTCTGTAGAGAATATATTTTTTATATCATCTGATCGTTCATTTTGAACGATTTTTTTTCAGCGTTCAGAGTAACAAGCATAAGTACGGTGTGTTTTAATTAAAAGGTTCAATTTATACAAATAAGAAGTCATCGTTCTACAGCTTGCTGTGTATAATGTATACCCATTGTTAATACGTGCAGTACATAACAGGGAATAAATTTAAGCAAGAAAATGTGAATGAAAACGCTTCACCATATTATTGCTTCCGATTCCAAATGAACGTACAGTACAGTACAGTACAATACTGTACTGAAGGTGGTTTTGATGCGGTTTTTTTCACGTGGTTTTGTTTTACCGGGTAATCTTGTTAACTAATCTTTATCAGATGCTTACAGTTATCCTAATTATGAGCCTACCAGATCAGTCATTACACAGTTCCTTACTTATAGTCACTCTAGCCACTCAAAAGTCGAACTCACTTGTCTCTGAAAATCAACACTCACTTCTCTAGTAAACACATCAATCCGAATTCCCGTCCGTAATTTGTCAGGGTAAATTTAAGATGTCTAATCATTCCTCAATTGACATAATAATAATCGTAAAGACGTGATCGTGTGGTCTGTTGGTACAACGATTTGTACGGTACTAGCTTCTTTTTTTTTTACTTTCACGCACAGATGAAGTTTTCATAACTTCAAGCACACTCGGCGTATGTTTGTAGAATAAATTTTTCATGTTTCACCCCCCACCCCCCCCCACACACACTGTCTCACGTGAAAGTAACCACATAATTCCATCCAGGAATACTTTTTCTTCAACTTGTTATTTAACACAAACTGTATAAACACATCATACATAAGTTGTACACGTATTTCCAATATATCAGTTTGTGATACATTTTTTCTTGTTTATGAATATGTTACAACATTGACATACGTAAAACTGCTGATGTCAGTGCTGGGGTGAACCACAGCAACAGGAACTTACTGAAGTAATAACAAGAGCTGGAGCAGCAACTACAGAAGTTGAGATCCTGGAGAAGACTGCCATACGTTGCCTCGACTCATATCACACACTACTGTTTCTTTTGGTCAGATTACTTATTATAACTTACCAAGTGCAATTAGATTTATATAAGCTAATTCTACAGTATTTATAATTTACATAAACGAAACAACATAAACACATTTGAAATTGTGATGTTCAATTGAGGTCACCAGCAATTACCGAACCGCATCGTATTACATAGCTACAACTGGCAACAATGGTCAGAAAGTACTGCTCCTAGAACTGGCAATTCCTACTGTAGAAAAAACAACTAACAGATATGAAAAAGTTATTATTTGCATTAATTTATAAGGGAAACTTTAGTAGATCTGGCAAAATATAAGGACGTACTACGAAGAATAAATAAATAGGTAGCTGTGTGGTGTTCCAGATAGCCACCATAACCTTGACTATACAGTGCTATACTTCAGTAAATGTGAATTTTTGCTCCGGAACCCTTACTTCCGCTCAAGGTGGGCCCCCGTTTACCGGAACTAATTCCCGGCAATGTATTTTTTTTCTACTGTTTAATTCTCCGTTTTGTTGCTTTATATATAACACTGATGACGTTCTGTATGTCGACATGATAGTCAGGAGCATTAGACAAGTTTTAGGTCAGAAATGGAAATAATTTGTCAAAAGATAAAATTTTCACGAATGATGCAGAATTGTCTTGTACAATATCTCCAAATTACACCTCATGACACCTTGAGGAATTTTCACAATTTATGATTATCCAAGATGGCTAGAATCTCATAAAGCACACATGTTTATATTAGTAGGTCACACTATCACTTTAGAATTACAGATGATGACGCAAGACCAAGCTTATACATATGCACTATCGGAAAGCAAACTGACAATCCTTGCGAGAATTCTTCTCCAACTTTCCCTGGGATGAATGTTGCTTTTCCACTCGGGACACCTCGGTATATGCTAACAGCATTGCTGGGGTTATACTCGGTGGTATGAGTGCATTTATCCCATCTTTTACCAAAACTTTCACTTTACAATGTCGGTTTGATCGCTCCTGTTTCTCTTGCATGTAGGGAGAGAGACAGGCCGTATCAAGTTATGAAACTATCTGCTTCTGTTACCCACTCCTCTTTCATTACTTCTAGGAATCATTTTAAAGTTGTTCTTCATAGGGCCAAGCGGAATTTTATAAAAATAAAAAACGCTGACCTAACTAACTCTTCTTCTGGTCCTCAACCAAAAACGCCTGTAATAACTTCTGTACACCCTCTTTTCCTCCACTGCCGACCTGATATCTCTATAGCCAACTCTCCCCCAAATAAAGCCAATCTCTTTGGCACCTTATTCTCCTGTAACTCCACCTTTTTAGTTTAACAAATTTATTGACAAAGCATGGAGTATAGCTTGCCTATTCTGGGTAATTCAGTCAGGTCTTACTTTTACTTTATCTCCTGTTATCCTCTTCACCACTGATCGGCTCGTTAGCCGCTTGGGCGATTGGTCACGTCTCTGATTACTTTTCCTTTTCTTTTATCCTCTTCACCAAAGATCGGCCCAACATACAGCCGACGCTGTATGTTGGGACCTGTTGCCATCCAACCCTTTGTAATCAATTTAATTTTGCTTTTGATAGCTGAGTCAGAGCATTGTTAGTGAAGATAATAGTAGGGAATGAAACTGAGTTCATAGTCTCAGTTTCAACGTCAGAGTGTACAGTAAATTAATTCATCGGAATAGAAGTAGGTGGACTCCCTGGCCTGTTTTGAGTGAGGGCGCCGCGGGCATTTCTACCGTTAGTGAGTGCCCGTCCCTTCATCCATACAGGTATGCCATTCCACTCTGTGTTGTAATTCGCCCTTCTTTAAGTGATTTGACCCATTTAATAGTTGATTGTGCAAGTGTTACAGTAACGTAGTTGATATGCTCTGAGTGAAGTCATATTTACGTCTTTAACGTCCCCTGAAACGTGATGTTGTTGTCACCGGTTAGTGAGTGCCCGTCCCTTCATCCATACAGGTCCCTAACGCAGCCTAGGCCGTGTCTGTAGCGTGGATGTTGTATCCACTATGTCTGGGGAGATGTCCGAGGTCCAGTAGGATCAGTTACCTTCGTGAGACCCGGCCGTCAGACACTTCAGACTACCTATAGCCCCCATAGCTGGCTCGTCTGGCCCTAACGCTCGGCCTGCGAGGTGACCCCGGATCACCAAGCCACACACCACTACCAGCCCCCATCATTGGTGGATGAGTGTCTAACTCAGTAGGGCTATTTGTGTGGTGGAATTAATCCACTGGGATCTTCAGAGTTCGTCGGAAAGTACTCCATGGTGGCTGGACCCCATGGCTGTTGCTTGAGTATCACCCCTGACGACTGAGTGTTGTAGTGGCAGTTGCCCTGGTCTTTATGGTGCTAAGTGACTATAAGAGTTGTGTGTTATTGAGTATGTCCACCCAGTAGGGTTGGAAGTGTTATTGAGTATGTCCACCCAGTAGTGGTGTGAGTATGTTGAGCCTGAGGGCCTAGTACTAGATTTCGTCTGTTGGTACAAATAAATTCTTTCTCCTAATTTCATATTAATGTTTAAATAAATTTTGTATTTGTATATTGTGTCTATTATTTACCTACAGTATTTACCGTTATTTCTTCCCTATTGCTTGATACTATCATTACATCTACCCACGAGCCTCCTCTCGTCACGCTACCAATGGTAATAAGTATGAGAGTAAAAGGAATTGTTACTGGCACACAGAGGCCCTCATAAATGGTGGCAGCTCAGGCCCTCATAAATGGTGGCAGTAGTGGCCCTCATACCCACGGCTTCGTTGGGCCAGACCCCAGACCCGTCATGTGTCTGGCTACCCCACAATAACAACGGGCGTGAGCCCCAGTGCTCTACCCTGGGTTACTCCTTGGAAGTGTATGTCCACAGAGAGGGTTGTAACATGTATGTTAGGGATAATTAGATGGAAATAATTATCCCATGTTGGGTAGTGGACCCCTGTATATACTAGTGTCATTATTAACGTATATGTGGAGTAAAATAATCTACAATGAGTGCCATGTAATGTAACACCAGTAATGTTGTGAGTAAGAGTAAAGAAGAAGGGACTGAGTTTGCACTAAGCCCAGGAGTTGAGCCTGGTAGTTATATGTTTAATACAATATCTTTCCCCATTGATTGCATATTAATAAACTTGTTTTTAGAGTACTTTAGGTGTATTCCTTTCTCCCACAGTATTTTACCTTTATTTCCATCCAAGTGACTTGGCACCAGAATTACCATACCCATGCGCCTAGACCCTCGACCATGCTACCAAAAGAATGTCCATGCTACCAAAAGAATAGGTGACGGAACTGAGTAAGAGTAAGACTAAGAGAAGTAAGTAAGTATGAGGGTGGTGTAGATAAAGAGGGAACCCGCGCCCTCACATTGGTGGCAGCTTGTTAGTTGTTACACCCCCCCCTCACAAGACATGAGGGACCTGCTTCAGTCTCTACACCACAGGCTGGACACCCTCGAGCAGCTCTGCTCCTCCATGCCTGCTGCTGCTCCTGTTCCTGCCCCACGCACTGTGTCCTACCGACCCCAACATCCCCGTCCTGCCCCAGACGCGGCCGCCAGCCCCCAGCACAGTGTGCCTACCTTCTGTTGGTACCATCAACCTTTTGATGCTAATGCTAGATGCTGTGAGGCTCCCTGCAACTACACTAGGAAGCAACATCGACGGGATTGGTAGACGCCACAACCTCCGTCACTTCATGTACTGCGCACATCATTGTCATTCCTAAAAACCCCATTTAATTCATATTACGCTATATAACATTCAAATCCACCGCTCTTGTAGAACCTCAGAAAACGGGAAACACTGTTAAAGGATAACTCACCTACTCAATGTTACTAGACCATGTGTTGTCTTGTACCCAGGCACAGTCATATCATATTAATTGTATGTATTCATAGCATTAAGGAGAACTCAGGGTATCCATAAGATGAATGTTAAAGTCCAGTTGAGCCGGACTAGTGTACTGTAGGACTAAGTGTGGATCAGGGTTTGAAGGTCATACTATTTACGTCTGTGAACGTGTAGCGAACATAACTTCCACAGATATCATATGAAAATACATGAGAACAATGATCTGGAAAAAGGATAAATGTATCAGAACTATGTGAGGTGTTGGAAGTGACCCAGAAACTATACTTGAAAGGAAATAATCTTGTATGCGTCAGTATGAACTTAATACACCTCGTATCCTCACGTGACATATACCCACGACAGGTACAGTGATCAGAGAATCTTATGTCTGTGTTCAAATAGTGCAATGTGTGAGAGGAGGATCCCTCATTACAGTTTTAAGTGAAGTTGATACACCCCCGCCATGAACATTCAGCCTTTGTTTTAAGGCGCGTCATGTACCCGCCTCGGGTGTGCCGCGTTGATATTATAACCCAATGAATTTACCCACGAACTAGCAAACCAAGACCTTACCTTAGTGTGTAATTTAGGATTAAAATATGTGTTTATACGGCATGAGTGACAATATACCGAAAAGTGTTCAGGTGAGAGCCGTAAGAAATAAAAGTAAAAATTAAAGATTGGAAACTGTAGGCCTACGTGGTGACGAGCGGCAGGGCACTGTTCTCAGTACCCTCCGTTCTACCGTCACCTCAGGTTCCATGCGGTCGGAGTGCCTTGCTGCCCGGCAGCCATTATCCCTATGAGCGTCCCAACAGGTGGTGACTACTCCCAGCTATGCCACTCCACTGTGAACCTGTGGATTTCCAGCACACCACTCCTAATGAGTAGTCACAAATAAGGAGACCGTGAGAAACTCTGCGGTCGTCACTTGGAGCGACCTATAATACCAGGCGTAGAAATAGTACTGGTATGTCTCTAGGTGAAGCCCTCGTCTTTACCCACCGAGGGCGGTGTGCGAACGAGGCGCCTGTTGTGTATACCTAAAAGTCACAAGGAGTCCCATACCTGCAGGTATGGAGTGTAACATGTGTGTTGAGATGGTGCTACTATGTATGATAACCGACGGTGCTATATTCCATACAGGTGGAGCAGTCTGATGTGTTAAGGGATAGTGTAAGAAGGAATGACCGAGGTAAGGAGGTCACAGATTGTTATGCAATAAGTATGTGGATGACACGCCTTTAATGTAAGACGTCTGGTGCCCATCTGGGTAACCAACATTTTCGTTGTTCTTCTGAGGAAGACCCATTCAATTGTATGTTTTTTACCAGTATGCTTTATAAGGAATAAATTATTTAAGACATGTTATGGTTTCACCCTTCTTTCCCCTTATCGATCTGGTCAATGGAAAACCTAACCCAATGCCTAGTCCACTCTTGCACGCTACCTAACGAGCTACATGCTGTCCAGAGGGGGTCTGGTGGCAGCGACCCTTAGAAATTAAGATTAGAGTTAAGTATTTACCCTTAGTATTAGTGACTCAAAGTCTGGCAGCATATTCAGGCATCTCACTGCTGCATATTACCGACCGCATCTCCGGCAAGAAGTTCCTCGTTGACACGGGGACATCGGTCAGCATCATCCTTCCCTTGCCGCAAGACACATCAAAGCAACCCTCATATGATCTGTTCGCTGCAAACGGTACCCCCATCGCTATCACTATCACTGCCATTGTTCACTGGTACACTTACTTGGCAGGCTATAACCTGACCTGCATTGGCTAACGAAGGAGAGTCACTGTGCCTGTTGATTTCAGGCGATGGAGGCGACCCGGCAGTGTTGGCGTCACTGAGTGTGACTGCTGTTGTGGGTGGAGGCGGCCTCCCAGGACAACCGGGATGCCAGGCCGTCACACCCTCCTCCCTGCACCTGGGACACTGCCTCCTGGGTGGGGAAGCCTGCTCTCTCCCCTCACGGGAGGCAGCTTCCTTGGTGGGGCAGCTCTTCGTGCTACTCCACCTTAGACGATTCCAACTCTGGCCCTCCTGCTGAACCTATGCACTTTCCTATAATCTCCAGTCGTTGGGTTGCTGGTGTGTTATTCTGGTTGGATGTGAGTAAGGCGCATGGACCTGACGGAATACCCCCTAATGTTCTGAAATTCTGACCCCTGTGAATTGCTCGCCTCTTTTGCCTTTGTCTCAAAATCCAAACTTTTCCTTCTTCTTGGAAGCATGCCTCGGTTCAGCCGATCCCAAAGAAGGGTGACCCTTCTAATCCCTCTAACTATCGCCCCATTGCCCTAACTTCATCCCTCTCTAAGATTTTCGAAAATATCTTAAACTCTCATTTCTCCGTCACCTTGAACGCTTTTCTCTTTTGTCTGATCACCATTATGACTTTCGCAAGGCGAGATCTACTGGTGGATATGACTCATTTTCGAACCCTTCTCAAGAAACTTGCAAGAGGGGTGTGGTTATCTATGTTAAGCAAGACATTAGAGCCAGCCAGGAGAGGACGTTTTTGAAGAGTCCAAGTGATGTAAAATTAAATTAAAGGGGGGCCTTACTTATCGTCGGGTGTATCTACAGATCCCCAAACTGTGGCCCACTAAATCAAAGGAACTTAAGAGCCTTAATAGACAATGCGGCAATGCTCAACCCTAGCCACCTCCTTATCATGGGGGACTTTAAGTATGGCGACACCGACTGGAGAAACGAGTTCACCCCAAATGACTTGAATAGCCCTGCTACTCTTTTTGTAGAAACTCTGAGAGATAATTTTCTGTTCCAACATGTTAGAGACCCGACACATTACAAAGGGAGCAAACACCCAAGCCACTAGACCTCATCATAACAAACGAGGAGGGTATGGTGGAACATCTTGCCCTAGTTGGCACCAGTCACCATATAATGTTGTCATTCAGATTTAACTGTCACCTAGTTACAGATAAGGTCAGGCCAAGGTGCAAATATTACATGGGAAATCACAACGGGATGAGGGAAAAGATGAGAGGTATCCACTGGCCTGACTCATTAAGGCACAAGAACGCAAACCAAACCCAGTGCCTCTAGGAATACGAGGGGATCCCTACACATCAACCATGCGGCGGTCGACAAAGTTAAGAAGAAAACCCAGAAATTCAAGACAAGGGTTGGGTCAAGCGATGAGCAGGACAGGAGGATGTATGCAAGAGCCAGAAACCAAGCAAAGGTAGAGTGTAGAAGGGCTGAAAAGGAGTTCCAGAGGCTGGTTGCAAGCGAAGTCAAGTCAAACCCAAACCTGTCAGAGAGTGTTGTGACGGTACCGAGTGTGACCTATTTCAAGACCAGACTTGACCAACACTAACTGGAGCAGGTTCAGATACATTCAGGAACTAGTGCATGTCCAGTAGGCTACTTGCCAACAGTGCGTAATAGATAAGTGACCGATCGCCCAAGCTCCTAACGGGCCGATCAGTGGCGCTTTAGAACCTTTTTATTTATTTTTATCTAAAATTTTACAATTTACATATATACATAATTATTACATATTAAAATATTTGTCCGTGAAACTTTCAACAACACCCAATTACAGTATGTTCGTATATTTTTTAACCATATCTAAATTAAGTATTTACAAACATTTAAGAGAATTTATTAAATTGTATTTGCGTATGTAAAGATAATTTATGAAAACTACATAAATAAAATACTGTAGTTATAAAAAAAATGTGTTCGTAGGTCACATGATGGCGGCCCCCATGGTAGGCACCGGGGGGATGTGGACATAGTGTGACGTTACTTGTGAACCAGGCCGTAAATTCATTTTGTAAACTCTTTATTTGATTAATAAGACAACCACAATGGGTAAAATGAAGCATCGGCGGCAGCGTGGGGCACGGTACAACCCCATTGGAGTGTCAAATAACGGCGCCGCCACGATAGATGAGCCAGGTCTCAGTAGCAGCCCGACCGCTGGTCTCAGACTGGTGGGGGAGAAGGTATGCTATGGTTAATAGGTAGATACTATTTAATATGATAGGTTGAATACAAGATGACCTGGTTATGTTAAATATTGAGTTAAGTATGATTATAAAATTGGTTGACGTGAAACTTTTCAGGATTATTTATTTACTGTTACTCTACCCTCTTGACCACTGATGGCTCTTTAGCCTCTGGGGCGACCGGTCACGTCTCTGTTAGGCTATAGGGCTGGCATGGCTGAACAATAAAATAGGACGCTCCAGAAGACATCCTCCCCCAGCACACACTTTGGCGCTATGTAACCTTGAAGCAGCCGTGACAATTAATTTTGCTATTTGCATAACATTAATAATATATATATACCAGTATCGGTGTACTGTATTGCATTGTGTTTTTAATGTAGGCTAATATACAACATTCATGGGAAAGAAATCTTAAAAATACTAAAAAAATTACCTTTGCTTAAGGCTGAATATCTTCATTCCCTTAGCTGCAGTCTTCTTCCCCCACTGTGTGTGTGTGACTTGATGTGCCTATGCACATCAAGATTATGGTTGAAAATTGCTAAAATGCCTTAAATGCAGGACAAGAAAAACAAAGGCTACAGTGTAAAAAAGCCATAAGAAAAATATGGTATACTTTCAACATTTCATTTATGGCTAATAGCGCTAAATACAAAAACAAATTTAATAATGCGCGTGGCTGAAGAACAAGGAAAAGCAGTACATGGCACTACATGCTACCCAAAATTTGCTAGCAGCTAAGTTGACAACACCGTACAGGCGTACACGTGACTTATCAGCTGACGAAAACTGAACGAAATCTCTACGGTTTTCACCGCCCCTCTCTCTCAGTCTCTCTCTTTCGTCATTACAGTTTCATGTTTTTTTTCCGTGGAGAAAATGATGGACTGAAATTCCGGACTTTTGAAGAATTTTAAAAATTACTTCCGGATGAAGATTTCGAGACCTAAATGGAGGACATGTCCGGGAAAATACGGACGTATGGCAACCCTATGTTACGCACTGTTGGCAAGCACTGGACATGCACCGGCTCCTGAATGTATCTGAACCTGCTCCAGTGTTGGTCAAATCTGGTCTTGAAATAGGTCGCACTCGGTGCCGTCACAACACTTTCTGGTAGATTGTTCCAAGAGTTCACAGCTCTCACTCTGAAAAAGTTTGCCCTCACGGTTTTCTGGACTTGCGGCTTCTTCAGTCTTGAACTGTGACCCCTTGTCGATTGAGTAGTGCCCCTTGAGATGCTTATACACCTCAACTCGGTTCCCCCTTGCCCGTCTAGTATAAGCTAAGCAAGTTCAGGCGCTCCAATCTCTCGGGGTAGCTGAGGTGCCGAAGTGCAGGCACCAGTCTGGCGGCCCTCCTTTGAAAATTTTCAACCAACTGACAGTCCCTAGCATATCTCGGGGACCAGACGGAGTGACAGTACTCCATATGGGGAAGCACTTCACTCTTGAAGATCATTGCGAGGATATTTTGCTGTGACCGGTTAAGTACATACTAATGCTATTTTACTGTGAGTGCGCTCTGATTGGCTCAGTAGGAAGTTAGTTAGGTTTCTTTTGGCTGGTTAGGTCAGGTTCTAGTAAATGTTGCCTCTTTTATAATGATAAGAACATTGCAGAAAAAATGAACGAAGTCAAACAATTTTTTCCGTTGGTGTTCTCAGACTTTACCGTATTTTTAACCTTTTTTGCAAATTACTTAAGGTTTTGGGGGACCAGTGGTAGAAGCGGTACCGTTCTTGCCTCGCAAGCGAGATGTCATGGGTTTGATTCCCGGGCCGGTGGAAGTTGTTTGGACTTACTTCCTTGCCCCCATTAGTCCCTGTTCACCTAGCAGTAAATTAGGTACCTGTTGTAAGTCGAAAGTTGCGAATTCGTATTCAGGGAGTTGTTCGAGCTTCCATTAACTTGATGACATAAACCACTGACTCTTCAGGCTTCTACGCCCTTAACTTATGAGACATAAAGGCAAGCATGAACTTAGCATGTTTCCCTGTTGGACGCTGTAAATGCTTCTGCGCTTCACCTTACACAAGGATGTAGGGGAGTGCAAAAAAAAAGGCTTCCTTGGTGTTCTATTTAGTATTTGCCCTAAGTTTCCCCCCACTGCCCAGTTTGAACAACCAATATTGTTGGTATTTGTGGAGGTTTTATTAGTTAAAATACTCAAAAAAAATGTACATTTGTGCCAGAAATGCAATAAAATACCTGTTAGTGTTTGGTTTTTGTTTTCACCCTGTATAGATCGATACAGTATATGAAACTCCATGTTTGACCTAAAACGAATATTTACCTCTTTTGTTAGTAGTTTCCATGTACAACAGAAATGTGGTTAGTTTTTTTTTTTTTTTTTACGGAATTAGCCACCCGGGCACAGGTCAAACGAACAACGAAAAAAAAAGAAAGAAAGAAATTGAAAATATAGAAAAAAAGGTTATACTGTATTAATCTACACCACAAAGATGCCGAAAAACCAGCTTTTTAAAGTGAGACAGATTGTAAGAGCATGGAAACACAGAAGAAGGCAAAGCATTCCACAGTTTGGCTGTGTGAGGAAAGAAGGAGGTACTATAACGGGTTATTCTCGTGTGACCGATATCCACAGAGAAACGGTGGGCACCGCGGGCAAGACGTGTGTTACGAACCCACGGCCTTGCCGGCGGTACACAGGATGCCAAATCCACCGAACATTGCCCGTTAACGTACCTGTAAAAGAGAGAGAGTGAAGCAACATTGCGGCGAAGAGAAAGGGAAGAGAGATTGTCGACTAGTGCAGATTCGTCAACAGCTGGAGTTAGAAATTGATAATGAAGATGTTGAACAGTTGGTGGAAAGTTTAGCAGAAGAGCTCAGTAACGAGGATCTTATTGAACTGGATGCACAGAAAATTGCAGAGAAAGAAGAGAGACAAAATGTAGAAGACGAACCTGCACCCCCCAAAAGTTTCCAGTGAAACAACTGGCAGAGGCATTTGCTACTATTAATAAGGAGATGCAAATGTTTGAAGAAATGGATCAAAATGTTGAGCGTTTTGCAAAAGTTGACAGACTGATCCAAGATGCACTTGCTTGCTACAGGGAGATATACAATGAAAAGAAAAGGCAAACTGTGCAGTCTAAATTGGACGTATTTTTTAAGAAGTCCCCCACTGCTGTCTCTTCACTCCCCACTACTGCTGCCTCTTCACTCCCTAAAGATGATCCAATACCTTCAACAAGCAAGTATGTTAGCCTGTCTGAAGAAAGTGAACGTGATGACCCACCCAGCCCTGTCTCCTCCTCTGCTTCATCCAATCAATGTAGTCTACATGCTTAATTAAAAAATTATTGAGGCCCAGTGTGCATTCAGTTGACTATATGAAAGGTAAGTGCACAGTAACACTTTATTAATTTTTCATTATTGATTACTTTTACTGTACTGTATTTCATTTTAGAATTTCTATGTATTATTTTCACTTTTTCAACTTATGACCGGGTTGTCGGGACGGAACCCCGTCGTAAGTAGAGGAGAGATTGTATTGTGTTATTAACAGTTGATGGTTTACTTTTAGCTCTCAAGTACAGTGGTGGAGGAACGTATCAGTGGTCTCAACACCCTTGCTTCCTTTGCTTTGGAGGAAGAGACTCTTTCTGCCATTATGAGCAGCATGATAGTCGGAAAAGTGGCCGCTCTTTTGAAAGATCCAAGTACAGAGGTTAGACTAGTTGCTGCAGGTGCTCTGAGGTAAGCTTTCTATACAGTATTTATGGGAGTTTTGCTTTATTCATTGGTTCATCAACATTTTTGTTCAGTACTGTATTAATTTATGCAATATTAATTTATGCACTCCAGATTCATATCCTCTGATCATTTTTAAGACCTAGTTGTATATTAATAATAAAAATTCATACCGGTACATATAATATGAATAAGGCTGTGACCTTGCGTGGCCAGATATCCTTTATTAGGCAGCTCAATATACTCACTGAATCATTGGTGTAGGACCAGGTGACCTTGACATTAGTGGTTAGGACCTATTTAAAAAAAAATCTTCAAAAGCAACGGTAACTATAAAAAGAGATGATTAAAAGCTCAGGCTCTGTCCCTCTTTTGACAGAAGAGGGAATGAATGGCAGCTAATGAAGGAGGAAAGTGTTTGTTCATGGTTCTGATTACTCTGCACCACTGTGGTAAAAAACTTTAAAAAATCAAGAAAAAATCAATTGTTAAGTATGAAAGTTAAATGACTTGTCCTTCTAGTAATGACTGTTGTTTATATTATCAGAAACATTAGTGCTGGTGGATCAGATGAGGTTGTTGAAGAAATGGTGCAACAAGATGTGTTGTCACCTTTAGCCGAGTTGCTTCAAGAATACCGGGAAGCCTGGACACCCTCAACCACAGATCTTGGGGAACCTGCAGCAAGGGATGTTGACCCCATGACCAACACTTTTGTACAAGCTACACATCTTCTCTGGAATCTTTGGTAAGTCATATGGAGGTACTGTGCTAGCATACCTCTTTTAACAAAGCCTTTGTGAAAAAGATGTTCATTTAACCCCTTAAAAAAATCTAAGGAAAATGAGCACCTTAAAATTACTACAGTATCAGTTTTCTAACAATATTCTTCGGTTGTGGAATTTTTTCATACAAAGGTTGTCAAAAAATCACAAACAAAAACATATTATATAATACATTCTCTTACATAACTGTAAACAAAGTAATTATATAATCATAGATAAATGAGACTTCTTTCAGTACAGAGGCATTACTCATCTGATGAGGAAAGTTCATCCTCTTGTGTATCACTATACCTGATTCTTCAATGTCTGTACAATTGTCACTATCATATTCATCATTTGAACTCATATTGGTCGAGTGACAAATGGGAAAAAGGTGTCTGGGAGGAAGCAAAATGTGGAGCCTGTGTAGGTGTCACCATGTGTTTACATGTGAGGCTATCATTTGTAGGGGGTATAAACACACCATCTGTTGCAGAAAAATGTAACCATACGCGCCTACGGACATATTCGGGCCCGTGAAACCAAGTACACTCGAGGCTCGAGCTAACTCTGGATAATTTTGTTTTTTCCTCAAAAATTTACAAACGATACAGTATATTGTACTCGGGAAAGTGAGCAAGGGGGTTAAAAATATTGTATATTAGTAAGTTTAGTATCATTCAAGAAAAAAATTAATCAAACGTTAGTGGAGAAGAACCAAGGATAAAGTCCACCGTGATCTTTGTTGTTTATAGTCCGCCAAGATTCGTGTCAGTTGTGTCGCAGTAGGTCTCTTCATATTCACCATCAATGTTTGTTTTGTGAACATTTTATGCCTATTATGTCTTAAGAAATGGCCTGGATGTGAATGTGTTGATAAATGGAGGATGGGCCACAGCCTGGTCCGTCTTCCTAGGAGTTGCTGCTGTCTCTCGTCTCATACCACTGCCAGAAAAGAGGAGTGGGTGTTCAGTATGAGCAAGGCAGTGGTGGTAAAGCACAAAGTCTTCTTTTTAATGTACAAAGTAGACGAGTGGAACAAGTTTAGCAACTTTGTAGTAAGTGCTGGAACGCTGGAAAGTTTTAAAAGGAGGCAAGATAGATTCATGGATGATAGAGAGTGGAAGTAACTTTTGACAGGAGCTGCCATGCACAGGCCAACCAGCCTATTGCAGACTCCTTATGTTCTTAAGTTAAGCGTTGTCACTTATACTGATTGCGACAGCCATTTTTTCTTATTGTTGCACTGGTGCCATTTGCTTACTGCTTAATGTTTACTTTTCATACAAAGATGGCATTGGAAAATCACATGTATTTCTAAGTAACCAACTTTATTCTAATGTTTAAGACCTATTTTGTCACATTTAATCATTATTTAGTCATTCTGTTAGAAAAATATAGCATTGAAGGCATTTATTTATCATTTTGATTAATTTTGCTGTTAAACAAAACCCATCTGTATAAATACCATGTTATAGTGACCACTTTTAACTTATTATTCGTTTAGTGGACTGGCCTCAAGAACATACCTCATCCGTTATAAGAGTGTTATGTCATCACTCCTCTTAATCAACAATTTTCCACTTGTCAAATAAGAGGTGAAGCTTGATCGTGAACACATAAAGAAACAAACCCCTTCCACTAGTGGTCACAGCAACAAGCAGGGTAAACACTGTACTTACCGTACTTTAATATTATACCTGCCAGGTTCTTAATAACCCTGAGAGTAACTCATATTGAGGAGGAATCATGCACTGCATAATTTTGTATTATAATAAAATTAGGAACGTGCAGTAAGTCCTCGCTTAACGTCAGGGTTATGTTCCTAAAAACGAGAAGTTATGCAAATCAACGTTAGCGGATCAATTTTCCCCATAGGAAATAGATCAAATACAGGAGTTACATTCCTCAGTCTCCCTTTGCCCCATGAAAAACATTACATATACAGAAAATCATTGCCATTTCTATAGAAAATAGTGTATATACAGTACTCTATATAGAACTACAGTACTAAGTTTGTATTGGTACTCACTGATGGGCAGAGGTGGTAGAGCGAGTGTGTGGTGGGTAGTGGAGCGAAGGAAGAGGATGGCGGGAGGGGAGGAGGAGGAGGGTAGTGAGTCACTGAGACTGCGGCTGCCTCCTGCTCTGACTGGAGTTCCTCCGCCGCTGCTTGCTCCTCCTCCATTGATGTTTGCTCCACCTCGGCTGTTGTTTGCTCCTCCTCAGCTGCTGGCTGTTGTGAAAAAGTTCCTTCTTCCGTCCCGCGATAAAAGAAAATAATCCAGTGTTGACTGCTTGGTGCTACTCTTCTTCTCCTTATAGATCTCAGTGTAACAACCAAGACTGTCATCAATGTTGCGTTGAACCTTTGAGCTACGTTCTCTGTTTGCGTCGTCATCTAGAAGGATTTGCATTGCTTGCTGGAACATGTTGAATGATTCTGCCATCCTCTTGGATGTTAGCATTCATTGAGGTTCTTCGTCGTCACTTCAACGGGACTGTGTTCTGTTAGTTGTTGCAGGCCAAGTTGAAAATGTCCCTATTCACAGCTGGGACTAAGTCCGTGAATCCCGTAAAACTGTTGACGCACTCGGGCCACAGTTTACGCCACACACCATTCAGGCAACTTTGTGAAACCTCTTCCCATGCCTTGCCAATGTTGTCAATTGTGTGAAGAATGTTGAAACCGTGCCAATATTCTCGGATCGTAGGTTTATTTTCTCCATCTGTAGCCTTGAGCAGCTGGGCCATGGTATGGCGTAAATAATACGCCTTGAATGCGGCGATGATGCCTTGGTCCATAGGCTGCATCAGTGCTGTCGTGTTGGGAGGCAGAAATACAACTTTTACACTGTCATGCAAGTCGTCGAGATTGGGAGGATGAGCTGGAGCATTGTCAACGATGAGAAGAATTTTGAAGTCAAGGTTCTCCTTGGCACAGTATTCCTTTAGTGCAGAGACGGCGTACACATTCAACCACTAGCTAAATATGGCGCCAGTTATCCATGCCTTCTTGTTTGCCTTGTAGATCACAGGAAGGTGATTCTTAGAGTAACCTTTCAGGGCCCGTGGGTTGACAGCACGAGAAATCAGCATAGGCTTCAGCTTGAAGTCACCGGCAGCGTTCACGCCAAGCAACAGCATCAAGCGGTCTTTTGCCGCTTTAAAACCTGGTGCTCTTTTCTCCTCCTTGGAGATATAGGTCCTCTCAGGCATCCTCTTCCAAAAGAGACCAGTCTCATCCACATTGAAGACTTGCTTTGATGAGTAGCCTCCTTGCTGAACACTCCGTTTGAATCTGGTGGGAATGTCTCGGCAGCAACCATATCTGAACTGGCAGCTTCACCAGTCATCCCTAAGTTGTGGAAGTTATACCTGCGCTTAAATCGTTGAAACCAGTGTCTGCTGGCCATAAAGGTCTCTTCCTTCGATCCTTCACCCTCTGTTTCCTTCATGTCATCAAACAAGGATCTGGCCTTATGCTGGATAACCATAAGGTTCACAGGTGCATTGCATTTGTTATGGTCCTCCATCCACATTGCCGGCATCTTTCCCACCTTCTCTATCACATTGCTTCTAGTACGAGTCATCTTCGTAGCACTAAGAGAAGAACCACTTCCAGCACTAACCTTAATCTTGTCAGCGTGGGTCCGGAGAGTATTCACCGTTGTGGGGGCTAGATCAAGCACAGCGACTATGTCCACAGCACGTTCCCCTTTTTCAAATCGGGTTAATATATCCATTTTTGTAGCAAGGGTAATGGTTTTATGTTGCCTCTTCACTACACTAGCATCAGTAGCACTTGATGGGCGTTTGGAAGCCATTTTGAATGGTTAGAGTACAATTTTAGAGCAAAAGCACTTAAGCACACACGAATGATGTGAAGTCGTAACAGAGACTGGCCTGGTGTCGCTTGGGGACGCTGTGACGTTACGCCAGTGAGGGCAGCGCGCCGATCCGAGAGAGCATAGCGCGGCCAGACAAGAGCGGGTGATGCGCCATAGAAAGTAGTCCGTGACAACGCAAAGCGACGTAGTACCGAAACAACATTAAGCTGGGCGACGTTAAGCGAGGACTTACTGTATTTACGAAGACAAGAAATAGAACAATTTAAATACAAACAACCACAGCCTAAATTAACCTAAACCATAAACTCAGCCATACCATACACTTGAACAGTACAAAAGAATGTTCCACTATCTCCATATACATATATCCTGAGTCCAAACCAACTGTACCAGGACATGATGACCATACTATAATGCCAGCCAAGCTTATATGTCGCTTCTCACTCACCGGCTGAGCTAGTGGACCCTTGATTCACACTGTTTTCCCAAGCTAATACATATTTTACCAACCTAATACACAATATAGGCTGATTTGTTTAATACTTACATATTATAAATCAACATATGTAACATATTAAACAATTATTACATACAGGAACAAAGTAATATAAAATATAGCCATACCTACTGAACAAGCAGAGTAATTACCTCTGAACAGGTAAGGTAATTACCTCACAATATATATTCGGTGCCACACAACAAGAGTATGATACTACAGTACTGTATACTGAAGGGATTAAGATATAAAAAACACATACAGTAAAGCCTCGAATAACGATGGTAATGTGTCCTCCAATATTGCAGTGTAAGGTGAATCGTCTTATCGCAAATCATTAATTACCATTAAAATAAAGCAATAATAATGAGATGCATTCCCAAGTGTGACCTTTTCATATCTTATTTGTGGCTTTTTACTCTCTTTTCCCCCAAAAACAATACAAATAATGAAAATTGCAAACTATATTCTTTAATTAATGTTTCTGAATGCACCTTATACAATATAAATGAATAATAATATGGTCACACAAGAGGAGATGGGACGCCATTGTTTTCTTTTGTGTTTACATCCGGGAGTCCGGGACAATAGTCTACGCGAGAAAATGTAGAAAATAAGATCCTGGTTGTAGCTGTAATAAAATTATTGTAAAAAAAATTAATATACATATATGTTTTAAGTAATGTTATTTAATGTTAATAAATGGAACAGCTAACCACTAATGGCAAAGCAAAAAAGAAGAGATGGATTGGGAACGCCAACATATACGTGCGCATTTAAGGATACCGCGTCATTTATCTTTTTAAGAAATGTACAAAAGATTCATTATTGTTTATTACTGAATATGTATTTGATTGAATTAATGTTTCTATATGCAAAATGAACAATACAGCTCATTAATAATACCTGTATGTAGAATATTAAAACACACAAGAGGATAAGAGACGGCGTTGTTGTCAGTGTTTACACCCATAATGTCAGTTATCCACCTAAAACTGAAGAAAATAAGACCCTGTTTGTTGTTGTAGTTAAATTAATGTAAAAAATATGTATGTTTTAATTAATGTTATTTAATGTACAGTAGAAGTAACCACTGATATTAAAGAAAAAGTGAGACTGATAGTGGAACGCCAATGTATACGGTACGTGCGCACTCAAGGAAACAGTCATTTATCTTAAGAATATGTACAAAAGATTCATTATTGTTTATTACTGAATAAGTATTTGATTTTACTCACCAATGGTGGTAAATTCTAAAACATAAAGACAGGCAATGAATATTGTGCGAGTTTTTACTCAGATGACGAAGTCATCAGGTTCAACTCTGGCTGAGGCTGTAGCTTCTCATAAAGCTGTTGCTGAAACTGTTACTGAAACTGAAGTTGATGTTAAAGCTGCTTATGATGCTGAATTTGATGGTGTAGCTGAAGTTGATGGTTTAGGCCTTCGAATAATAAAGCTGTCGAAAGAACCTTGCACAGCTGCTTTCTTTTCTCATTATACATCTTTATGTAGAGGTCATTTGCATTTATCTAAATTTTAATGCTTTGTTCTGTCAATGGATCCACTTCAGAAAATATGTTCATTGCTTGCTCCATATTATATCCACAGACCTCTCACCTTTTTCATATTGTTTTAAAACATCTAGTTTCTCAACTAAGTTTATAAACTTTCTATTAGCTTTTGAAACAACACTACCATCACTTGCTCTCTTGCTCATGCTGAATAGGGATGCAAAAATGCTGTGAGAAACCTGAGAAAGTTTTTCTCCTGTTCCTGTTCCAGATGCGTGAAAAGAAAAGGCCCGCCAAGTTCCGACTGTTGGTTACCACTCATTAGCAAGGCAGCTTCTTTGCACAAGGCGCTCTTAATTTTTTTACAGTAATTTTTTTTTATAATACATATCGGGATTTAGTTATTATTTATATGAAAATGTAATTTTATTTTATTTTTATTATATTTTGTTCGTAAATACGAATGAAATAAAGACGTAAATTGAATTGGGTCCTAAATTAACTAGGGTTTTAAATGTGAAAAGTTGTTGGTCGAACTGTTGTAATCGGAGGCTTTACTGAACTTCCCTTTTCACCTTAAGCCATAAAGGAATGAGTCATTCAGCAATTTCTGACCTAATACCTTTCTCCAGGTGGCTCTGTGAAAAGAGTAGGCAACTACAGTCACATATTTTGCTGTGCTGTGATTGAAAAAATAACATCCCTTGGAAATGGCAGTAATTTATTTGATTTTGTTATACCTGTACAGTACTGTAGATAGTTGCACTTCAGCTGGTGATGATGATGTAAAGTATAAAACCGTACTGTGTTGGATTGAGTGATGTTCATCTCTTATTTTAGCTCCTTTAAAGTGTTATCTCTGGTGAAAGGTGGAGATATTGGGGGATATAACAAGGTGTTGAGACTAGGCACATAATCCCTTTTTTCTTCATACGAAATCAAATTCAGTTTGTGGAAATTTATGTACTTGAGGTTTTCCAAGAATGTAAAGTAGAGGTAATTAGGGCCTACTGTATTTGAAAAGAAAAGCATGCACAGACTGTTTTATTTATTTGTACAGTACCCTAGTTTTATTTTTTATTTTTTAAGCATCATTAGGACTAACTCAAAATATTTTCATTGCAGTGAGTGCAGTGAAGAAGCTTTGAGTGTATTTAACCAAGAGGGTTTGGTTCACATTCTTCTTCGTCATCTAGATCCGTCTTCCTGGGGTTATACTTTGGCTTTAGCTGTTGCAGAATGCCTTCTTTGTGTGTCAGAAAACAATCCTAAAGCAATTTCTGCAGTTATTCACTCAGCAGACTCCCTGATATCTTTTGTCTCTCGTCCAGCAGAATCGACCGTTGATCTGCAATTTGCCACTACAGTTGCAGGTATTGTACTGTTCTTTGTTGTTATTGTTTACTGACTTGGAAGAATGAAGGCAGTAGATGTGATGTATATTATAAAGTGAATAGGTATCATAGGTAGCAGACTGGTTTCCCTTGTTCACCCAAGGGAGTGCCATGTAGAAGAAGTGAAGAGATGTTTTCTTTCAGTGAGGGTTATTTTTTAAGACTACAATATTTGTACTTTAACTTGGTGATTTACTAAGTTAATTTAACCTCCATATTCCTTTTATATTGATGATTCTGTTCTGGTTTTATAATTTACCCTTTTTCATTTCTTGTTTCTTTCCCTCGTGTTTATGCTTACTGAGGTAGTTCTCATCCTTTTCACCCACTCTTCATACTCAGTGCAGGCTAGTAGTGACTGCTTCTCTTCTAGCACAGCCAGACCATCATAAAGAATTCTGTAGTATATGTTTCACGATTTTTTGTGAGATTTTTGCTTGAAGGTAGCTAGATATTTAGACAAAAGTTTTACATAATCCAACCTTTCAAGGAAGGGGATGCCCTTCAAGGAACAAGGTATTGAAGAGTTTAGATAAAAAAGAAGAGTGGTTGACAGTAAATAAGAGCATTTAAAATTATAAAAAATACCTCTACCCCTCTAGCATGATATTGAATACCTATTCACACTTTCAAATTTTGAGAAAATTTACTCATGAATGACACACATAGTAAAAAAGAAAACACGAAGTTTCAAGTGCTATCATGTAATTCACATTTTCAGGGGTGAGTGCAGACTGAAGAATAATTAATAACAAGGCCAATATATACAGTAAATGGGAGTGAGATCAAGTCCCTGGGGACAGCAGGTATCCACCATATTCAAGCCATTAAATAGTTACCCAACCCTTTTACTTGGTTACAAATCTTCTTAATAACAAAATCATCCAATTTGTACATGAAAGTGTGAGCCAGGCATACCAACATGTAAGTCACTTACTTTACTTTATTTCCAGTAACCCAATGAACTGCAATCCAAGTATTATTTTGTAGCCGATAAGGGATAATTTGTTTTGTGGCTGCTTTTTCCTTGTCAATTTCCATTTTATTGTATTATGACTTAGAGTCATGTTGGTAAACCTTCCAAGTGTAAACAGAAGTCTTATGTCATCTGCAACGTGCTGACCATCTCATAGCCAAACATAAAGTAATGCTCCTTAACTTAAGGTGCGAGAAGACATCTTTAAAGACTAATTGACAGGTTTTGCAGTCGGTGATCGGAAGAGGAAGGAGTGGACTAAAATTACAGCAGCGTTCAATACCATTTAATCCCCGCCCCCCTTCAAATTAATCTTTTTAACCCCTAGGCTTCAGGTCACAACATATGACATGTGTCTGGAGAGCTTCTGGTCATGTCATATGACGTTTTGATCTTTCGTTGGACTATCTGAATGAAAAGGGTGGGCCTGGCTGGATTATGTTGCCCAGTAAGATTCTCGCCTTTGGACTTGACTTGTTTCACCATGTGTTTCTACCCTCCAGCCCCCAAGCATATGTCTAGTATCATGATTAATTACTGGAGCAGTATTAATGATAGTTAAAGGGGTAAATAGTAATAACATAGTAAAACAAGCATCCCGCCTACAAATTAGGGTTGTTTACCTTGTTCCTACTGCGTCGCACACACACACACCACTTCACGAACAGTGTCGATTCTTCCTAGCTCGTGTTGCCAACTTGTGATTGGGATATGTATTTATTTCTTGTCTATATCATGCATGGCCAATTTGTAAGACTATAATTTTTTTTTTTAATGTTCCCGAATATACCCGCGTGGGGGGGGGGGAGGCCAACCATAGCCCAAAGCCCAGGGGTTAAAGAAAAATAAGTGTTAATCGACTTGGAACATTAGAGAATGAATAGTACATTCAATAAAATTGATAAGATTGAGATAGTGCCCCAAAAGTCTACAAGGCAATGACCAAATCATGCAAATAAATTGTTTAAATTTTTTTTAATTACAGTAAATGATTTTTGAAGTTGTAAATCAGCATTTTCTGGCTCAAACTTATGTGTTCAATTCGACCTTCTGTGAAAAATAGAACTTTATAGTTCTCTTCTCCATCTTTTGACTTAATTCCCTTTTCCAGGCAGCCTATTGTATTAGAAGATGACTTACTCGGGAAGCCAGTACTATGTCATGCTGGTAACTGATTAGCCTTTCCCTATTCTTTCTTTCTGTAGAGCAAGGGCAACTTTGGCATTAGCCCCTTATTTTAGGCTGGGTGATCTAATTTATTTATTTATTTATTTTTAAATACAGGGAATAGCCCACCCAGGCTCAGGTCATTGACCCACAAGGGGTGGGGGGCAAGAGTAAAAGTGTGGAAACAGAAGAAAGCAGAGCATTCCACAGTTTGGCTGTGTGAGGAAAGAAGAATGTTTTTCTAGTGTGACATACATCCACACAGAAACGGTGGGCACTGCGGGCAAGATGAGCGTTACGAGCCGACGGCCTTGCCGGCGGTACACAGGATGCCAAATCCACCGAACATTGCCCATTAAAGTACTTACCTGTAAAAGAGAGAGAGTGAAGCAACAATACGGTGAAGAGAAAGGGAAGAGAGATTATCAACTAAAGGAGGAGAATTAATAAGACAAAATGCCTTTGATTCCACCCTATCTAACAGTTGGACAGAAGAAGAGCCGCCCCAGATATGAGAGCAGTACTCCAGGTTAGGACAAATGAATCCCTTATTTACTTGAAGCAACTGCTCAGGAGTGAAGTAGCTACAGCATCTGTACAGCATTTCCAACTTTTGGGAGGCAGCTTTAACAGTGTTGTGGATGTGTGGCTTCCATTGACTTATTAGAGGAAGTGGTTGAGGCCGAGCATATCTATTTGGCAAAATGATTGCGTCCTCAAATGTGATTGATGGGAAATCTTTCATTTTGGAAAGTGTGATTGGTAAATACTGTGTTTTATTGCTATTGAATTAAACCAAGTTTCTACCTCCCCATTTGGAGATGCTGCACAGATCTGCAGTTATAGATGAAACAATATAATTTCTAGAAACAGTTCTAGTTTGAGAGTTGGGGGAAGGGAAAAATGAGAAAAAGAATGAAGAGTAGAATCATCAGTATAGGAATGGATAGAATTAGTTGTAGTGTGAAGTAAATCATTGATAAAAAGAAGGAGAGAGTAGGTGAAAGAACAGAACCCTGTGGAGCACCACTATTGGTAGAGAAAGAGCAAGAGCTCGATTCCTTGACAACAACTTCCTGGAATGGTTCTCAAGGAAACTAGAAATTAGAGAACAAAGAGGGGGAGAGAAACCATAAAAGGGAAGTTTAGAAAGCAAAGACTTGAGCCATACCATGTCAAATGCTTTGGAGATGTCGAGGGCCACGACAAAAGTTTCCCCTTAATCCCTAAGAGAGGATGACCAAAGATGGGTGCAGAAGGAGTAGATCACCAGTAGATCTCGCTTAGCAAAGGCCATACTGGTGATCTGACAAAGGAGAAAGTCGTTCAAGGTGATGGAGAAAATATGAGTTTAAGATAGTTTCAAAAATCTTAGAGAGGGATAAAGTTAGGGCAATGGGGCGATAGTTAGAGGAATTAGAATGGTCACCCTTCTTCGGGATGGGCTGAACCGAGGCATGCTTCCAAGAAGAAAGAAAAGTTTGGGTTTTGAGGTAAAGGCAAAACAGGCGAACAAGCACAGGGGCTACAACTTAAACACACTCCCTCAGAACATGCGGTGGGTATTCCGTCTGGTCTAATGCTCAGCTCCTTACTCACATCCAGATTGCATAACACACCAGTAACCCAACGAGTGGAGATTATAGGAAAGTGCATAGGCTCAGTAGGAGGAGCAGGGGTAGAGTTGGAATTGTCTAAGGTGGAGTTAGAGGAGAATAAGGTGCCAAATAGATTGGCTTTATCAGAGGATCGCATCCTAAAAAGCCCCGCTTTAATATTATTGTCAACTAATATCATAGGAGAATAAAAGAATAGAAAAAATGAAACGGATCTTGAGTGAGAAAGGTTATATATGTTGTGTTGTTAACAGTAAAGGAAACAATTGAGACCCTGCAATTATGTGTAAATGAGGCAGAAAATCAGATCAGCAATTTGGGAATTGGTCAAAATTTTTGTGATGCTATATGGCAGCAGGGTCTACCATTACATAATACATTATGCTTCCAATATCTTCCCAGGTGGTAGTACCTCCCTGTGGCAGACTCTAGGATCCTAACTAAAGAGCTTATGGGACTCCCAAGTGAGTTAGTCTCTTATTAGAGTGGACTACCTAGCCACAATGTTGCTTCACTCTCTCTTTTATTGGTAATTTAACGGGCAATTTTCGGTGGATTTGGCATCCTGTGTACCGCTGGCAAGGCCGTGGGCTCGTAACACGTCTTGCCCGCGGTGCCCACTGTTGCTCTGTAGATGTTGGTTACACTAGAATAACCCATTAAAATACATCCTTCTTCCCTCACACAGCCAAACTGTGGAATGCTCTGCTGCCTTCTGTGTTTCCACACTCATGCAATCTGTCTCACTTTAAAAAGCTGGTTTTCCAGCATCTTTGTGGTGTAGATTAATATAACTATTATCTTTTCTATTTTTAATTTCCTTTTATTCTTATTTTTTCGCCCCCTGGGCCCCGATGTGGGTCAATGGTCTGTGTCCGGGTGGGCTATTCCCCGTAAAAAAAAAATATATATATATAAATAAAATAATGCTGCTCTTCCAGAAAAGGATATTTTATGACCAGACCTCCATTTTTCAACAGTTTTAACACTTAATGTTTTTATTATTATTATTATTATTATATTTTTTTGCAGGTCTCCTTTTGAATATCGAATACTGCACAACTAGCGGGAACAACTTCCAACATGTATTAAGACTTTTATCAACAGTCCTTGAAACTGATATTCTGCAATTGATTATACAATATATGGGCGTTGCCAAGGGCACTACGCCCTCCACATCTCTACAAGACCTGGAACGCCTCATCGTAGCACAACAGTTAGCATTAGAAATTCTGTCCAATATATGCTGTCCAGAAGGTAAATAATCAAATTTTTTCAAAAGCTTTCACTCTTTCTTTATGATTTACAGTGATCCCTTGGTTAACGAGTGCCTCGGTTAACGAATTACCTTCCATAAGATTCTTCGCTTCGTTTAACGAGCAAACCCTCGGTTAACGAATTCCTTAAAAAAATTTCCCAACATGTTTTCGCCTGCATTTGGCTGCCCACCAGCTGTAGTATTAGTCCGCCAATACAGTAATCGGTTTTAGGGCTTAAATTCCTTAACATTTTAGTAAATATCAAGAAGGTTGTACTATTCAATAATTTTAAAAGTTTTATGTAAAAATTTTTAGTCATTTTAACAATTATTGAACATAATTGAGGTACAGAAACTAGTTTTTAGCATGAAACAGCCACTCAACACACCAAGCTTGGCGTCAGTTTGTTTACCAGTTCAGAGGAAAAACATCTTGTTTGAGACTCTTCAACATAAATGCTTTTTCTGTTTCCAGTCAAATTATTGGTCATTTTGAAATATATTTTATATTGATAATATATAGTGCAGTGCAGTGTTGATTTAAAAATAATCTTGAATTACACCAAGTGAACTAAAATTTTATGGGTGAAATGGCTGCATGGGGTGACTTCTCTTCCACCTCAATGCCTTCTCTTCTCCTTCTCCTCCACCCCCATTCTAATTCCCATCATCATCATCAACCAGGAGCCTTCTACATGCACTCCTCAAAATAAGTGTACTTTACTGCATTTATTTTTAGTTTGTATGTAATTTTCGGTGAGCTGGAACCAATTATCCAAAAACCCATTGAAACAATGGTTTTAGGTTAACAAATTTTTCGGTTAATGAGCAACCTTCTGGAACGAATTGTGCTTGTTAACCGAGGACACTGTATTGTAGAAATATATTGTATGTATAATACACTACCATAATTTATTTCTCCAGTTTCATTCAGTATTGAAAATGATATACAGTGGTCCCTCGATTAACGAACACAATTGGTTCCACAGAGTCGGTTGTTAACCAAAAATTTTGTAAACTGAATCTATTATTTCAATGGGATATTAAGTAATTCGTTCCAACTCATAGAAAAAGTATACATACAAAGTACTGTATACCGGTAATAGAATTAACAAAACATTGAATATAAACTAAATACAGTATATTGTACAATAATAAATAAAAAACATGGAATACTGTATTTTAACTTAGTTTGAGGTGTGTACTATGTCATATTCCCGGCAGCTTTGTTTACGTATCAAACGGCTGATTGTAGAGGCAGTCGATGATGACATGTCATATTCTTTACAGAGTGCATTGGTTCTAATGCCTTCTTCACGTTTCATAATAATTTCTGCACTATATATTATCAATATGTTAACTAAATTTCAGAATGACCAATAATTTTAATGTAAAAATGCAAATATATTCAAGAGACCAACAAACTTGATGTTCACTTCACTGTAAACAAAGTTAAACTGAGAAGCGTTGGTGGGTGATTCGATCAGCTGAAGGGCACACAAAAACTGTTCTCTGTACTGTATATATTATCAATATGTTAACTAAGTTTCAAAATTACCAAAAAAATTAATATAAAAAATGCAAAAATATTCAAGAGCACAACTTTCTTGATATTTACTCAACTAAAACGAATGTAAACATAGAACCAATTACTGTATTGGCGGACTAGCCGATCAGTTGATGCGCACACAAAGCGTGTTTCTCGTAAGGCTTTCGTTAATCAAAGTTTTGTTCGTTAATGGAACTGAAAATCCTTATGGGAGCTAATTCATTAATTGAACTGTTCTTTAATTGAACTGTTCGTTAATTGGGGACCACTGTACAGTACAGTACATCCAGTAAATTTTAAGAAAAGGGGGAGATTAATAGAAAAACTTATGAAATGAACCACACTTACTGAATACTGCACAGTGGTCTAATCTGATTTGCTTTGGGCCAACTGAGAACTAAGTCACTTGAGTATATAAACAGGTTGGGGCTGATCAGGTGTTGCCGCATTCATCAGGTTTATTTATTTATTGATCCAGTATTATATTCTCTTATGATTGGCCTCTTATGGTTTATGGTTCATCAGGATTAATATAACATCTTCAGTAATAGAGAAAAACTACAATTCTGTATATAATTTGTAATATGGCTTAAAAATCAAAGGATAAGCGATATCAGAAGGTTATTTACTCAAGATGCGTTCATGTGAGAGCCTCAGTAGACCAGCTTACAACAGGGGTCACTATAACACACTGTATAGTATTTGATATGAAGATACCTTCTTAAAAACGTTATTTACTACTTTTGAGTGTTATATGATGGCTAAATTTGGCTTCTTGTACATGTAGACAAATGATTAATGAATAAACCAGGGTATATGCAGATTTATAATACTGTACACTCATATTACTTATTAAGTGTTGATAAATACACAATAGCATAAATGTTGATAAATATGCTGCAATAGTATTTATTAAGTGATGATAAATACACAACTGTACTGAACTAAATTACTAAGTGTTAAAGACAGACATTGTGGTAAGCCAATCAGCTGTTTGCTCTTGTAAACAAATGACTCGTGGTGTCCAGTGGGATTCTTTTTCAGGAAAGCTGATTCTTTTAGGGTAATATTTTATCAACTTGACACCAAATGATCCTAAATTATTTGAGAATTGTGGTGAAATTGTATAAAGAAATGTTAAGGGAATCTGGGAGAGACGGATATCTATCTCACACTTATTTGTTCTTATTTTATTTTTTATTACTGTACAGTATACAGTTTTCTCTTTATTCAAAAGACAAATTCTGTGGTTACTTACATACAACACATTACAGTCAGTTACAATCATCTCAGTGACAACAGTTGTTGACAACAGACTTATTTGTCTAATTTTCAACCCAGAGAGTTCTGTTTCATATTTTTTTTATTGTTGTTGTAATAATCTTTTAATAACCTTGTTATGCACTTGAAGACCTTGGTTGTTGAAATGCAGTACAGGTTGGGTATCCCTTATCTGAAATTCCCAAGTCCAAAATGCTCTGAAATCCCAACGTCTATTTCATTATATTTATGGTAGATAATACACTGAATATGGCATATCTCATAATTTTTACAGGGTAAGTTTGTATGTGTAATGAATAAAGGTAAGACACGGGCTTCTTAGCGCCTCAGAGCCATGACGATGCCAAACAGACAGTAGTGATTGCTTACCTTTCTGGGTTTTTAGTGTACATCTTATCATATATTTTATACTATATTATTAAAGTATATCACAGAATGTATGTATCCATATGCTGTAAATGAAATATAAATGAATTTTGTGCATAGACTTGGGGCCCCATCCCTGCTGGCAGCACGTTCTTTCCCACCTGAGAAATGATGCCCCGCCCCCTCCTCACAAGTTATAGCTGATTGGCTGTTGCAAACCTGTCCACTTTTGTCCTGAAGTAATGATGTATTTCTAATTAAGTTTATTCATAATCGTTGGGATGACCGCTTCTGATGAAAAAGATATTTAGCTAAATTATATAAAGATACAGTAGTACCCCGATTTACGGTCAATTGAACCCACAGGGTACCGTGAAAACCGTGTAAAGTGAACAACAGAACATATGGGATTAATTCCAATAGAGACTGGCCCGACCCCCAAACTCCACTTTTTCCGACACAATACCTATGTTGTCGTAAAAATAACATCTAAATTTTATGATGGTATGCTCACACAATTAATATTTAAGAGAAATACAGTCGCCAGGTTAATGTCCATTTAAATAATGGACTCAAATCCCCGCCTCTTCCCAGCTCAGTTCCTACCTCTGAGAAATGATTGTGAAACACTAGATTTTAACGTTTAATAATACCTCAGACTAAAATAGATAATATAATTGACATTTCTGGATTCCTCAGGTCAGAATATTTTGAATGTAAACTTCATATATTTTCATAAAAGATAAAATATTTGTTTTGTAAACCAAATTATTACATTAGATCTAAAATTTGTATGTCTAATGCAAAATCCATGATGTTTATATTCAAAATGATCATCATATTGTAAGAATTCCAGCAATGTAAATTATATTCTGGCCGGGTAATTTGTATGAATTTTATGAGCTAAAAAAAAAAAATTACACTTCACGGGTATATGAGTAGATGCACCGCGGAAAGTGAAAGTCCGGTTCTGGCGAGGTACCGCGTAAATGAGAAAGAAATCGCGGAAAGTGAAACCGTGTAAAGCGGGGTAATACTGTACTGTACATACATTCATTACTTCAAACATAAGCACGGAGGAAGTTTATCAGAAGTATTATACTGTACATGAATTAACTGTTAAACTCTGGTAGCAAATTCATGCTTTCGGAGGATGCATTCGATATATAATTATTTTTGCCCACAATAAGGCATACTAAGACAAATAATCCAGTAAGGCTTTGGAATCAAGGGTGCGGAAAATAGGTGGTGGACCTGTATATACATACAGTACAGGTAAAAGAAATAATTGTCCTAAGGACAAACACATAAAGGGAATATACATTTCTTTGCACATGAGTAAAAATG